>NC_141689.1:887368671-887960946 GCF_964263255.1 Lissotriton vulgaris | reverse complement strand
CTGAACAACATCAGCGTAGCTGCTTCTACCTTGGGACTACCAATAAATGTGTCCGTGCTGATCTTAGGTTTCTGGAAGGGGAATATTTCCTGAGATGTGTTCTCAGATAAAGAGGCCCCTTCCCCTGTAAAGCCTTAAATACAAGACACTGAGCCTTGAATATGATTCTCTCCCCTACTGGCCGCCAGTGGAGATCTCTCAAACGATTAGTTACTGGTTCATGTTTAGGGATATCCAAGATTAATCTAGCTGCTGCATTCTGCGTTCGCTGGAGTCTGAGTAGGAGTTGTGCCTGAAGTCCCACGTATAAGGCATTTCTGTAGTCCAAACGCGATATAGCCAATGCAGTTACCACTGTTTTTAAAGTATCCATAGGGATAAGCGGGCGGATCTTCCGAATGATTTTTAGGATGCCCCAGAAGGTGGAGGTAAGTTTATTAATTTGACCTTCAAATGTCAGTCTTTGGTCGATTATTACCCCCAAGTTTCTAACCTTTGAAACTGGTGTAGGGCAATCGCCCAAGTCAGCCGGCCACCACTTTGGGGACCAGAAGGCAGTATCAGGGCCTAGTAGCAAAACCTCTGTCTTTTCGCCGTTCAATTTGAGGCAATTCTTCTGCATCCAAGTGTTGATCTGTGTCATGCAGATATTAGAACGATCAACTGTTTCCTCCATATTGTTTGATACTGAGATCACCACCTGTGTATCATCGGCAAATGATATGACCGAGAAACCATATTGCTGCCAGTGGGGCCACGTAAATGTTAAAAAGGGTGGGGCTCAGGAATGAGCCCTGTGGAACCCCACATGGCAACTTGAAAGGTTTGGAAACCCTACCATCCGTTTCTACCACAAATTATCTATTTTAAAAAAAAGATTTTAGTAATTTGGTGGCGCTGTCTTGAAAGCCCAGTTCCTGAAGTCTACCGGTCAAGATTTCGTGGTTGACCGTGTCGAAGGCTGCCGATAGGTCTAACAAAATCAGGGCGGCCTTCTTTCCCTCATCCAGAGTTTTCCTTAATTCTTCTGCTGCCATCACTAAGGCGGTCTCGGTTCCGTGGCCTTCTCTAAAACCATACTGGGAATGATCTAGTAGTTCTTCTGCAATAAAGGACATAATCTGCCTGTTAATCAGCTTTTCCAACACTTTGGCATGGAAGGGAATCCTAGATATAGGCCTATAGCTTTTAGGTTCTGTCGCATCCATATTAGCTTTCTTTAACAAAGGCCGAACCGACGCCATTTTCCATGATTCTGGAAAGATGCCTGACTGGATTATTTCTATAAAGACTAATCTGAGTTGCTCACTAATCAGCTCTGGACATAGATGAAAATTTTTTGGAGGGCAAGGGTCCGATGGGGCTCCCGATTTTGCTATTTTTATTACTTGCACGATCTGATCCTCCATTGGTGGGAGAAAAGAGAAAGTTTTGTCAGAGGATGGGTAATAGATCCCTGGTGTTTTCATCTCCACAGGACTATTTATGCTATTTCTAAAAGTTTTATACACTGCCTCCACTTTGTTATTAAAAAATTCACCAAGAGTGTTACAGAAATCTGGATCCTCTATCTTCTGTAAATTCTCAGGGAGCTTATCTAGTTTTTTCACTGTATTAAATAGTTCCTTACTGGAGTTTTTAGATACTCTGATTTTTTTAGTAAAATGTTTACTTTTCTCCTCAACAATCATGTTTTTGTAGTCTGATAGGGTGGTTGCATATTCTTTTTTCCTTGCCTCTGCGTAGTCAGATCTCCTTACCCTTTCAAATCTTCTACTTTTTTTTATGTTTTCTAAGTTTGTCGGTGAACCAGGGTTCAGATGGCCTTTTCCTTTTCGATCGTATCCTCTTTTTAGGGACAGCTAAATCTGCCGCTGTCTTGATCCAGGAACTTACCTCATTAACCATATTATTGACACCTAATTCCAAAATTGGTTTTGTCATTAATAGTTGAGTCTGAAAATTTGAAGAATTGATTTTGCTCGAGTCCTGGTATATAATTGTGCCCTAAGTTATTGATGGTGTCATTGGTTGCGGGGTGTTCTGTATTATAAATATAATAGCTTGGTGATCTGACCAAGTCACCGGGATAACCTCCGAGACTTCTATCCTATTATAGGAAGTGAAAATTCCATCCAATGTATGTCCTGCCTTATGTGTCCCTTGTTTAACCATCAGTCTCAGGGAGAAGCTAGCCATTCCATCTATGAATGTAGTAACGTTGTTATCATCTACCTTTTCCAGGTGATAATTAAAATCTCCTAGGACTGTGTAGTCAGAACTATTTATGCTGTCTTCCAAAATCGACTGATATTTTGCAGCAACAGAGCTTGGGTTTTCGGTGGGCGAAATAAAAGAAGTCCTTTAAAAGAGTAGTTATTATTGATTTTTATCTGGAAAGGCAGAGATTCACAGTCGGGTGAGCAATTGCTCAAACCTCCTGTTACTCTCATGCCTTCTCTGGCAATAATTGCAAGCCCCCCTCCCCGCTTGTATGTTCTATCCGCTCTTATCATGCTGTAGTGGGAGGGGAAGCGCAGAACGCAGATCTGGGTCTGATGATATATCTGCCCAAGTCTCTGTTATGAAAGCGATATCTATCTGATGACTCTCTATCAGTTTCGCTAATTCAACACCATGCTTCACTAATGACCGTGCCATGATCAGTACTGCTTTTACCCCAGTGTCCGTGTTAGTAGCCATCTTGAATATTTTTTAACCTTAAGTTATGCAGTTGTCTTGATTGCCTGGAAGAAGCTCTGCACCTGTATTGCCAGGCCAGGCAATTGCACTGCGCTGCAATGGCCCACTGTTGACATGCGGTCTTTAATCTTCCATTGGATAAATCAGCACACATTTCAAAATGTGACATACAGAATAAATATGGCGGCAGAAAATGCGACCCTGAAGTCTAAAAATAGGACACTTTCAGGCTGTTCAAAGTCCGGCTTCACCATATTGAAGAAATGATAAAACGAGTACGATTCAAGTACGCCTGGAAAAGCTTACATTACCTGGACATTGGCAAAGTCCACACGGTTGAGGTCACTGAGCATCTGGTTGATTTGAGAAGTGTTCTGCAGCACAGCACGAGCAGCCTGTGCTAGGTGATTTAGAGATGTGTATCTTCGCAGAGTCTGGGCAAAGGCACTTACAGCAGCAACCTGCGAAGAAACATATGTGATCACTTAGTAGCAAATACTTTGATATCGCCCTTAGGAAAATAGGTTATAGCCTATGAAAACTCCCAGTAAATTACATGAAACGTGTGGAGAGGGTGTGCACTGTACATGTTGGCAGGCGTGGATTAGGGTGAGCATGGAGTGGATCTGTGGTGCTTTACTATGTGGGAGATGAAACCATTTTTGACCTCTTGTGTGGACGGTACATACAATGTAGGCTGGGTAGTGCCTGCCAGATAGGGATAAAGATTGTAGAACATTCCTGGGGTCCATGAAGTGCACCAAACTCCTGTGAGAGGTAAAAGGGAGACACATACTCTGTTGAGAGCCCTGTCCTCGCCCCTCTTCCATCTTGACCAGAAGTACTACTGTATACATTTTTGTGTAAAAGCTCAGTGGAAACGGCCTTTCCAGGGGTGTGGAATTTAACAAAATATCTACTTGTCCATGGGCAGGTTTCTTTATAAATCTACTTGTCCTGTAACAAAATCCACTTGCCCATTTGGTGCCATGTAGTGCAGCAACAAATTATGATAGCTTTCTCATTATATTAGAGCACTGATATGGCCTCTCTGATTATGCCAGGGCTCATATCTTAGTAGTGTTTGAATACTTGCAATCCCCTTAAATTGCCACATTTCCGCAGATCTACTTTCTGGGGCTGAAGGTAGTGGTAAGCAATAGTTCCAGGGGTAGAATGCCCTTTTGATTCTGTGCAAACCTACTAACTTGCATGTTTTAAGGGTTTTTAACAACTCTTCTCTAATCTTTTTCCACACTGAGAAATGTTAGTAATTTACTCCTCACAATAGCAGACATAAACCTTGTTCCGGATTTGGGAAAAAGTGGTTGGAGAGAAAGCGAACTTGCAACAACTCTGTTTTTCGCATGAGCAAGTCTACACATGCATATTTGCTCATGCTAAAATGCAGTTGACAAATATTTCTAGGAGTACTATTTCTTGTCCTACTTCTATAAATTATTTGGAATTCATGAAAGCCATGTAGCTGCACTTAATGCAAGGACATATATCATGGGTGCACTTTTGAGACTTATTTTTATAACTGGGCCCTTAATTTATCTGGCATTTACCGTTACCTTTTGTGTCTATAAAATTCTGTCTCTCTCACTCTGTGTATCGGCTGGCTTCACTGTGAGTAACAGCATTCTGCTCTTTCACAAGGAGCAGAACGGGCACACAAAGTAGTTTTGTTCAGTGCCACTAACTACTGTGGCAGTGCGTGCTTTTTGAGACCAAAAAACAATATTTCCTTTTGCTAATGTTTGTTATAATGTTGAGGGTCCGGCAATTCCCACAACTGTAAGGTTTTAGAAAAACCATGCCAAAACAAGTCATACATTGACAAAACTAAAAAGCTGACCACCAATTTCAGACCTATTGGCTTTGGTGGTGCTTGTTTATTATTGTTTCCCATAATCTTATTGAAACTGGTTACACTGATTTTCCATTATGAATACTTTTGGGAAATACTAGCACGCATCAACACATGTTCCTAAATGATGCTGAAAAGAAACAATACCCGAAATTTTACAGCAGTTTAGCAAAATGTTTTTTGTCCCGGTTTTAATTTTTTTAATGAACACTTTATTTTGGAAGCAGAGAATCATCAATCTTGCTTTAAAGCTTCTGTAAATATTTGCATCAAATCAGAGAGCATTCTGGGAGCATTATACATAGACTCATATTGCTAAATTTTGAAAACGTGTGGAGGCATTTTTATGCTGGAACTACTGTCAGTAGTGCAGCCAGAGCTTACAACATTTACTTAGATCACTCACCCTAATAATAAAAGCTTTCAAATAATGAACTATTAATACAAGTTTCGGCAGCATTTACATATGGGCAAAAATATTACCTTAACTGCAGACAGTGCTCTTCCCTGATCCATAATGTGGTACTACAAATTGGCAGCCAAAGGGTTTGTGCGGAAGGGTGTTGGGCCTACATGTCCCAAGGACAGAATACACATGAAAACCTGTTACCCTTGACCCCAAACAATATGTCCTGGGCATTGGGCTTCTTTTTCATGTACTTCTGCTTCAGATTCCCGCATCAGGGGAACCCAAGTTCCTCCTCATTTCCTGCTGTACTTTGAGTTACAAAAACATTTAACCTACCTACTCTGGAGCTAACAAATGCTTGAAATACCATGAAAGTAGCGTCAGACATGGGCCTCTGAATTTAACATTGTTTTCTGAAAGATCAAGATAAATACTAGGTAGAACCCAGGTCAGTGTGCCAGTGTTTTTGTTGACCAATGGCAGAAACTACCGTGCAGGGATGGTGCAATTATTTGAGTGCCTGTACCAGGATGTTTGATTGCTCTCTTACCAAGGTGGACCCCTACAAGGAGAGCTGTAGACTCCCTTGAGAGAGATGAACTCTCTGCTGAAGAAAGGGGTGACTGGCCAGCATTCCCAAAAGGAAAGCCTTCCTTGTGGAGTCATCAGCTCTGCTTTCTGGTGACTGAGGATCTTTGCAAAGGACTTGAGTCTTAACCCTCCTGGAAGAGCTGAATCTGTTTGAGGGAAGAGACTGTGCTTACTGTGGAGAAAGAGCATTGCAAGTGTGCAACACAGTAGGATGCTGTCTAGAAAGGGGAGAGTTCAGCTGTGCGGGAAGGACAAAGAACTAAGAGCAGACAATTTTGGGAGTCATGTCGCCGTTGTAGAGAGGTACAGGTGGCTACAAGATGGCTGAATACTGTGCAAATCTATGTAATGATTCACATCTCCTAATGCTCACGTTACAATAACCTCCATAACATGGCTTCACCTATCGTTAGGGCATTATCCCTGGGCCTTTTCTCCTTATGATACCTACCCGCCACGTCCGAAAAAACCTCCCGGGTGTTGAGACTGCTTCTCTAGCTTAATGTATCGATTTGTTCCTAATCCAAAATGTATCCGGATATTATGATTGTTTTACTATATGCTGTATCTACCTGTCCCTATCCCTTCGGCTCTCTTCCCTTGTATCCCACCTGTTACTACTGTAAAGCACTCTGATACACTCACAGGTCTGGTTCGTGCTCTATAAAACACGTAATAAATAAATTAATAAGTACATAAATAAACATCTCCACAAGTACAAGTAGGCTTTAAAAATTTACATATTTTGCACAAGTATGCCCCAGGGACTGAGGCGCACACCAATTTATTTATTTGTATTTTTATTTGAGAGGTTTTATATAGCGCTGGCTAGACCCAGGGGTATCAGAGAACTTTACATGAGAAAAAGGAATCAAGAAAAGCAGTTGTTCAAGGTAAAAAAGAACAAGCAAGTGCATCCCTCAATAAGTTAACAAAAGGGGGCTAAAAGTACTTCACATGAGAAGATGAAATCAAGGGGAGCAATTTTTCAGGGTAAACCAAACAAGCAGATACATCACACATTAAGTTATGGGGGCAAAATTCTGGGTGGTTAGCGGGTAAACACATCTAAATAATACAAATGGGTGAACAACTTAGGGCAGAGAAGAGCGGATCAGCAGGGAAGAATAAAATGTAGAGGTATGGGGTAATGGTAGGAAAAGGGGGTGGTCTTCAGGAGAGGGTAAGGTCAGAGTAGAAAGGATGAGATGCAAAAAGGGAGAGGGATGTGAGAGCAAGGAGTAGCAGAAAGATAACTGATGCAGGAAAAAATAAGCAAGGTCATAGGAGTGATTATTATTATTATGTGTGTTCTTATATAGCGCTCAACTTACCCTTGGGCATCTTGGCGCTTGCATTGGGAACCCGTCCTGGCTTTTCCCTGTGAGATAACCCATACTGGGCATCCCCAAGGTGAAAGCCAGGCATCCCGCCGCGGGGGGCCGTAGTGGAGATTAAGCAAGCTATTGCCCAGAGTTGCAGAGTATGAGCCCGTGATTTGAGTAGGCACCGAAGTGAGAATTATCGAGTCCGTGGACACTTGGGTTCAGACCCTGCCGCGTCGGGAATTGAACCCTGGTCCCGGGTCTGACCTCTGCTTCAGGATATGCCTCCTCTAACCAGTGAGCCACACTTCTCCACTAAGTGATTATGGACTCCAAAATGTGTTGAGAAGGTGATGTTTTAGGTCTCTTTTAAAGCTGAGGTAGGAGGGGTTACAGCGCAGGTCTCTCAGGAGGGCATTCCAGATGTAAGGAGCATTTCCGGAGAAGGAACGAGATTGAGTGGTTTTCTTTTTTTAAAAGCGGGGGAACGAGGAGGAGCGACGTAGTGCTTCTAATCCGTCTGGAGCAGCCCACTTTATTGAGTTTGTTAGTTAGGTACAACGGGGATCGTTGGTGAAGAGCTTTTTGCGTCATGCACGTGGTCTTATAAAAGCATCTTCCTTCAATGGGCAGCCAATTTAAGGATTTATGGGCCGGTAAGATGTGGTCGAATCGTTTACAGTCAGTGATGAGCCTAGCCGCCAAGTTGAGCACAGCTCTAAGGGGGGCTAAGTGTACTATAGGGGTTCCGGTGAGGATAGCATTACCACAGTCGAGTTTAGAGAGGACTAGTGATTGGACAACCCATTTGAAGTCATCTAGAGGAATGAAGGGTCTAATTTTCTTGAGGTGCCAGAGTGTGAAAAGTGCTCTTTTAGCCGAGTTTTTTATGTGGTCATTAAGAGCCAGGTTTTTGTCAAGAGTAAAAGCTAGGGATTTTGCCGAGTCAGAGAATGTGAGAGAACAATTGAGGGCGTTGGGATCTTTGATCCAGCCTTGGATGGAAGCCCATTGTTTTTTGGAGAGAAGAGAATAAATTCAGTTTTTGTAGGGTTCAGTTTACGATGGTTGGAGTAGAACCAGGATCGGATCCTGCTCAGGGTATTGTTTAAATGAAGTACATCGAAGTGGGATTTAATCTTATAGTAGAGGTGGGTGTCATCAGCATAGAGGTGATAATTGATTCTAGTTTGCTTCACAATGAGGGTAAGGGGTTCCATAAAGAGATTGAAAAAAGAGGGAGAGAGAATGGAGCCCTGAGGGATGCCCAGGGAGACAGGTGTAGGATTGGAGAGGCAGGCGTTAATTTTTATTTGTTGTGTTTTGTGCTGGAGGAAGGAAGAGAACCATTTGAGGACCAAACCAATAAGGCCAAAGCGAATTAAGTAAGGAAGAATGGTTAACTGTATCGAAAGCTGCTGAGAGGTTGAGGAGTATGAGAAGGCAAGCCTCTCCATTGTCTAGGAAACTGTGGATGTCATCAACAATGTTCAGAATGACCGTTTTAGTACTGCAGCCTTTCCTGAAACCAGATTGAAAGGAGTCCAGTAAATTGAAATTGCCTATGTGTTTGTCCAATTAAACCAATACACATTTTTCAAGGGCTTTAGCAAGGAGTGGGAGGTTAGAGATAGGGCAGAGGTTGAAAGGATCATTTGGGTCAGCAGTGAGGTTTTTAAGAATGGGAGTGATTTGTCCGAGTTGAAGGGAGTCAGGGACGCATCCAGTGGCAAGGGAGGTGTTGATGATTTTAGTCCAGCAAGGGGCAATGATGTGGTTGAGATTATAAACAAGGTTAGAAGGGGGATGGGCTTTGATGTGTGAGGTCGGTTTTAATTCAGCAATGATATTACAGACTTCAAGCTCGGACATAGGATGGAAATTATGCCAGGCGGCGTTATTTTTCAGTTGTGAGTTGGAAAGAATGTCATCGGGCGCAGTAGGAATGGGAAGGTGTGTGGGCAGATTAGTTGGTAGGAACGGTGCCGAATAAAGGGGTATGTCTATGGCAACGTCCAAGGGAAATTGGGGGATGGACAGGTCCAGTATTTGAGGGAAGGATTGGTCAATTATGGCAATTTTATCCGAAAGGAAGTTGGCAATTTCCTCACATCTCTCAATTGAAGCCGTCAGCTCAGGAGGGGCTGATGATGTTTGTTTTCTAACAATGTTAAACAGTTCTCTTGGCCTGTTTTTGGAACAATCAAGTTGAGTTCGAAAGAAGGATGCCTTTTCATTGAAAAGTTGATCTAGCAGATCTAAGGAGGGGAAGATGGGAGGGTGTGGGGTCTGCACATGCGTCCCATCTCAGGTGCCCTATATAGCAGGAGACTTGGAACGCTGAGTGAGTGAGAGTTTGCTGCGAACCATATTCTGAGAAATTGTCCATCAGTCTGCTCGCCTCACACTGGAATTTCAACGTAGGCACATTGTATGTCGCTTTGTTCATATCTAGCATAGGAAGCATAGCAATGTATCTTCTGAGTTTATGCTTTTATGTTATGCATCACCCAAGGTGCCATTTCATCATATGTTGATTAGAAAAGACGAACTGGCCAGCAATAAATTATGTTAATAGTCATCACTCACAGAAAAAAAGGCATTCAACATTTGAGAGATATTGGCAATTGCCCCTGAATGTTGTCTTAACATCCACACCTAATATGTTTCAGTTACTCGCATCTCTAGCACAGAAACTTTTCAGTTGGTCTCTGAACTCTGGAAATACATTTTGCAGTTGCAGTAGAAAGGTATCACCACTGCTGTTGCCGCTAGTCTCCCATGGACAGGTAGCCTCTTCCTAATGGCATGAGCAAGTTCATCTAACAATAGTGATTCCACATAGGATATATGAAGACTGGCCAAGTAAAGCACATGACTACTGTCTTCACTGGTAGTCTCTCCTCTCTGAAACCTCAGACATTAAAAAACAAAAATTCTCAGTCAGTGTTGGTGACTGCAGCAGAACTCCCTATTAAGGTAGGGGATGTTTAATTGATTCACGTTTACAAACAAAAAAGTAGTGACAATGTTAGTAGGTTTGGCTTTTGTATAGTGCATACACACAGGGAAACACAACACAACACACACAAGAGAGACACAACGGTATGCAACCTTTACAACGCAACTTTTACCACGCAGTGCTGTTACAACGCATGTATTACAACGAAAACCATTAGAACGCATTACACTGGGGGGCGCTCTAGGATAAGGAATAATTTTAATTTACTATCCAACACCTTCCCTAGTGTCCACGGGGACTGGAGTTGGAATAGTAAATTAAACTATTCACTATCCAGCACCCCCCAAGTGTAATGCGTTGTAAAGATTTTCGTTGTAATACTTACGTTATAACAGCATGCGTGGGAAAAGCATGCGTTGTAACGTCATACATCCAGACACAACACAACACAACACACAGACTCACATGTACAGCAAATCTGTAATGCATACAGGCATCAATACATCCACACAGCTCTACATCTAAAGACATGCATCCGCACACTGACCAATTGAGTTACATGCCCAGGCACCCAAACAATAGCTACTCAATCAGCTAGGCCAAAAGACACATGTGCAGTGAGAAGGAAAGAATAGTTTCAAGATTATTCCAAACTCTTAGTTCGGTCTCTCTCGCTATTCCATTGGGTAAGGAACGCCTACATCAAAGACAGCCCTGGAACAAGACTGCCAAAAAAGACTGATGTCACGTTAAATCCTCCCCGCCATTGTTTATGGCCTTAGTTTTTGTGGCTTCTAGCCAACAGTTAGGATTTATTCTGGTTGTTTGTGTTCTGCAACTAAAACAAGTACTATACTGATGATAGACCCTAAAGATTAGATGATACCACACATCAGTTTATAGGCAAGTGGGTAACTGGCATCCATTCCAGTCCATTCTCCACATGCTTTTTTCGCCATGTAACTTTGTAACAGAGCAGATCTGTCATATGTGAATGACTGGGTTGGTGTTCTGAAGGAACAAACACTACAGGCATTTTCCTTACTCTCTCGCTCTCCTTCCCAGCTTGTTGGAAATCTAATTCAAAGGCATACATTTGTGTGAGAGTGAAACAGGCTTCACTCTTCACCAGGCTTGAAGCAAATAGGTTGTTGAGAACTTCCTGGTCAAAAGCTGCATCTTTTACAGAAGATGCACCCAAACAGTGGGCTTATAGAAGGCATGCAGAGAGATAAAAGTTGTTTCTTTGCACATTTTAGCACTGAGTACATGCCGTTGAGAGCTGAAGCAAACTGCTTCAGCTCTGGTGAAAGGATAGTGAAGTGAAGAAGGTGACAGTACTCCTCTCACACTGCAAGCATTTAATATACAAGGGACTAAGAGCCTGGCGATATTAGTGTGCCAATTGATGATCTGAAGTAAGAGAACCACAGACAATAAAAAACGTTGTTCTGAGAACCCTGGAAATATGAAGGTTGTGATGCAATTGTTCAGCTTGAAAACAAGACATTGAAGTGAAAACCATAAAGGATTTTTCCAGATTAAGAAGAAATTCTGTAAAAACGAGTCTAGTTCTATACTCAGCACCACCTACATAAAGGTATTATTAATTACAGTGATATGTCAGAAGTAATGTTTAGAGGAATTAGGTAGGACCCAGAATTTGCTAATTGAGTCAAGATATTAAGGATAACATTCAAAGACGCCTGTATATGATTTAGGTGATGATCTAGAGCCCAGTGACAAAACTCAGCCACTTGCTCTTATACTGACATCTAGTAAAGACCATCCTGGCAGCAGGCAAATTCAACAATGGGAGGGAGGCAAGAGAAATCCTACCCTCCTCATGCATTATAAGATCAGGGGTTTAAGATAGTTGGAAAGAAGCTCACTCTCTGTAAAAAAAAGGGCTATGCAGTTTGGTGGCTGTCTTCACTTGAGTGTTTAGTGGCTCAAAAGAGTTGAAAGCCATACAGGAGTTTGACGGACAAGTCAAAAAAGATAATTTTCTGGTGAGTTCTTCGCTTCTAAAATGAGTTTCCCATCTAGAGTCAAGGTTGAGTTTCCTCTAAAATCCACAGTTTTGAAGATTGACCGAAGCACTCTTTTCCTAAATTCATTAATAAACAGCCTGGTGTAATTTTCTGAGGACACCAATTAGAAGGAAAATGCTACTTACCAGTATGCCTCTGTTCTTGGCATGTAGAGCTGCAGATTCACACACTGTGCATAGATCGCCATCTGGTTTTGAGCCCGGATGTTTGCACTTTGTTGTTGTCTTGGTAGAAGTCTTTGGAAGTCACGAGATAGGTGACTCCTCCTGTGGACAATAGTTCGCAAGGGCATCAACTCCATCTTCAGATTGTTTTCTCGCCAAGAAGGGAAATAATGGAGTTTTGTAAGAAACAGAAAAAGATGCCTATGTGATGTATCTAAATAAGATAATACTAGTACAGATAAAGGTAGCCGGGGAGGCAGATGGGTGTGTGTGAATCTGTAGTTTTACATGCCAAGAACAGATGCATACTGGTAAGTACCATTTTCCGTTCGAGGCATATGAGCTGCAGATCACACACTGTGCATAGATTGCATAGCAGTACTCTGCCTTAGTGGCGACCACCAGTATCTGTTGCAGTAGTTTAAAATAGTGATTTGAGTACAGCCTGGCCCACATTAGCTTGTTGTTTAGCCTGTACATCTACACAATAGTGTTTTGTGAATGTGTGCGGGGTAGACCATGTAACTGCTTTGCAGATGTAATCTAAGGGAATGTTCCCTAAAAATACCACGGAAGCCCCTATTTTGCGGGTAGAGTGGGCTTTAGGGGGAATAGATAGTGTACATTTTGCTTTGTGATAGCAAATTTGTATACATTTGACAATCCACCTTGCCTTTATGTGGTGGTGAGAAGGATACAAAAAGTTGTTTTGTTTTGCGAAAAGGTTTTGTTCTGTGAATATAGTAAAGAAGTGCTCTTTTACTTCCAGCGTATGAAGAGCTTTTTCTGCTACTGTCTGTGGTTGCGAGAACACTTGCAACTCAACAGATTGGTTGAGATGGAAGGGAGAAATAACTTTAGGAAGGATTTGTCCTAAGAACCACTTTGTTATGATGGAGTGGTAAAAACTCCACACACTGATTGAGGTGAAAGGGAGAAAGGGAGGAATTTTGGATTGGTTTTGAGAACGACTTTGTTATGATGGAGTTGTAAAAATGTTCTTGAATAGTTAGTGCCTGTAACTCACTGACTCTTCTGAGAGATGTGATGGCCACAAGGAAAGCGACTTTCCATGTGAGCAATTGTAGCTATTGTAGCTCACATTTATGTAGAGGTTCGAATGGAGGACCCATTAATCTAGTGAGGACGATATTTAGATTCCACTCTGGAGAGGGTGGTACCCTGGGAGGAATTATTCTTTTGAGGCCTGCCATAAAACTTTTAATGGCAGGTACCTTGAATAATGACAAATGTTGTCTATTTTGTAGGTAAGCTGCCATGGCAGCAAGATGTATCCTAATTGATGTGCATGCTAGATTACATCTTTGAAGATGCAGAAGGCAACATATGATCTAGAGGATTGGTTGTGTTATTGGTACAGTATATAACAAATCCTTTCCACTTGGCTGCATAGCAGGCTCTAGTGTTGGGGCGCCTAGCCTCTCTGATAACGGCCATACAATCAGGTGGAAGATTGAGGTAAACAAATTCTTGGACTTCAGGACCCAGATCGCTAGGTTGAGCTGTGCTAGATCTGGATGTCTGATCTCTCCATGGTTCTGCATTAAGAGTTGTGGGGAGAGATGTAGTTTTTGGTGTGGGACTACTGATAGTTCCAGTAATGTTGTGTACCATGGTTACCTGGGCCATGTTGGAGCAACTAGCATCAGCGTTGTTGCAGCTTGCGCACCACTAATGGAATGAGTGGGAGAGGCGGGAAAGCGTACGCAAATCTGCCTGACCAGTTAATCCATATCGCATTGGACAATGGGTGTGGATATCTGGCGGCGAAGCTTGGGCCTTTTCTGTTTGAATGTGTGGCGAAGAGATCTATCTCTGGATGCCCCCACATTTGGAAAAACAGTTGTAGAACTTGTGGTTGAGGTTCCCACTCGTGAATCTGTTGGCTTTGACAACTTAACAGATCTGCAATCTGATTTTGTATTCCTGGAAGATGTTTGGCTAAAAGGAATATCTTTTGAAGAATAGCCCACCTCCATATGCTCTGTGTTAGTTGAGAGAGCTGCAGAGTTCATCCCCCTTGTTTTTGTAAGTAATATATTGCTGTTATAATGACCGTCCACACAAATACAGCTTTGCCTGATATGTGTTTCTGGAATCATTTTAATGCCAGATAGATTGCCAGTACCTCCAAATGACTGATGTGGAGTAGCTTTTGCTAAGGTGTCCATGTGCCTTGTCTGGTGTGATGTAGTAGATGAGCTCCCCAGCCGGTGAGCGATGTGTCTGCTGTTAGCACAATCTGTGGACCGACTCTAGGAACAGTCGCCCTTTGGAAAGATTTTGGGTGTTCCAGCATTGCAGAGAGCGAAGTGTGCGGCTGTCCACCAACACCAGATCTGTTAATTGACCTTGAGTTTGGTTCCACCTACGTGCTAAGCATTCCTCTAAGGAATGTGCATCTGGAGTTTTGCATGTGGTATTATGAATATGCAAGAGGCCATCATGCCTATTAATTGCATAAGCACTCGAGCTGGAAATGAGTGTTGCGGCTGGAATTTTGTTATAAGGGCTTGCTTGCTTGTTATCCTGGCTGGATTGGGTTATGCAAGGCATTTGGAGGTGTTTACTGTGGCACCTAGATATTGTTGGATGTGGGACGGTTGAAGGTAAAACTTTGTGAGGTTTATTGTAAACCCTAAGCAGTGGAGCAGTTGCATTGTTGTGCATGTGTGATTTACACACTGGGTATGTGACTTGGCTTTTATGAGCCAGTCGTCCAAGTATGGGAAGATGTGAATTTGTTGTCTTTTTAACTGTGCTGCTACCACTGCCAGACATTTTGTGAAGACTCTGGGTGCTGTGGTGACTCCAAATGGAAGAACCCTGAACTTATAATGCTGACCGTCCACTACAAACCGAAGATATTTCCTGTGAGCAGGGTGAATGGGAATGTGGAAGTAGATATCTAAGGTGGCAAGGAAATCACCTTGTTTGAGTAGAGGAAGGACTTGTTGAAGAGTGACCATATGAAAATGGTATGATTGTATGTAGAGGTTTAATGGTCTGAAGTCCAAAATGGGCCTCAGGGTTCCGTCCTTCTTTGAGATGAGAAAAAATAGGAAGTAAACCCCTGGGTTTTGATGATGCAGGGGAACTGGTTCTATTGCATGTTTATGTAGGAGGGAAAGCACCTCTTGTTTTAGAAGTGTTAAATGCTCTGTTGACATTGGATGCTGCTTGGGTGATATGTTTGGGGGAGTTGAAGTGAGTTCCAGGCAATAACTGGATTGTATGATTTGTCTCACCCACCTGTCCGTGGTAATGGTGTTCCAGACAGGTAGGAACTGTAACAGTCTTCCCCGACTGGAGTATAATGGTCCTGGGGGAGTGGAGGGAAGTCATTGTTTGGAGGTGGAGGCAGTGCTAGTATTGATAGTTTTGCCTCTACCCTTGTTGTTATTGCCCCTGTAGCTTCCTCTGTAATAACTTCTGGTAGAGGACGTCTGGGTAAGACTTTTATAGGAGGTGGAGGAATTGTCAGTGGTAAAAGCTCTAGAGGTGCCCCTACAAGAGGAGCGACGAAAAGAACTGGGAGTTTGCGATTGCAAAGCTCCCATTGATTTGGCAGTATCAGTATCAGTATCTTTTTTCATCTTTTCTAAAGATGAATCTACACTAGGCCCAAATAAATGTTCGTGGTCAAAGGGTTGGTTCAATATAATGGCTTGAACTTCGGGTTAAAACCCAGAAATACGTAGCCATGCATGTCTGTGTAAAAGAATACTGGTATTGCTAGCTCGGGAGGCTGTGAACATTGAATAGACGTATTAGTTATAAGTTTCCCTTCCTGGGTGAGATCATTGGCCCTTTTTTTATATTGATCTGGAAGGTGTTGTATTTGGGTCTCGTCATAGTGTGCCCTATCATACCTAGCCAGCAAAGCCTGTGTGTTGGCAATTCTCCATATGTTGGCGGCCTGAGACGCTGTTCTTTTACCAGATGCGTCCAACAGTTTTAATTCCTTATCAGGCGGTGGAGCATTGTCTGAGAGTTAGCCCTTTTCCAGGCTTTGGAGACTACCAAGGAATCCAAGGGAATCCCTTTAATATAGTCAGGGTCAGCTTGGGAAGACTTGTATTTCTTTTCCACTCTTGGGCTAATGACTCAAGCCCTTACATGATCTTTAAAAAGGTCATTAGCTTGTTTGATTACCCCTTTTAGCATACATTGGGAAAATGGAAGTGGACCTTTGAGATGAGTAGATATCATCTTGTGGTGTATCAGGAACATCTGGTGTGCCATAATTGCCAATAATTGTCCCATGGGTCATTTGGGATATTAGCATGAATAGGTTCTCCTAAAGGTTCATCATCCCTTCCGTCCCCAAAGTCGTCCTCATCATTCTGAGGTGGAGGAGATTGTGAGGGTACTGGAGATGGGATAGGAGAAATGTGGTGTGGGGGAGCAGGTGGAGAAGGAATCCTCAAAGGAGAAGTAGCAATGTCTCTTTTCTTTAAAGGAAGTGGAGATGGTGGAGGTTTGTCCATTTTTCCTTTTGTTGGAAACACTAATTTTAAGGTGACCTGTCTTTGGATCTATTTTGTTCTATTTTTATTATGTTTTTTGGGTTGGATCAGTTTAAAAAAGCTCCTCCTGTGGAGTGTCTTGCTTCGGTGCCGATTTTTTCGGGTCCAACTGTTTGTGTGGCACAAATCTTGGAGTTGTATTATTGTCCTTAGGTTTGGAATTAGGAGTTTTCCTGGGTTCCAAAGGTTTAGTTTGGAACTGGTTGTTTGTTTGGTTCCAATGATTTTTTCGGATCCGAAGGTTCAGTGCCAGTGGATTTCCGTGCTCAATGTGCCGATTTGGAACCAGGCTTCGGGGCGGACGAAGGCAGTGGTTTCTTTTTGGGTATGTCTTTTTCCGGTGTCAGGGATGTGGATGGAGTTTTGGTACCGAAGGTAGGCTGCTTGTCAGTGGTTTCTCTTTCTGTTTGTCTTTTTTCGGTGCCGGGGATGGGGTTTCGGCACCAACAGTAGGCTGGCTCGATCCCGAGTCACCTGAAGGCTTATGTGTTGACTTCTTTGCCAGGCCCGATGGCGGGGCGTGGGAAGTTTTGTCCCGGTGTGCACATAGGCCCAAGGGTGAAGGTGTTACTAAAGCCTTTTTATGAATGGGTGTGGGGGGGGGTGGTCAACGTCAGTACTTACGACGCGCTGCCCTGGAGTGATGTCTTCGAAGTCGGAGTAGTCGGCTTTAGAGGTGCTGAAGTTGCCCTCTTCGATCTGCCCCTGCACATTGATGCCTTCTTGGAAGATATCACCCAGTTTCGATGTTGATGATCGAGCCATAGTTCTTCGAGCTCGACGATCCCGTATTGTTTTCTTGGAGCGGAAAGAGGCACAAGCTGGATAGTCTTTGGCCTTGTGCGCGGGCGTAAGGAAGAGGTTACACACCTCGTGAAATCAGCGTGTTGAAACTTGGATCTACATTGAGGACACTTTTTGAAAGGAGTCCTTTACAGGAGTCAAAAGGCCTAATGGTGCAGATAGGCCCGAAGGCCTACGTCGATGACCCGGATCGAAGAGATTCAAGTTTGTAGAGATGTGTGTCGATTGGGAAGCGCGTTCAAAACAATACCGTAGAATGGGTGAAGGATTGCGTGTTGAAAGGTAGATCGGTAATGAATCCGAACTAGAGCGCGTCAAACACATCGGAGCCCGATGGTGGAAAAAAACAATCTGATGATGGAGTCGATACCCATGTGCACTATTGTCCACAGGATGAGTCACCTATCTTGTGACTTCCAAAGACTTCTACCAAGACAACAACAAAGTGCAAACATTCGGGTTCAACACCAGATGGCGATCTACGCACAGTGTGTGATCTGCAGCTCATATGCCTCGAACTATTGTGTTCCCCTCTATGTGTAAGGTCTTTGGAGGATTTTTTTATGAGTAACGTAGAACTATAAAGGAAGACTCAAAAGACAGAGAGAAGGTAACTTTGTCCAACACTTTTTGTTCAAATAAAATATGTCTGGTTTGTGTTTTGTGAGAATAATTCAGTATGTATGCCCATTCAATGGGATGAAGTAAATAGTGCAATTGTGAGTAAAAGCCTCTCTGGATTATTATGTGATCATTGCAGAACTGCATCGAGAACTGCAGAGTGTTGAGACACTTACGTAGCATGCACTGTGATTGTGGATTGAGCAGCACATCATGGGAGGCTTCATCTTAGTAAAAGTGAGCTACTAGAACTAGATAACACGTCATTGACCAGTCGAGAGAAATCTTAGGAGGAATCTTGGAAATGGTTTTCGCTGGGGAGAGGAGAATATGTACTGGGGAATCTCAGCAGGAGGGGAGGAGTGGTTAAAAAGTGTATCGCTATTTTCAAATGTGTCTTTGAAATGAATGTTAAGAATACTAAAAAAGCAAGAAGCAAGAGTAAACCTTGGACAATGTAGGTACTCTATAGCATGTACATGCAACCCAGCTTGGACTACAACAATATTGACAAAGCAAAGGTGAATCTCAAGACCATGGGGATGGGGAGGTGTCATATAGTTTCCACGCTACGGCAGGAACTGCAGGTTTGTGTAAAGCATAACCTTTGGGATGATGCCACACTGAGTCCATGCACCCCCTCAGGATATGTCGTCTTATAGGCCAGCTAGCTCAAAATGCCACCATAAGCCCCCTAACCCTAGGTGGGTAGCATATGGTTTTGGCAACCACTGAACATGACAACCCTGATCCCCCAGGAATCATAGTAACAGATCTCAACACCTTTTGCTCAGTCAAGTGTACTCTCCTTCGCTCAGAGAAATATATAAGGAATACATAGTGGGATGTTTTCAATATTTATTGAACCAACGTGATTCTTGTATATATGTGCTGCAATGATCAATTAAACAGAAGCAAATGAAAGTTATTAGAAGTACTAGGACAGTGAAAAGAAAGGAAAGTTCCACCATCGAGCTGTAACAATGTATATATGCAAGCATATAAAACAATATAGAGATCCGGTGCTTAAACTGATCTTGGCGTTGCAGTTCTTTTAGATAATTCCAAGAATCTCTGCAACACTGGGAATGTGAATAAGTTGCTACATGAAGTGCTCCTTGTGTATACTACTATCGCTGCCAGGTGTTTCTTTAAGGATGAGTAGGATAACACACTGTCTAGCAGGTGAATGCTGTAGGTCAATACTGTCGCTTGTTTTGTTCTTGTTTCTATCTTCGTGTTTGTGCATCAGTGGATGTACCTCTTCCATTTTGCTTCATAACTTTTTTGTGTGGTATGCTTCCTTGCTTCTCTAAAGTTTTCCAATGTCCAGGGTAGCTGTTGCAGACACCCTAACACTAGATACTTGGAAGCTAGGCCGCTAGGTTGAGTGTTGCTGGTTATGGGTCGTACACTTTCCCCTTTTGCATTGGTAGTAGATCATGTTCTGCTTTGATCATGATTATTTGTTCATTGCACATCTCCAGTAGGTCTGAGTACCAGGTCTGTCTGGCCCACTGTAGGGCTATGAAAATGAGGTTTGTCCCTGGTTGTCGGGCTTTCTTCAGTACATTGGGTAGTAGTGGAATCGGAGGAAAAGCATAGGCAAATCTCCCTGACCAGTAAATTGACAGGGCATTCCCTCCTTATAGGGGGTGTTGAAACCTGGAGGTGAAGGTTTGGCATATTTGTTTTTTTTTGCTGTTGCAAACATGTCTATTGTTCGTCTCCTCCAGGTCCTGAAGATTTTCTCCAGTGTTTATTGTTTTAGTTCCCATTCGTGCAAGCTGCATTACTGTATGCTCACCCTGTCTGCCTCAGTACTTTCTTTTCCTGGTAGGTGAATGGATTGCAGACTGATTTTCCTTGGTATTGCCCATTGCCAGATTTCCTGTGCGAGCTTGCTCAGGGAGAACAATTGCATTTGCAGGAATGTTTCCTGTATTGTTAGTGTTTGCAGTTTGCTCACTCTCCGCAGTGAAGTGATTGCAATTAGAAACACTGTTTTGAGGGTGAGTGATTTGAGATTCATCTTGTGCATATGCCCAAGGCTTCCTGTATTGTTAGTGCTTGCAGTTCACTCACTCTTCGCAGTGAAGTGATTGCAATTAGGAATGCTGTTTTAAGGGTGAGTGATTTGAGATCAGTCTTGTGCCTATGCCCAATGCTAACCTCAGGCATGTGTTGGCTATGTTCGCCTCTCTTGCACGACTGCCTAGGCCCTCCTTTTTGTACTTTGTACTTTGGGAGGTTGCATGCGGAATTCCAATTCATTCCATTGTTGATGGCCATATCTGTTTATCAGTGCATTTGAATTTGCAAAGCCCCACTGGGTTGCAGCATCTGTCTCCATCTTCCTTCTGACCATATCAACAGGTAGATTCATCAAAGACCCGTTTTGCGAGTCTTTAATAGCGATTCATAAGGAATCGCTATTACAGACTCGCAAAACGGGATTCATGTAGGAATCGCAAAATAAATTGCGATTCCTACACATTCCTTATATGTGATTAGCAAATTGCTAATCGCAAATAAGGAATACTCCCCATTCATTCCTATGGGCCGAATTTTGCGATTCCTACATGAATCCCGTTTTGCGAGTCTGTAATAGCGATTCCTTATGAATCGCTATTAAAGACTCGCAAAACGGGTCTTTGATTAATCTACCTGTAGATATGGTCAGAAGGAAGATGGAGACAGATGCTGCAACCCAGTGGGGCTTTGCAAATTCAAATGCACTGATAAACAGATATGGCCATCAACAATGGAATGAATTGGAATTCCGCATGCAACCTCCCAAAGTACAAAGTACAAAAAGGAGGGCCTAGGCAGTCGTGCAAGAGAGGCGAACATAGCCAACACATGCCTGAGGTTAGCATTGGGCATAGGCACAAGACTGATCTCAAATCACTCACCCTCAAAACAGCATTCCTAAAGGCCCATAGGAATGAATGGGGAGTATTCCTTATTTGCGATTAGCAATTAGCTAATCGCAAATAAGATAGCGATTTCAAGGGTGCCAGGGGTGTCCAAAGGACACCCTGTAGCACCCCTGAAATTCAAATTTACACAGGTGTTGCACACACACATGTCCAAAGGACATGTGTGTGTGTGTAACATACAACTGAGAAAAATGCACAAAAGTGCTTTTTTCTATTTTTTCGCAATTTACCACTAAGTCAGACTTTGTGGTAAATAGCGACCAAATATTGCGAATTCGCAATTTCAAATTGGTTGATGAATTGCATTTAAGGAATCTCTATTAGAGATTCCTTAAATCCAATTCCTCGCAAATATGCGATTTCGCGAATAGCGATTTTTGCATTTGGAATGATGAATCCCAAATGCAAAAATCACACTCGCTAAGGGCCAGATTCTCAGAATCTGGCCCTTTGCGAGCGCAATTTTGTTTCATGAATCGGGCTGCAGGCCTCTTGCTCTACCTTTCATGATGTGGTCCTGTGGAGGCGTGGGCATTGTTCCGCTTTCTTGCAGATGAAACAAGGATGGAGTCTGCAGAGGCATTTCCCTGTGTATATTTTGTGTTTTGCGTTGAATGCTTGTACTTTTTTCAATGCTTGGGGTCACTGCCTTTGCAGAGGTAGGCTCCTGAAAAGCCTCCTTCCCTTGATCTAGAAAGCTGGGTAGATTTGGTATGCGTAAAAGCCCTTTGGAGGCCGACATTAGTATAATTGAGGAGAAAGCAAGACCTTAAAGGATAGTTATCAACTCCTTATTCTGATGACTCGGTGTCAAGATGGTTCCACGACTCTTCGTCGAAGCCTGCTGCTTCTTCGGCCCCCCATTCCCCTCAGATACATAGAACTCTTCTTGTTCTTCCTCCTCATGAGGTTCTGGTGTTGCTGAAGCCTCCACAGCCAACTGATCGTCTTCGATGCTGAAGGACGTTGAGGGTTTCAACATGATCCGAAATTCCTTTAAGGATTCATAGAACTCCTTTTTTCTTTGTAGGAGCGCTGTCATTTCAACCTCGCTCTTTCTTTTTGATATCTTGCACTTTCTGTAAGGCAAAGGTCTTTTCTTCAGGGTCGGCGGTTCTGTCGTTCCCGAAGGCTTGATATATTCTCTAGCTCCCTCTCGAATGGATGGGACCGGCGACAATTTCAGCCTTTTCCCTGCGTCTGTCTCCCTCAGTTGGGATCCTTGGGGTCTTTCGCTCTTGGCTGACCTTCAGTCAAAAATGGTTTTACCGCCAAGGTTGCCTTGTAGGAATTTTTCTCAGAGACTTCAGACTCTGGGCCTTTTGGAGGTTTGATTACCTTATGGGTCTTCTTATTGGCATCCTTCGCCAATTTCTTCACCACCTGCGTCTTTTCGGCATAGGTGGCGTAGGTTTTGACGTATAACTCTGCCGCGAGCTGGCTCGTCCTCCTCGACGTTGTCATCGTCCTTGGTGGATAGTCCAATGTCTTTAAGTAGGACTTGTGGCTTGTGAGTGCTGGCCATGGCAGTGTAGTGTTTCAGCCTTTGTCTTCGGTGTAATGTCAAGGTCTTGGATTTGAACACTGTGTGTGCCGCGCAGTCCTCGTCTTGGTGGTCTTTCGGGAGACAAAGGTTACAGACCTAGTGGTCATCTCTCTGCATGAATTTGTGGAGGGAGTTTGGGCTGAAATTAAAAGTGGTATTTTCCATGTCCCCTACCTGGCCTCATTCTCTGACCATGTGGCTGTTTAAGCAAACTTTTGGTTAACCTGAGTCCTATTCTCCTCTACCTCCTGGTTGTCACAGTGCCAAGAAACCCTTGGGTGTAAGTTGTACTCTATAAGTTTTCATAGCAAATGTAAGTGGTTAATAATTTCAGAGTGTCCCAGTAAAAACAGAGGAGATCAATAAAAAATACACTGTTTTAGGATGGTAGCAGGTTTAGCATTTTCACTTCAGTCTTTCAGATATTTCAGGCAAGGCACATAAAAATTGCAAAGCCACAACAGTTGAGTATGTGCAGGGTAGGGGTTGAAGGGCTAGAGGCCTAGAGGCAGATGATTGCTTAAAGTTCCTCAAGTAAAGACAATTGGAGTAAATATGCTTCAAGACTGTATGAGCAAGGTTATCAAATGCGCTATAGAAAGAAATTAGTAAAGCTGAGAATGTTATTGTTTTAAATATTTTAAAAGGCATGGTTGTGACAATAGTCCTCCATGGAATGAGCATTAGTGACTGGATACCACAAGGTTTACTGGTGCTATCCAAACGATTTGACTATGATTAGAACTGAGAAATGAAAAGTACAGCTCAAAATCGTAAATTAAGTGTGCAAAGCAAGCAGAATAGGACAAAGCGATGGAGACTTGCAGTCTTTATATGCTATCATATTTCCTATTGCTCAGGACAAAACCTAATTCCTGCAAGAACAATGGCCGAACCATATTTGACTCTTTGTAGAAATATTTATGTGACAAACATACCAAAAAAGAATGGATGTGTACTTAGTTGGTGCTGGGGACATTTAGGCTTCATGCCCACTTCTATCTACCCCCTGCAGTGGAAATCACATCTAAGATAGATGCAGTGGTAGAGTGTCCACTTATACCTAATCTTATCTGAGGATGAAAGACCATTTAAGTGGGAGAAGTGAGTAGTGTGTTCATGCCGCTTCAATCCTTGGGTGCTTCTCCTTTACGAAATCACTTACACAGAATGAAGTAAAACTTCAGTCTGCTCGACATCCCATCCTTGCTCTCTTCAAAATGATCACTTATGAGTAACAATAGAGTACAGTCTGGGTTTCAATGCCATCTCCTGCTTCTTTGAATAAAGTGTATACTGAATGCTCATTCCATCCTTGGTATTTTTATAATAGTCGTGTAGCACTGCAGTTCAGTACTTGCATCTATCCAGGAATGACATACGTCACTTATTGTTTTGTTTTATATAGCGAAAACTAGACCCAAAGGTATCAGAACACTTTACATAAGCACAAGTTGTGTTACAGATGGACGCATTCATTTTGTCAGGCACGGAGAGACTAAGGGCCTGATTCCGAGTTTCGGCAGTGCGCGAGCGGGCGGGCCACCACCGCCAAGGTCCCATACTGCCAAGACTCACTGCCACCCGCCTGCCAGATTATGACAGATTATGACTTAAAAGTGGTCTGGCAGGTGGGCAGAGTGGCGGTCCCTCGGCAGTGCCTCTTTCAAAGGCCACAGTGCCTTTGAAAAATGCACTACAATAACAACGGCGCAAAAGGTTCCTGCACGGCATGGACTGTAAAGTCCATGCTGTGTAGAAACTTGAGTGCACGCACACAGGGTGGTAGTGCATCCACATGTGAGGAACCATGGGGCCCCTTTGTTTCCTCTCAGCCACGGTTTTCATGGCACTTCCGTGGCTGGACCACCACCGCCGAGCCACCACAATTCTAGCGGTCCTGGAAACTGGGCCCTCAGTGAATTGTCCAGAATCACAGGATGTTGAGCGTCCAGACTGAGACTCGAACCTGGTTCCCCAGGTTTGAGGTCAACCACTATAGATGCACAAATTTCTTAAAAGAACACCCAGGACTATAAACATAGCCATTGACAAATATGGACAGCTCGGAAAATCCCAGTGTTTGCTGCAAGTATTAACTGTACCATGTTTCATTGTGAAGACTCAACTAAAATGATGAGGAGAATTTAGTTTAACTTTATGCTATTTGCGGCTTTCAATGGAAAAAAATAAGTTTGGCATAATGCAACAAAGCAGATAAAACTGTGCATTCCATATTTCACTCTGCAGACTGGGATATCAAACATTTTCATTAGTCTTTGTTTTAAATCATAGGAGACAACGATTTTGAAAGGAACATCTTCCCATTGTGAGGTCTGCTAATAAAACCGCAGGTGTCATTTAAAGAATTTGGAGAAGGGAATACATTCAAGTCCAGCGGTCGCGACACTAGCGCACCTCTCTTGGCAAATCAATTGCATAGACAGCAATTGCATTTGTCAGACAGTAATGTTCCTTACCTTAGGTTTTACCTAGTGAGTGGAGCAAACTGCGTTCAATAAGCCTACCTACAATACGTCGCCCTTTATACTACAGGTTTAGGAAGTTAAAGGGGGATGGGCATCAAGGGAATACTTACAAACCATGCAGCACATGTAGATATGTAAGTTTAACTTGCATTTTACATTTTATGATGAGCTTCTCTGATGCCCATTTAAATTGTACTGGAAAGACACCTGGAAATAGATTCTACATTGCAGGGCATGACACACTGATTTTCACATTCCGCCTCTCAGACCGTCAGTTGAATGGGAACAGATACTTGCAGAAGCATAAAACGTCTACAAATCAAATACTTGTTAAACAAAATACATTCCGATCATTTGAATTTGTTCACTGATCAATTTGTCATAAAAAAAGTACTAAATGGTTTTGACAGCACCCATTCTCCCGCTATAGTCCTTCCACCCTCTCTGATAGTCCATTAACAATTTTCCCTACCAAGTTCAGCTCTAAAAAGTAATACATGACTTACTTACCTTGGTTTGTATCATTCTCTGGGGAATATTGTTCATAGCATTAGAAAGCCAACCTTCAAGGCTTTTTGCAAAATTTCGAATGGCTTGGGTCAAGGCACCTAGTCATTGTGGAACGAAAAAACAGAGGGTTAAAGATCACAAAGTGCATGTCCTGCAAAAAGCAACTCCCCTGGACTCACGACACGCGCATTCCACATCCATGAGTTCTACCAGAGTCCCAGCCTTAGATGGAGTGTGAGGCAGAATGCCACATGCTAACAACAAGAATTCTATTCTCAATCTTCCTGCAGTCTAAGCATTTCCCCGGGTCGTGAACACCAGTGCAGGCCATTCCCATTGATTTAAACTAGTAAGGATATTACATACATTTTCAAATTCCATTCAAACAAACACAAATCGGCGGCAACAGGCATGTTTTCAACACATTAATACCATACATAACAGAAAGCTATACTTTAATAAAACAGTACATTTTCAAAACACTAACCACATGTGCTAAGAAATTCCTTAAGACCAGTCTTTTTCCCCAAAAAGTATTTTCACTGTCGTAAATAATTACATCTGTCTTGAAAGTTCAAGGAATATGCAAGTTCAGCTAAAGTGGAAGAAATACCATGCTACTCGCCTCTAAGGTCCATTCTTTCTTAGAAGCAAGCTTTCGCCATGTATTCTTGTGAGAACAGCCTTAAGACATAGTACCAAGCCCTGTCTTCAAAGGTACAGATGAAGTCCTTATCACTGCACCTGATCGAAGTACGGCATAAAACATACACCGCCCTGCAGCACAGAAATGCTGCATTTAGATATTCTGAGTTCCGCCCCTTTTTCTCTCCACTGTGAACCCATCAGAGCATACAATATGGCTGGTTGTCATTCCTAGTGACTTCTCAATGCTACTCATCGGTACAGTACTGCAGACTATACGGCATTGCTGGATGTATAAGACTTAGTCCTATGAGGTGCTCCGCTGTTGTTCCTCTGTGGATCTCCAAGACAGATTCCTAATGGCCATTCCTTTGCCAATTGTCTGGAATGACTATACAGTGGGTTGCTGCCTGCTGCTCATGAGTGGACTACTCAGAGCAAGTATGTCAAGGCTGGTTATGTAAAGTTCATTCTTATGGGTGTTCCCTGTCTGGATTGACTCTTAAGGCATGCATTGTGGCTCATCGCATAATGCTGCCCATTTGTCACTCCACAGTAGACCAAGCAGGACATATATTCTGAGTTCCACCCCTTTGTCTCTCCACTGTGAACCCATCAGAGCATACAATATGGCTGGTTGTCATTCCTAGCGACTTCTCAATGCTACTCATCGGTACAGTACTGCAGACTATACAGCATTGTTGGATGTATAAGACTTAGTCCTATGAGTTGCTCTGCTGTTGCTCCTCTGTGGATCTCTAAGACCAATTCCTAATGGCCATTCCTTTGCCAATTCTGGAATGACTATACAGTGGGTTGCTGCCTGCTGCTCATGAGTGGACTACTCAGAGCAAGTATGTCAAGGCTGGTTATGTAAAGTTCATTCTTATGGGTGTTCCCTGTCTTGTTTGACTACTTGGGCATGCATTGTGGCTCATCGCATAATGCTGCCCATTTGTCACTCCACAGTAGACCAAGCAGGACATATACAATGGCTAGTTCTATGCTGCCCATATCTCTGAGTTGTTCCTTTTTGCTCATGAGTAGAACTCTCAGACTCTGGAGTGCGGCTGATTGTAAAATGTTTTTTCATCTGGGTTGCTCTGCTGACGCTCAAGTTGCCGACTCACATCACACAGCATGGCTATTTGTACAATGCCATTCACATGAGCCACTCTTCGGCAGCTTCTCTACAGATTCCTATCTATGGTTGGCTGCATAACCTTTGCCGCTCCTGGATAGTCATCAATGGGTTACTCCCTGCTGTGGACCCATCAGAGCCTGAACCATGGCTAGATTTATAATGTCCATTCCAATTGGTTGGTTCCTTCCTCATATGGGAGGACTTCTCAGCCATATACCACACCATAATGCTGTCCCCATGTTGCTCCACACGTAACACCATCAAACCCTTTAGTATGGTGGACATCAAAGGTGTAGACAATGGCTGCTCTTATAATGGTTGCTTCTGATGCTTCATGGTGAACCTAGATGAACATATACTACAGCTAATTGCACAATACCCATTCCTTTTGGTTGATCTCTCAGACTCCTGAATGAACTCCTCGGATCATATGGCCTGGCTGATTACATAATGATCATTCCAATCGATTGCTTCTTGGCCACTCCAGAGTTTCACGTCTGGGTCCATTTTATGCCCATACTTAACATGGTTTAAACTGTGCGCTAGAGGTGTGCTGCACCTTTTCTCACACATTTCTCCTATACCCATGAGTGATTGCAGCAACATGCTTGCTACAACAAACAAATACTTTCATGACCAACGTCAACTAACCTAGTCTTCTTTATCCAAGTTGTCTCCCCTCTCCCTGGAATTTCATGGATAGTTGGTGACCGGACGATGTCGTTCTAGCCCTTTCTTTTTGCTCTCTCCCCCTTCGCTGCACTGCAGATTTATTCCCATGTTGTAGTTGTGTCTATGGTTTGCTTCCTTACTGTCGGCCTACGGTGTAATTGTAATGTCCTCCTGCTGTGTACTGGGTGTATGTGAAGCGCTCTGATACCTACGGGTCGAGCTAGCGCTATAAAAAACTTTAAAATAATAATAATAATAATAATAATAATGGTTTGCTCAATCTCTGCCATAGACACACAACACAAAAGTTCTTCCTGCATAGGCTATGCTGCACCTTCTCTCCATCCATACTGTCGCAGATAATGATTACATATTCTATTTCTCACTCCTTTACACTTCAATTTTCAAGGTAGACACTGCAACAAAACTTACTAAGAGCACAACTCAAAACACTAACTACATAGGAAACATGACAGACACACTCTCTTCCATCTACAGCATTGCCATGGAGGACAGTACTTCGGCGTATTATCAAGGGTATTAAGTGAGAGACACACAGTTGCAGACAATAATTCAACAGCTCTTCGACCTTTTTCAAGGTCATCTAATATTAAGAAATATAATGTCTACACAAAGACGGATCGTTAGTAGTGATATTTTGCACAATGAACTGTCAAGTACATTAAAATTTCAGGGAGTGCAGAAAAAGAAGTAAGAGAAAAATAAACACTTTAAAAAAAAACTTTTTACAAAACAAAGTAAGTCTTAGGTTGTAGCTCTGTGCATGAAAATGCATATCGTGAAACATTATAAAATAAAACCACATACTAGGAATAGGTCTTAGGACATCAGGAATTAGAATTTCCACCAAAGCTTGGTACATCACATGGTCACAGTTACACATCCACTTCAAGATAGATTCGTTTTTGCAGAGAGCAATCAGTTTCACCGTCGGTAGTCGACTTTCGATTTCACTCAAATTGCTGCATGAAAAGATTTACAAAGAGTGAATTCGACGCTATGAGTACATTGGAGAAACAGCACTATTTTTACACTGTTGACATGTTTTCAGCTGAGAGCAATGGTGCAAAATCACAAGGTCTAACTAGAGAAAAGACTCATTGAGGCTACCAATGTGCTAGCATTGACGGGCCACCATCCTCAGGTTCAACACCCTGATTCATCAGTTGAAAATCAGCATCTAAACCGCTTGAACATGCTACAGGATAGACAGCAGCCTCATGACTGAGCTTCTTGTGGAAAGTCAAAGGAGTGAAATCTGAGGAGTGGAAGGCGACCGCTGGCAGTCAAAAGAAACATATCTGTCAAACATGACACACAATACTGGCAATAGACTTACATGCAACTCATCCTCCTCTTCATATAACCATTACAGGAGCATCGGTAACAAATGATAAAGACACATGCATTGGGCCAATGCAATTTACAGTTAAATAGGCTTCTAGTGGACGGCTGCTCTGACCGATAGTAAAGTCATTTAAAGAGTACTTTTGACAGAGTGAAAGGAAATTGCATAGGTGGCAACTCAGCAGTTTTTGTCTTTAAGGAAATCAAAGTTTGCACTATAAAGTGTCAGGATATGAGGAATTTATTCTTCGTGGGAATCTGTTGTATTGGAGCATTCACAATGCAGGCTATGCTATTTTGGATAACTGTAGCAAGCTATGTTTCCTTACGATACATGGCATCACAGTTGGCAAGCTGATGGGTCCAAACAATGAGAGTGCTGGAGCAGGTCTTGTTTCAGCTACCCTTAATGGGTCATTGGTCCTGTGACACAGTACAAGCAAGTATGAACTGGTCAAAAGGAATAATTGTAAATTTTGCTCCACCAGTTCTAATCCTGCTACAAAACAACTTGTACCCGCTACTTATTGTGAACCTGAAGATGTAATCAGTGGAGCGTGAGGCCTTGAACCAGGAGCTCCTAAGGAGTGAAACTGACAATGACTCATCCTAGTAGTTGATTTGGTATCCTTTCAAGAATGCCAATGGAAGTATGTCATAGGGGCATTTGCCGCATAGGATCTGTGGAAGGAAAGGACCGTCCTACTGAACTCTTCTGGATGAGGTACAGTATGATCCATCCAGAATGCACATTCATGAGGGTGCTTTCAAAGAAGGATCAGAGTTGTCAATTATACCAGTTCTTTAAAGATAGAACTACTCATGTGCATTATGCAACCTTGCCAGATGTTATTTAAGTCGGCTTCAAAACGGATGCAAAACTTCTTGTGAATTCCCAATTTCCCATACGGTGGTTAGCAGGAATGACTGGACATACAGAGATGTAAATCAATGTTGCCATTTCAGCCAAGTGTTAGCATTTTATAGCCTGTCTCTACAGAAGCATTTATTTCAACTGTGTTGATGCTCAAGACATCTTCAATTCCTATAAGTCAGTTGTTGCCTTGGACACAGGACCTACTCTGTTTTTTTGCTGCTTTGTAGTTGATCTCCTAGATAATTAGTACATCACCCTGATTGGACTGGCTTGTCAACGGGCTACAATAATACTACCCCATAGGTGTCTGCCCACTTATCCAAAAGACCTAGAAAGGACAGAATACCTTGGTCCTGAAGAGACCCTGCACTGTAAAAGGGTCGAAACGCAGTCACTGTATTTGAAAGTGAACCAGTTTAACAGCTCTGACTATTGTACACAGGAGCTGGAATCATTACAAAGTTAATCTTTGGTCGCCTTTTAAAAAAATTGTAGAAACCAAGCTGTACACGTTACATGTTTTTCACTGTTTGTTATATGGTTCCATTTCACTTGGGGACACAAAAGCACTATTGTTTTTTCTGTGTCTGTGTATATATCAATTTGAATTTTACTGATAAAAAGAATTAATGTGAACACAAAGTCTGCAAGGCCCTCTTTCTTTCTGACATCATCTTAACCCGTTTTTGTGATTGCGTTTGTGCATTCGATTATTATTGTAGATTAGCCTAACTTTCCCCTGGAACATGCCCCTTGTTCTTGTTTTCGCCTAGAACAGACAGAAGCAACTGTTTTCAACATGAATTTTCTTTTTCACAATCACAATAGTAGGCTGCACAAACTCGGTTCATCACAAGACCTGCAGTTATTGATCCACGCCTTTATCTCAAAACACATGAATCATAGTAGACCTGCACATGTTGCTTATATTCATGCAGAACATTGTAAACTAGCTGCTGGATAGATGGTGAGACACTCCCCTGTTTAATCATATTACTCACTCTCTCTGTAATCTGCACTATGTTCCCCCAAGGTGTGTCATTCAGATCATGGTAGTCATTGTTTGCTTTTATGGGGATTATTCCTCATCATAACCAACAATAATCAGAACTAACATACCTGATGGCCGTGCCTAGAGATCATGGCCCCATGCTTTTAGGGTGGGAGTGATCTCGAATATGGAAGTCCATATACCCAGAAAGCAAATTCCTTTCAAATATTTATCAATTTAGACAATTGTAGAAGACTTTTCTCCCACTTGACTTTCATAATCTTACGTTGTAGTTGTTGAGTACTGAAACCTAAGCTTTTCATATCTCTGCATTTTGTACAGTATTGGAGTACTCCATCCAATGCAGGCATCCTTTTTACTCTAAATATACAAACTGCATTTTAGGGAAGCCTGGATTTGCTTATGGAATTTGAAAGGCTTGACAGACTGGAAGTGACATTGAGCTTATCCTCTGTTGCAGAAAGCTGTTGAAAGCTTTGGGCAAAATGTAAACATAACCAAAAATATTGGCAGCAACAGTAAGGATTTAAACTAGAGTGAATTCAGGACAACACTTTCCTGCTTTACACTACAAGTGGCCTAAGTCAGTGAGGAAGAGGTGACCCCCATTAGGGCTATCTCATTGCATATTGGTTCCAAAACCCTGTCACAGGTATACGAAGCCTGGCCGATGATTAAGATGAAGAGCTGCATAATGATTGTTATATATAAGGGTCCTTCTCCTTTTGCAGCAGTACCATATTCTAGATCCATATTCTGGACATCTATTGCAAAGCAGTGTTCCTACTTCATGGATGGGGGCTTGGTGACTGAGTGATTACAGATTCTTTAGTGCTGGCTGACCAGTTGCTGCTTAGTGCCTTGCCTAACATCAACACAGTAGTTTTTAGTGAATTAACGAACAAAACATAAAGTAGCCATTTTACATCCATAAGGTCAAGGATGCTGCTTTCTCTCTTTTTTATGCAAGAGGTGCAGCTTTATACATAGTTCAAACTGTCATGATTCATTGATAAAAAATATCAATGTAATAAATGAAATGATTAAAATTCATATCAACCAATGTAAGCACTTCAAGGACTTCCTTTTTCAATATCATCATGCTTACAGTGCCATATTTCCCAAAAACAAAAACAGAACCTATAAAAAGAGCTCCAATGAAGTGCAAATGTCGCCTAAAGTGCATAATTGAACAACCCAATAGCTACAGCAACCAAATTGAGTAACCTGCAGCCTGGTATAATAATGTGCCCATGGTGCCGGTTAGTGCTCATCAAACTCGGATGTTGCCACACTCCTGAACAATGTCAACATCCAACCAGCAGTCTCCCAAATGGCCATATATCAGTACATACCCAGTTTCTTATTGTGAGGCAAAAATACAGAAGAGAAGTGTAAAAAAACATAAAAGAGCTGTGCTAAAGTGCAGATATAGCCTAATGTGCTTGATTTATTCACCCCAGTAGCAGCAGCAACCTCATTGGGTCCCCTACGACCCGGTATAAGAAAGTGCCAAAAATACTTATCGGTACTTTTCAACCTGGAATGGTGCCATACCCCTGTGCTGCGTGGACATCCAACCAATAGTCTACCAAGTGGCCATATGTGAGAGCATACTCAATTTCTTTCTCTTAGGCAAAAATACCCACATTTTCCGGTAACGTGCTGTTTTATCGAGCTGAATATGGTATCAAAGCTCCTTTTCTCGGACTATCTTTAACCTATTGGACCATTTTAAAAATGTAGGACCAATAGTAGACTCGCAGTGTTTAGTAATAATCGATCAGGATTCCACCATTTAGATAAAAATAAATTGTCCCCCTTCTTTCTCATACAGGGAATCAGCAGCAATGCCACAAAGTGCCAAGATATGCGATGGTTCACCCTACTGACGTACTCTAACTGAAATCCGAGTAAAAAGCTGTGTCCAGTAGTCTTCAAAACCACACATGACCAAAGACGTTTCCAGTCCTCTTGATAGTCACATGTAGGGCATTTCCCACTTATCGCCCGGAACATTTTATTAAATCCAATAGGGGTGTAGTACAGTATGCAGCCATTGTAAAACACCATCCTGTGAAAATTAGCTCCTTAATAGAAAAAACCCAAAGATGAAATACTTTTGCCAGCTATCCCTGTCCATATTATCACAGGTTCGGCAACTCTATTTAGCACAGATCCCCTCAATACCTTGAGCATGAATCATGGCCAAATTCCTTGAACCATGAGCTAAGGGAGTCTTTAGCCTTATCTGCCGCGAACAACTTCCTAACTAGTGCTTCTGATTGGTCTTAATATCTACCAGAAACAAGGACTTAAAATGAGAAAACAACTGATTTTACAAAAACCTATACAATGCACTGTACCAAAGAGCAGATGGGTAGAGACATTGTTTTTCATTAGATTGGATAATATGATGACGTCGTTTGTCTGGGGGAATAAGACCCCTCGGGCTAATATGAACATTTTACACCCGCCTAAGCAAAAGACGGCCTGGCTCTCCCTGACTTTAGGCAATATTATTGGGCATCCTTTGCATTACAGGTGAGGAGATTCTATGTGCAATTTTCCAGGTTTGATGATTTTGTTATGGTATATATGCTTAAGAGTTATGGGTTTAACAGCCTTTCCGATTCCATTAATGAACCGAGAAAGGTGAGGTATAGGACCCTGCTGGTGCTTTGGTACACTCAGCACCAACTGTCTACAAAGCAAATAATCCCTGCACTTCATGCCTAAACACCCCTGACTAGCAGCAAACATGTATCTCCTTGTTTTTAAGGAAGTGTTATTAACATATGGTGGGCCATCCAGATTAATAAAGTAGGTAATTTTATCGAAGGTACTAGAATTAAGTTCTTGGAATAATACTGCTTTCTTTCTAATGCAAGGTACCCATAGTCAAGTGTGCAGTGTCTTTGTTCTCAAAAACAATGGCAGGTTTTGTGACCACATTATACAGACAATAGCCACATGGGACACAAACATTTGCTAAGGTTTCATGATGGCTCATTCTCCTTCAATGCAATACCCAAGAGCTCATCTTACATCAAGCATACAGCAAACTCTTTCTGCTGGTAAATACGGTGTTTAAAGAAAGAGGCATTTTTGTTATCTGGCCAACATAAAACATGGACCGGACTTAGAGTATAAAATAGTGAATGAATACCCAAGACAATCTTGTCCTGTTGAATCCCCACATATGATGCCACATTGTGAGTGCTGTAGTTCTCTCAATTCATATAGATTCCACATTGGTGGAGGGATACGCCATGTTGGGTAAACATGCTTGAGTGCCTCTAAGGTAGCAAGTATGTCTATCATCCTAAAGGGAGAGGGGTTTTTCCTATTGTTGTACGACAAAAGTGTCAAGTAGACTCGCGATGAATAAGAAATAAGAAATGTTCAAAATATTGAAGAATATCCTGCACTAGGCAGAAAATAGCACTATCTATATTTGAATACACCATGAGGCAAAGAGATTCACTTGCTGCATAGCAATATGGCGTGGTTGTTCTTCTGTCTCACTGATGAGGTCAATACCCCTTTAAGGTAGGCGTAAGTACCCTGTTCTAGAACAGTTGTTCTCAACCTTTTGACTTCCATGAACCCCCACTGAATCATTACTAGTATCTTGAAGCCTCCACTTAGTCATTATTGGAAGCCAGGGGCCCTGGCCTAAACAATTTTGATTATTCGAGCCACAAAACAATACACTTTTGATGTAATATTTTATTTAATTCACACACAATTATTAAAAAAAAGCTATTTTAATGGGAAGGTTGAAGATTTTTCTAAATTCCACTAAAGCAACCCATTGTCTATACCATATTTTGCTTGGTGCAATTGCACTGTCCCACAAATTAATTTGAGGATACAATTTAATTTTAGACTTCTATTTTAAATTTCTTGACACTTACAGAATGTTTTCAAATTTTCAATTTTACATGTTTCTTCTTCTTTTCTAACATTATTTAGTTTTCTAAGGAGTCGTGGCCCGCCCTGAGTATGCTTTGAAGACCCACAGGGGTCCCTGAACTATAGATTAATAACCACTTATACCTAATTTCAGGAACCAAGCTAACTAAGTTCCGTGAGCAAGGGTCTGGGAGGCTGACCTGCCCTAGCACATTCTTGAGACTTGTGGACATATTAACAGTTTCATATTGTGGGGCATGGTCTCGGCGCCACTCAAGATGGCCGCTTAGGTGTGGAGTTCCGCCGAGCTGGGATGCGTCTCCATCGTTAACTGTGCGCCATCCTCTTCATTTCAGCAACGGAGCCCACTGAATTACGCCGGAACACCGCTGGACTTTGGTGATGAATTTCTGGCCACTTAATGCCTCTTTTTCCCTGATTTACCGCTATCACGTCTTTCGCGCTACTTGCGGCCGCCATTTTGTGAAGCGCCGCGGCTGATGCATGAGCCGCGGTTTGGAAAGCTTCACCTCAAGTTTGTCATAAGCCTCTCCTGACTCCTGTTACCATGGGCCTTCGCCAGGATAATGCTTCCAACTGCCCTTTAGGGATGTTACATCTTACACAGTCAGGCTGAAAACTTTCTGCTTTTTCTGTTTCCTACGGCGTCTTACCTCACTCTCTCCTTACCGCCATTTTGAGCTCCTGACTAGAATTTCTACCGGGACTTTTACAATTTAATGAGAGCATCTTCCAATATGCCTGTGGTACCTACATTACTGGAATTTTGTGCTCTCCTATTAGAGGTCTCTTCCTCATGATGTCTTCTCTGTGCCTGGGTCTTTGTGATACACTTTCTTCTCCACAGCCTCTGCTTCCAGTGCACCAGCATTGTTAATACCAATGACTTTTTGCTCCACAGCCTCTGCTTCCAGTGTACCAGCATTGTTAATGCCAATGACCTGTTACTATGTGATTTGATACTCAGTTTTTTGCTAGTACTGTTTTGGTAGGAATTGCTCATATCTATAGAGAAAACGGCGGTAGCTCGTTATTTCCTTATTCTACGCAGTACAAGGCAAATCCATTTATTTCTACAGTGCTGCCTCTCACACCTCTTTAATATCAGTACTGTCACCTTGGTTTCATTCACTGCAACATCCCATGGGCAAACTGCGCAAACCCAAATTTATCTTTATCTCATCCAGGAGTGCTCAGAGTTCGACGTCCTTTTCCTCTGGTGTACCCTCTACTGCAACTCCAATGGCTGTCGCTACGCCAAATCTCTCTTCCTCCACACAAGCCGTTTCTTCTAAGTCATCTCCTCCTGTTGCCTCCTCAAAACATCTAAAACATGATCCTCCGTCTCCAGACAAACCATCATCTCCTATCTCCATGGAACTAATTTTGGAGGAGATTCGAGCTCTAAGGCCATTTGTTGAGGATACCAACAACGAAATGCAACTATTGAAGGAGAAGTGGTCTTCTATGGACAGTAGAATATCATCTGTTGAACAACAAGTTTCAGAGATCCCCTCTCATAATCAGCGCATCATCTCATTAGAAAAATCAGTCCTCGCCCTGCAACAACATACCGAGGATTTGGAACATAGGAATAGACGGAACAACCTTCGCATTTATGGTCTTCCAGAAACCTTGGAAGGGGATGACCCTGTTGCATTCTTCACCTCATTTCTTCCGAAACTCCTGGAGATGCCTCCTTCAACTTCTCTCTTAATTCAAAGAGCTCATAGGCTGGGTCCCCGCGTCTCTACTTCGCCAAACCACGTGGAGTCATTATTTTGTTCTTGAAATTCACGGATCTTCTCACAGTCCTTTCTGCGGCTTGCTCTAAATGCCAAGTATCCTGGTTGGGACAAAGGGTGTTCCTTGCTCAAGACGTCTCCAATGCTACTGCTTCCAGAAGAAAGGAATTTCTCAATCTACGTTCTCCACTTCATTCTCTTGGTGCTCGTTACGGCCTGTTTCATCCCTGCATCTTCAAGGTTATACATCAAAACCAGACATGGACCTTTCAAGATCCTGGAGAACTTAGAACTTTATCCAGATTCATTCCAACAGTGGCATGGATACTTCTTCTCCTCCTACTGGCTGATTGATTGTTTTTTCCTCCTCCTCTGTTTGTCCCTCTATTCTTTAGGGTGTTCTACTCTTTAGGATGTTCTGATATTCTGATATTCTTTCCCGTGTTCCTTTTTCATGTTATTTTGCTTATGGTTGTTCTTTAGTGTAATATGGTACTGGTTCTCTTTCCCTTGTCATCTCTATTATGACACCTATCTTATTGTATTTTTTCTCTTTTCTCATTCATTGTCTCTCCTTTATGTACCCGTATACAGGTTCCTGATGTCTTCTTCCTAACTCCGTGCAGTCGCTTCTTCTCCTCGACTTTCTTGCCCTGGTTGGTGGACCCTCCTCCCTTCGAGCGACTCGTCTTGTTGGGTGTCGCCATTGCCCCTTCTCCCATTTGTTTGTCCCCCTCAGGTATGTTATGTTCAGTCGTCCTTATGGATATGTACTGTCTCTTCTTCCTTCTTTCCTTTCCCTTTCTTCTTCCATCCTTTATCCTTTCTCTTTTTTTCTTTCTTTCTTAATTCTTTTGGTTTCTTTCTCCTCTTTCAGCTTTCTTTTCTCTTTTCTGGTTTTATTTTACCTTGGTTCTTCTTCGTTCTCCTCTTCTTTCACTTCCTACTTTTTGAAGTTGTTTACCACTCTTTCTCTTCTTTTATGCTCTTTTCTCCCTTCAGCAGTATGTTATTTGCATGTTTTTTGATTTTTGCATTATTCTTGCAATTTATTTTGTTTCTAGGCTCAGTCTTATCATATTTACCCTGTTTGCTAATTTTGAGTTATTTCATGGAATGTAAAAGGTTTTGTTAACCCCATTAAACGGCAGAGAGTACTCTCTCACTTATCTTCCTATACCCCTGATATTGTTCTTTTACAGGAGACTCACCTCAATGACATGGACTCCCTTAAATTAAAAAGAAATTGGGTGGGTACTGTTTTTTTTTCACCCTCTGCTGATAAAAAAATGGAGTTGCTATTTTAGTTCATAAAAAGTTAAAATGTAAAGTTTTATTTGAAGAGAGGGATTTGGAGGGGAGATGGATCTTGGCTAAACTGTTGATTAATTCTATTTCATTCATTATTTTTTAATATTTATGGTCCTACTCAACCTGATTGTTTATTTTGGCATTTAATTACAAGTAAATGTATACAGCACAAAGATGATTTTCTTCTTTTAGGTGGTTATTGTAATCAAATTGTTGATCAATTTCTTGACCGCTGTTCGTTTCATTCCCCACAAACCTCATAAGCAATTTTTGGACACTATATCTCAAATTAATCTTTCAGACTCTTGGAGACTCACACATCCTGACACTCTAGACTATTCTTTTATCTCACACCCCCATGCTTCTTCCTCTAGGTTGGATTATATCTTTCTCTCCCACTCTCTCACCCAGAATCTTTTATCTTCCTCTATTGAACCTATTGTTATTTCAGATCATGCTCCCATTATTACGGATATTGATCTACTTCCCCCTCACCCCAAACCCTCTCGCTGGCACTTTAACCCTACACTTCTCACTGATCCTACATTCTCCTCCTCGTTTCAAACGTTTACTGATGATTTCTTTCTCACTAACTCTACCCCTGACATTCCTCCTCATACTCTCTGGGACTCTTTTAAAGCTACTGCACAAGGATTTATTATTGATTTTGTCTCCTGGAAGAAGAAACAATTTCTCCAGAAACGGAAGTCCTCTCTTACATATATAAAGAAATTGGAACATCAGTTCTATACCTCTTCTGATAAATGTATGTTCCCAGAACTTCTGCATGCAAAGATCTCTTTTAATAAACTTTCTACAGATAATGCCTCCTCGATTCTTTTCCGTACAGTGCTCGTTATTACGGAGGTCGTAATAAATCTGGTAAGCTTTTAGCTAACTATCTTAAATCTCGCAAAGAACATACCTCCATTGAATACATTTTCTCCCCTGACAATACTCTCCTACTTGAGAAATTTCTACTTTTCTATCAACAACTTTACACTCCAGAATCTCCTCCTACTTCTTCTATGCTTCATTCTTACTTTGAAAAGTTACCTAAATCATAATATGTCACATCTCAATTTCTCTTCCCTTGATTTTGATCTCACCCTCCAGGAACTTTCCGCAGCGCTATCTTCTCTTACTAAGGGTAAAACTCCTGGTCCCGATGGTTTTCCGGTGGAATTTTTTTACACTTTTCTGACCATTTACTACCCAAACTATTATTACTTTTTCAATCTTTTGCTTCCTCTGGTACAGCTGCAAGCATCCACTTTCACAACCACTTTCAAAATGCAACCATCTGTCTTATTCCAAAAGAGGGCCGTGGTCCCATTTTTTTTTTAAATTATCGCCCTATTTCGTTAGTCAATGTTGACTATAAACATTTTGCAAAATTACTTGCTTTACGTTTGGATTCTTTCATGCCACATCTTATTGGCAAAGAACAATGTGGTTTTATTAAAGGAAGGCTCACTTCTGATAATTCTCGCCTGTTTTTGAATGTTTTAAATAAAGCCCCCTCTTTATCAATACCTTTAGCTGCCATTTCTGTTGATGCTGAAAAAGCTTTTGACAGGGTAGATTGGTCTTTTTTATTTGCTTCTCTTAAATGGCATGGCTGTGGCCCCAAATTTATTTCTCTTGTTTCTTTATTATACTCCTCACCCAAAGCTTCTGTTCTTGTGAATGGCCAACCCTCTTCTTTCACTCTTCAGAGAGGAGTTCGTCAAGGCTGCCCTCTCTCTCCACTTCTTTTTGTTTTGGCCCTTGAACAATTTTTATCTTCCATTCGCCAGAATGCATCTATTTACGGTTTTCCTTATGGTGATCATCAATTGAAGCTTTCAGCATATGCTGATGACATCCTTTTATTTATCTCAGATCCTGAATCGTCTATTCCCTCTTTATTGTCTGAATTTGAGACGTTCTCCCTTGTATCTGGTTATAAGATCAAGTCAGACAAAACAGAAATTCTCCCTTTGACCAAGTTCTGTCTCCCTCATTTCTTTTCTTCCACTGGTTTTGCCTGGAATAGCACTAAGATATATTGGGGTCTGGTTCTCTAATTCTATTTCTTCCTCTGTTAAAGTAAATATGTCTGCTGTCCTCTCACGAATTGACCAATTATTTTCTTCTTGGAATCCTCTTTTTCTTTCTTGGTGGGGTCGACTAGACTCCATTAAGATGATGATCGCTCCTATTATTATTTATACGCTTTCCATGTTACCTGTGCATATTCCTGCCCTGTACTTCAAGCGATTTGACTCCTCTATTTCAAAATTTCTTTGGAAAAACAAAAAATCTAGAATATCTCTTCTATCTATTCGTAAATCTGAATCAAATGGTGGTGTTAATTTTCCAGACTTTCGTCTTTATCATAAATCTTTTTCCTTCCGACAAGCTTCACGTTGGCTCTCATTGACATCTTCCCCTTTCTCTCCTCTATGGCTCTCTATTGAACAGACTTTTCTGTCGCCCTTTTCTTTTGAGGAGTTAGTGCGTTTCTCCTATAAATCTCCCTATGTCTCATCTACCTTGTTTAAATATACCTCTTCTCTTCTTCAACCTTTATTCCTCTCCCCATCTATATCGCGTGACAGTTTCCCATTTGGTACAACTCGCTTATTCTTTTCAAGAATCGACCTATCTGTTGGACCACTTGGAGACGGAAGTGTATCATATGGATCCGTCAGCTTTTTGATGGTGTAACTCCTTGCTCGTTCCCACATTTTCAACTTCAATTTCCTTGCCCATGTTCCTTTATGCATAAATACACCCTTCTTATGGAAATCATTTTAGATCGTTATTATTCTCTTCCTTTCTCAACCTCCATCACTACTCCTTCTCCTCTTCTGACGATACTCTCTACTTTTCCTAAAGCGTCTCTTATTTATAAATTCTTTTCTTCTCCTAACCCGGAGCATTCCAAATCCAAAGTGGAACTTTCTTGGGAATCAGATCTGGGTTGTGTTTGGCTCATTTCTCTTTGGGACAAACTCTGGACCAAATCTTTGAAAGTTTCCCGCTTTGCATCTCTCACTCAGTCTCTCTTTTTTCTATATCATAGACTCTATCTTTCTCCTCTTTCCCTTTCTCGCTTTTCCTCTTCCTCTGACTCTGCCTGTTGGACTTGTAAGTCAGCTAATGCTGACCTTTTACATATGTTCTTCTACTGTCCTGCGGTTTCTGCTCTTTGGAAACAAGTTTGATCTTGTATCTCCCATATATTCTCACTTTCTGTTCCATACTCACCTCCTCTTCTTTTTTTTGGCAGTCTCTCAAATGCACTAACTTTACCCCCACACTCTCGAGGTCTCTTTGATCTTATGCTTGCACTTGTTTTTCAACACATTTCTTCAAATTGGAAATCTCTTACAAATATCTCCATGCAACATTGGTGGAACTCCTTATGTCACTTTCATAGACTAGATGTCTCCTTTGCTTCCTCCTGTAAACCTCCTCGTAATGTTGATCTTTATTGGCTCCCTCTCACTGTATACTTAGATCATTCAGCTCAAAAGAAACCGTCCCCTGCCGCTTCTGAGAATTTTAAACCCCCTTGAATGATTATACTCTCTCCTACATACATATCTCGATAATGTTTTACTGCCTTTATTCATTGCAAGGTTTTTTCCGTATGTTATACAATTTTTGATGATTGCTTATATTATCTTACCTGCTCTGTTATTTTTTGTGATTTTTCTTTGCTTCGTATTTTGTATTTTATTTTATTTTATTTTCTACCCTTCTCTCCTTCTTTCCCCTTGCTCTTTCCCCTTTAAAATATCATAAAATGCTTTTTGTTTTCTAATTTGACATTAGGAATGTCATGATTCTTATTTATCCTATATGCTTTGTATTCTTCTTCCTGATGTCATTTGTTATCATTATCATCCAAATAAACCTTTTCAAACATAAAAAAACAGTTTCATATTGTGTACTTTTCATGAGACCAATTAATGAGGGGCAAATGCGAGGGCTGTTTGGACCATGCAGACACACAAATGTGTATAGTGTATGTTACCTCAGTGCTCCATTGCTCTCAAACTAGGTTTATGTTTTACCTATACAGCCCTACATTCATACATACATACCTACATGAACACCGTTAGACTAAGGTGGATTGAGGGAAATTGTCCTCAAATGTCGTGTACCAACTTATCCAAATGGCACTGCTCCTTGATTGTCGCTTTGAGTATTTGGTGGGATAGTCTAGACATTTTATGTTTCTATTTGTAGCCAAGAATTAATTTGAAGACGTCCCCTACAACTGTCTGATAGCGTTGACATTTGTAAATGTTACCTGACCATCTACAAAGTGTCCCCGTAATATTGTTTAGTTTCCTGGAATGTCATGGGAAGCTCCTGTCTGAAGAGGAGCAGTGACAATTTTCCTCTTATTCACAAAAACTTCTCCTGTCGTGTTGTCCATTGAGATCCACACCACCTTCACCTGTCAGTGCGACTGAACAGCCTTCAAAGCCAGGCCAAGCTTTTGCAATTTAAGATAGATGTATTGATAAACTAAGATACAGAGCTTGTGGACCCTGGGTTACATTTCTGAGTGTAACCCCCTCTCTATATGTGAAGTGTTGTAGTTATTATTACTATTGGCACTGGATCAGTGAAACACCTGCCAATGAGTCAATTATGTTGTATTCAGCACTGCAGGCAGTGCAGCCTCTGCCACAAATACTAGATTCAGCCAGTCCTCAAAGGCATACTTGGAGTGGTACCATGAGGAGCTGTGCAAAAGGGAGCACATTAATACATTTTGCTATTATTCCAAAGAGCATAATTACACAACGTCTGTCACAGGAAGAATGTGTGATAAAAAGGAGTAGTATTAAAAAATGCTAGAATTCTTTGCAGCATCGGATTTGGAACTGCTTTCAACATTTCCCTATCTGCCAACATGAATTTCCTTGAGTGGGGTGTGGACACATCTATGAAGGTTGTTGTTGGAGCTCAAGAGTATTATTCGTGAACTGCCATATGTGTACTACTATGGGACTGCTGAATCTATCTCCCCTTCATGAATAAGTAATCTAGGTACTAAAATTCATATATGACTTTGTGCCATAGAGGTGGTGCTATGACTGATGAGAATCTGGTATACACTGTTGGAATGGATTTGACTTTGAATATCAGTACCAGAACCTGCTAAAGATGGTCTCTTGCAGAAAAAAAACACGCCAAAGGTGTTTTCTCTCTTTCAAATATGATGGAATATGAAGTAGGAATCTTTCAGGTAAATTGTTGCCAACATGTCATCTTTTTGGAGGAGGTGACTGTTGTTCGCAATACTGTTTTCCTGAATTTGGTAGTGAGGACTAAAACATTCAGAGGCTGTAGGTCATGAACTGGATACAACACACGTCCCTTCTTTACAATGATGAAATAAACAGAGTTAGTCTACGTGTAGGGGTATTTCTTCAGTGCATCCTGATTTAATATTACCTTTAATACCTCCATCAGAAAAAGAATATTGTAGACTATCTGGAGTGCCACTTAAGGTATGCACTAGTTATACCCTTTCATATAACATAAGGTATAGTATGTGAAATCATAGCATTGATAACAACACTTATGACATCTGAAATCACATAATCTGTCAGAACACTGTGCAAGGTAGAGTAGTGAGTTATAGTTAATGAAGTGTGGCGAATGAGGTGACAAGACTGTGTACGGAGGTGCACAACTTATAGTAATTTGAAGATTGTACATAAGTATAAAGGTGAGTTATAACTAGGACGTAGTAATTTGAAAGTGGTGCGTACAATATAAATATGTTATAACTATAATTTTAGAATTTCTTATGTCTGTGTAGTTTGAGTTGGTTTGTCCACAAAGAAGAAATTAAGTTTTGCTAGCTAAAACGTACCCTTAACCTTTGTTTTTTTTCATGAAATATATATCAATGCATACTTATTTACATATATATGCAAACAGTGGCATGATATTTTAACTTACTTTACATCATACATCAATTTTAATTATGAACTTTGAAAATATACTTTTATTCCCCACCTCAAAGGCATGTAAACCAACAACAACGTCTATAGATAACCTGTCCATTCCCAAACAGCCCATATTATGTTTGGCACTTTTCTAAAGCTCTCTCAAGAATCTGTAGCATACACTGTTGTAGATGTACTGACCTGCATTAAACATACAATACGGAAATAAAACATACAAAAATGGCGGTAGACATTTTATAAGTTTTACGAACCTGGACTCGGTTATGGTAGTGCCATCAGTTGGAGATGAAGGAGAATAGCGCCAAAATGTTTGCCATAATTTCTCTATCAGGCTAAACTGAAGATTTACTACAACATCCAATATTGCCTAGAAAAATAAACATACATACACTCAAATTAATGACATTATTTATGTCATGAAAAAAACACATTTTGAGCACTACAAAGAAGTTTCAGAGCTCTACTTTCCACCATTTGATAAAGAGGCAATATATAAAAAGTAACCATGTAACAGCTGGAGGCAAAGAAACCACACAAAGACCATGCCTTTGACAGGTTGTATTTCACAGGAAGGGTATAATATCCTATCCACACAAAAAATTACTTACCTGTGAAAGACAGGTTTAGTAGCCACTGGCGTTTGTGCACTAAAAGCAGCCAAACATGTAATGTGCATTATCACATATGATACATTTAGCGATGGAAACTGTATAGTTCTGATTCCATTGAAAAATACATTAAATTGTTTTTTGCTGATAACTTTGATGCTGTTTGAAGTATGTGGGTAAACATTTGGCATTTGCTTGATTTGTACAGTTACATTTTCGCATGTTAAATTCTTGATTGGTTGGTAGCATTTGAACATTTCTGTTGTGGCAGCCATTACAAAATGACAGGCACGAAAGTCTGCATCCTGATAATTAAAACCAAGGGGGTGCATAAAGGAAGAGGGCAGAATCTGTTGATCCCAAGGGAAGATACCCGCACCTCCTCTCCCACAGAAAAAAAGGTTTTATCTCGAGTTTTGGGGTCAATACCCATGAATTCCTCTCTAGCATTTGGAAACCAGCAATCTGGTCCACAGATGTGCAGAAAATTGAAATGTTCTTTTTCAGCAAAGTCTGAAAAAATGTACAAAATGAAATAATTCAAAGTTAGACGATGCAAAGACAATGCATGGTGAGTTTTGTGCTTCAGCATCATCGCCATGGCCTAAAGCCACGTGCAACAGTTCAGTGGCACAGGAACTGGTGCAAGGCTTTACCCGAGGCCAGAATACACATGTCTAAAGGACGTATCCGTGGGGTTTGGTGAGGTGGCACAGGGCCAAGCTACAGGCCATATCCTCAGACTAGGTCCTGTAGCATATGGCTAAAGGCTATGCGCAGCAGCTTTGATGCTATGAGAAGTGGAGTGAGTTCCCTGGTCACAGACCAGACCATACAACAAAAGCCTGTTACACACAGCTAATGTTATGCACAGTAGGTACGTTAGCACAGGACAGATTCTAGCCACAGGTCTGTATTATACTCAGATCATACTGTGCACAGTGGGCTCAAAATAACTGGGACTGGTAAATGAGGATAAATGTAGCGAAGAAATCCAGAAATTCGTGACAAAATCCACAGTTAGTGTTGTTAGGGCAGTGCAAAATGCAAAACCTAAAAAGACTGAAATTCTGAAGTGAAGTTTACTACACAAGTAAGTGTGTAAAGTGGAGTGGGATATTAGTATTTGAATTTGAATTTTTGAATTTAAAAATACTTATAGAGCGCACGTACACTGGATCAGTTTCATGGCGCTGGTGAGGTCCCTGAGTGAGAGTAGTAAGAGAGCTAGGTACCAAAGGCCTGCTGGAATAATAGCGTTTTTAGTGACCTCCGAAACTCCATATAGGAGGAAGAGAGTCTTAAAGGTAGGGGGAGGTCATTCCAAAAGGTGGGTGCAAGCACAGCAAACTTCTGCCCCCCTGCGCGCTTCTTTTTGAACCGGGGCGTAGTTAGTAGGGCTAGTCTAGAGGAGCGGAGGTCCCTCGAAGGAACATAGGGAGAGATTGCCGAGTTGATAAAGGCAGGGGCTGTACCTGCTCTTGCTTGAAAAGTCAAGCACCCTAACTTGAACCTAGCTCGTTGTTTTATGGGGAGCCAATGTAGGCTCCTAAGCAAAGGGATCGAATGGTGGGACCTAGACAGGCCGAAGACCAGGCGAGCAGCCTGGTTTTGTACTAACTGTAGGCGCTGCAAAGCATAAGCAGGGACTCCGTTATAAATGATGTTGCCATAGTCAATCTTTGACAGGACCATGGCCATAAGGATCAGCTTTAGTGCAGAAGTGGAAAAGAATCTGGCAACTTTCCGAATAACTCGTAGTGTGAAGAAGCAGGAGGAAACCACCGAGTTAATGTGTGAATGGAGGGTTAATTGGTTATTGAGCATAATCCCGAGAGTTTTAACCGAACAAGAAGGGAGAGGAGGGGGTCCAAGTGACGGGGGCCAGAAAGAAGGGGACCAGGGATTGGCAGCACCGCCCGTTGCTACCAGTTCTGTTTTATCCGGGTTAAGTTTTAACTGATTGATGTTCATCCAGTCTCGGATAAATAGCATGACGGACTGGAAACTGCCAACCCCTGAAGGGGAAGAAAGATCAAAGATGAGTTGAAGATCATCTGCATAATTATATACAGTGACCTCCATATTCTGTAAAGCAAACACCAGTGGAAAAACATAAAGATTGAAAAGTAAAGGGGAGAGAGCAGACCCCTGGGGAACACCACAGTTGACATTACGTGGAGGGGCCGAGAAGGTGCCAAGATGGACAGTCTGAGTGCGGTCCTTCAGGAAAGACTCGACCCAGGCTAATGCTAGCCCCCCTATCCCCGCCGCCCTGACACGTGATAACAGAATGTCGTGGTCCACAGTGTCAAAGGCGGCGGATAAGTCCAGTAGGACCAGAATCTTGGGGGTGTTGGTGTCGAGTCCTTCCCTGAGTTGGTCCATGACCGAAATCACCACCTTCTCTGTTGAGTGTCGTGGTCGGAAGCCGGCTTGACATGGGGCCAGATAATTGCTGTCCTCAATGAAGGTGCTCAGAGTTTGAGACACGTGTGCCTCCGCCACCTTACCCAAGTAGGGAAGCAGGGATATGGGGCGATAGTTGGCTAGAGAAGAAGGGTCAGCCCCAGGCTTTTTTAAAATGGGGATGATGGTGGCCGATTTGAATGCAGTGGGGACTAGGCCTTTAGTGAAGGTGTTATTTAAAACAGTGAGAGCGGGGGCAGGACGAAGGAAGTATATTCAATCTTGAATTTCATGTATTTTTTAGGTTTTGGGGTATAGCAACTGTCACAGTATTTGGTAATCTTAAATTGTTTTTCACTTTAGGTTTTATTTAGGTGAATTTAGTTTTTTTGTACATTGGTATATGAAGGTTGGTGTGTGGGCCAATGATGGTGGCCATATGATGGTGTGTGTGTGTGGGTATCTGATATTGGGTGTGCAGCCATTTGATAGAAGGTGTGTTCACTTATAATGTTGGCTATGTGGCATATGATGTTGGCTCTGTGGGCATATGATTGTGGATTTTTCTTTCCATGATGGTGGATGTGTGTATCTGACGGTGGGTACGCTGGTGTATAATACTGCGTGTGTGGGTGGATGATGGTAGTGGGAGTATCTTTATGCTGGTGGGTTTGCAAATGTCAAATGGTTGATGTATGACTGCATGATGGCTGGTGTGTGGGTGCCTGATGGTGGATAGGTGGTCTACTGATTGTGAATGAGTTGCCCGGGATGGTGTATGTATTGGTGTATGATGCTGGGTGTATGTGGTTATGATGAAAAGTGTTATGATTTGTTACAGCAGTTTGATGTGTGGGTGTATGATAGTGATATGATCATGTTTGATGGTGAGTGTGCTGGTATCTGGTGGTGGGTGTAAAAGTGACGGTGGGTGTGTGGACATATGAATATGGGCATGTGATTGTATGATGATAGGTGTGTGGGTATAGGGCAGTGGTTGTGTGTTAGCTCCATGTTTAAATGAGGGTGGATAGCTGAACCAATTTTTATTGATTTTTAAGCATCAGGCTTATAACATAAGTTGCAAACCTACCCAGGCAGCAGCATGAGATGTACAACGCATTGCCTAATATTCTTGACAGGACTGCATGGTTCAATGGTATAAAACACTCATAGTCAACACAAAACTACCAAGATAGTAGATTACAAATAGATTGTGGGCATTAATAAAGACAACATATGGTATTCTGTACAAACCAAATTATGGTGGGCAAACTCTATGACATCCCATGCTGGGGCCCCAATAAACAATCAGACTGTATTTGTGAGAGGTTCGGGAGCTCCCCTTCCCGCCTTGCAGTAAAAAGGAAACAACATTCACCAGGTCCAGTGGGCGCCCTGGGGCAATAATGATGGAAGTACTCAATGGTACTCCCCAAGTGGATACCATGGGCCTATGTCAATGGGACTCAAGCGGCGATCCCAGTAATACGTCCTGGGGAGTAGCCTGCGTGTCCTGTAATTCTTGTAACATGTTTTTCCATACGTCGGCAATTGAAACCCTACGAAGGCCCCTGATCTCCTCCCTGCTCAATGCTGCTGCCTCTGCCCTGCCCCATTTGAGTGTTGCTGCGAACAGGTGTTGGAGTGTGTCAGGAGTGTGGTGGCCTTCCAGTGCATCATGATGGCTCGACAAGCGATAATCGTTGCCAAATCTATGAAGCGGTTGGACACCTTTTGCACTTTCCTCCTCTTAAACAGTCTCAGCAGTGCCCCCTCCAAGGTATGGAGATCGGCATGGCCTGTTAGCTTAGTAAGTATAATCTGTGATTTCGGACCCAAACGTCACAGCTTCTGGACATAACTAAACATGTTTATTAGATCCGAGCTAGGTGCCTGGTATCTTGGGCAGAGAGAGGATGACCAGAACATTTTCTGCAGGGCGGCCGGGGGGAGGTATGCCCTGTGTGGAATGTTAAATTGAATGAACTGAAATTAGCATTACAGGACACTCTGGGTGGATAGTGTACATTGCATTCCCATTCTTTGGGTGTCAGGGCTTAACCTATTTCCACTTCCCACAGACCAAGGAGGATTAGTACAGGGTCGTGGATAGCTGGTGAATGATGGTGGGTTTTGTGGCGTACGATAATAGAAGGATTTGAATGATGGTGGATGTGTGGGCCTCTAATGAAGAGTATGTTGGTGTATAATGTGGGTGATTGTTTGAGGAGTGTTGGCCTATGATGGTGGCTGTGTTGGATTATAATGGCGACTGAGTGGGTGTATGATGGCAGATGTATAAGAAGGGATTATGGGAGCAATGGCATATGATAGTGGGTGTCTGTATGATGATGGCTGTGTAAACGTATTGTACGAGTGTGGGTGCATGATGGATGGTGTCTGATCATGGTGTGAAGGGGTATGACAGGTGTTTTTCCATTTCATGGATGCAGAGGTGTAGGTTAGATTGGGGGCTATAATATTGTGGATATGAGTGTGTATGATGGTGGGTGCCAGATGGTGGATATGTGGATGTTTAATGGTGGGTGTGCTGGTATATAACAATAGGTATGTGACATATCATGATGGGTGTGGGGTCATATGACGTTTGGCGTGAGAGTTGGTTATGGTCAATGTATGGGAGTATGGAGGTTGGTGTATTTTGTTTTTCAAATCTCTCTTGATGTTTGCAAACATCTGGAAACTTTAAAAAACAAAAAGCTTTCTTGTTTTCTTCAAACGCTGCCATTGCCCTAGTGAGGGGGGCCTGGGAAAGGAATGAGATTTTTTTGAACAGATAATGGTAGCCGGGAAGGTGGGTGGGTGGGCGTGTGTGTATCTGCAGCTCTACATGCCAAGAACAGATGCACACTGGTAAGTAGCATTTTCCGTTCAAGGCATATGAGCTGTAGATCACACACTGTGCATAGATTGTACAGCAGTACCCCTCCTTAGCGGAGACCACCAGTATCTGTTGCAGTAGTTTGAAATAGTGTTTTGAATACAGCCTGGCCCACATTAGCTTGTTGTTTTGTTTGCACATCTACACAATAGTGCTTTGTGAATGTGTACAGTGTAGACCATGCAGCTGCTTTGCAGAAGTCATCTAAGGGAATGTTCCCTAAAAATGCAATTTAAGCCCCTATCTTTCGCGTAGAGTGGGCTACAGGGGGAATAGATAATGTACATTTTGCTTTGTGATAGCAAATTTGTATGCATTTGACAATCCACCTAGCATTTCGAGATTTTCATATGGGGTTGCCTTTATGTGGTGGTGAGAAAGACACGAAAAGTTGTTTTGTTTTGCGAAAAGGTTTTGTTCTTTCAATGTAATAAAGGAGTGCTCTGTTTACATCTAGAGTATGAAGAGCTCTTTCTGCGACTGTTTATGGTTGCGAGAAGAATACTGGCAACTCCACAGACTGATTGAGGTGAAAGGGAGAAATTTTGGATTGGTTTTGAGAACGACTTTGTTATCATGGAGTTGTAAAATTGGTTCTTGAATAGTGAGTGCCTGTAACTCACTGACTCTTCTAAGGGAAGTAATGGCCACCAGGAAAGCGACTTTCCATGTTAGAAATTGTAACTCGCATTTGTGCAGAGGTTCAAATGGAGGGTCCATTAGTCTCGCGAGAACAATGTTTAAATTCCACACAGGTGAGGGTGGTACCCTGAAGGGAATTATTCTTTTGAGGCCTTTCATAAGTGCTTTAATGGCAGGTACCCTGAATAGCGACAAGTGTTGTCTATTTTGTTGGTAGGGTGCTATGGTAGCGAGGTGTAACCTAATAGATGTAGAAGTAGATTACACCTTTGGAGATGTAGTAGATAAAGTATGATGTGTTGGATAGACACATCTAAAGGATTGATGATGTTGTTGAGACAGTATATCATAAATATTTTCCACTTGGCTGCATAGCAGGCTCTAGTGGTGGGGCATCTAGCCTCTCTGATAACATTCATACAGTCAGGGGGAAGGTTAAGGTACCCAAACTCTACGACCTCAGGAGCCAGATCGCTAGGTTGAGCTATGCTGGGTCCGGTTGTATGATCGCTCCATGGTTCTGGGTTAAGAGGCGTGGGGAGAGGTGTAGTTTTTGGTGCGGGACTACAGATAGTTCCAGTAATGTGGTGTACCACGGTTGTCTGGCCCATGTTGGAGCAACTAGGATGAGAGTCAGTGAATGTTGCTGCAGTTTGCGCACCACCAGTGGAATGAGTGGGAGAGGCGGAAAAGCGTACGCAAATCTGCCTGACCATTTCATCCATATCGCTTTGCCTTTGGACAGTGGGTGTGGATATCTGGCGGCAAAGCTTGGGCATTTGTCGTTGTCGTGTGTGGCGAAGAGATCTATCTCTGGTTGTCCCCACATGTAGAAAACAGTTGAAGAACTTGCGGATGAAGTTCCCACTCGTGAATCTGTTGCGTCTGATGACTTAACAGATCTGCTATGTTGTTCTGGACTCCTGGAACGTGTTGGGCTAGGAGAAAAATGTTCTGGGGAATAGCCCATCTCCATATGCTTTGTGCTAGTTGAGAGAGCTGTAGGGAGTGTGTCCCACCTTGTTTCTGTATGTAGTACATTGCTGTTGTGTTGTCGGTGCGGACTAGGACAGCTTTGCCTGATATTTGTTTCTGGAATGACTTTAACACCAGAAATATGGCTAGTAACTCCAGGTGATTGATGTGGAGTAACTTTTCTTTAGGCGTTCACCTGCCCTGCATGGTGTGATGTAATGGATGAGCTCCCCAGCAGGAGAGCGATGCGTCCGCTGTTAGCACAATTTGTGGAACCGGCTCGATGAGCGGTCACCCTTTGGAAAGGTTTTGGGTGTTCCACCATTGCAGAGAACGATGCGTGCGGCTGTCCACCAACACCAGATCTGTCAGCTGACCTTGAGCCTGGTTCCACTGACGTGCTAAGCATTCCTGCAGAGGACGCATCTGGAGTCTTGCGTGAGGTACTATAAAGATACAAGTGGCCATCTTCCCTATCAACTTCATGAGAATTCGAGCTGGAAGAGAGTGTGGCAGCTGAAATTTTGTTATGAGGCTTTGTATGCTTGCTATCCTGGGTGGACTGGCATATGCAAGTGCTTTTAAGGTGTTTATTGTGGCACCGAGGTACTGTTGTATGTGGGCCGGTTGTAGGTGGAACTTTCCGTGGGTTATGGTAAACCCTAAATCGTGGAGTATTTGGATTGTAGCGTAAGTGTGATGTACCCACTGGCTTTTATGAGTCAGTCCTCTAGGTATGGGGAGACGTGAATTTGCTGTTTTCTTAGGTGAGCTGCAACCACCACCAGACATTTGGTGAAGACTCTGGGCGCTGTGGTGATTCCGAATGGAAGTACCTTGAATTGGTAATTCTGACCGTCCACTACAAACCTGAGATATTTCCTGTGAGAGGTGCCAATGGGAATATTGAAGTAGGTTCCTTGAGATCTAAAGTGGCAAGGAAATCGCCTTGTGTGAGAAGAGGAAGGACCTGTTGAAGTGTGATCGTTTGAAAATGGTCTGATTGTATGTATAGGTTTAGCGGTCTGAGATCCAAAATGGGTCTCAGAGAGCCGTCCTTCTTGTGAATAAGGAAGTACAGGGAGTTAACCCCTGTGTTTTGTTGATGCTGGGGAACTGGTTCTATTGCATGTTTTTGTAGGAGGGAAAGTACCTCTTGCTTTAGCAGCGTTAAATGTTCTGGTGAAATTGGCCACTGTCTGGGTGGTATGTTTGGAGGGATAGAGGGGAGTTCTAGACAATAACCTGATTGAACGATTTGTGTCACCCACCTGTCTGTAGTGATGTTGCTCCAGACAGGTAGGAATTATAAAAATCTTCCCCTGTCGTGAGTGGAATGGTCCGGGGGCAGGGGGGAGGAGGGAGGGGGGGGGGAGGCGGGAGGGAGCAGAGGGAAGTCATTGGGTAGGGGTGGAGGCGGCGTGAGTATTGTTGGTTTTGCCTTTCCCTTTGTTATTAATGCCTCTGTAACCTCCTCTTTGAAAACCTCTGGTGAATGAGGTCTGGGTAGGATTTTTATAGGACGCGGAGGTGTTGTCAGAGGAATAGCCTCTGAAGGTGCCCTTGTAGGTGGTGCGACAAAAATAACACCTGGGAGCTTGCGATTGCAAGGCTCCAATTGATTTAGCTGTGTCAGTGTCTTTTTTAATCTTTTCTAGAGATGAATCCATGGCAGGGCCAAATAGGTGTTGCTGATCAAATGGCGGGTTAAGTATTGTAGTTTGCACTTCTGGTTTGAAACCAGAAATGCATAGCCATGCATGTCTATATAGAAGAACACTTGTGTTAATAGCTTTGGAGGTGGTGTCTGCCACGTCTAGAGCACAACATATGGAGGTATTTGTATGAGTTTATGCTCCTGTATGAGGTTGTTGGCCTTGGTTTTGTATTTGTCAGGAAGGTGTTGCAATAGCGTCTCTAGCTCATCATAGTGTGCCCTATCGTACCTAGCTGACAAAGCTTCTGTGTCGGCAATTCGCCATATATTGGCTGCTTGTGACGCTGTACGTTTACCAGAAGCATCCAAGAGTTTTGATTCTTTGTCAGGAGGTGGAGCATCCCCTGACGTTTGTGAGTTGGCCCTCTTTCTGGCGTTGGGAGACTACTAAAGAATCCAATGGTATTTGTCCCTTGATGTAAACTGGGTCTGCTGGGACAGATTTGTATTTTTTCTCTATTCTGGGGTTAATAACCCTAGCCCTAACAGGATCTTTGAACACCTCAGGTGCATGTTTGATTACCCCTTTAAACATAGGGAGAACAGAAGTGGACTTTTGGGATGTATTGAATGTGTCCATTAAGAAATCCTCCTCCACAGAGTCTGTATGTAAATCTACCCCATGGTATCGTGCAGGTCTATGTACGAGCTGGGTGAAACCTATGGTGTCCTCTGGAGGAGAGGGTCTAGTGGTATAGATGTCATCTTGTGGTACATTAGGGACATCTGGTGTATTATAATCATCCCATGGGTCTGGGGTGTAAGGCGGACTAGGATTCCCTAGTGGTTCGTCCCTTGTACCCTGCCCTCGTCATCAGAGGTATCATCATCATCCACTGGTGGAGGAAATGGTGAGGGGAGTGGAGATGGTGTAGGGGAGTGTTGTGGAGGGGGAGGTGGAGGCAGAGGTGGTGAAGGAATTCTGAGAGGAGATGTTGCAATGTCTCTCTTCTTTGGTTGAGGTGGAGCCGGGAGAGGCATTTACATTGGTGTCTTTTTGGAGCTGAGAATCAGTTTACCAGTTTTTGGGTCTTGTACCAGAGTTTTTTGGGTTGGATCCGGTTTAAAAAGCTCTTCTGGTTGAGGATGGTCTTTTGGGGCCGATTTTTTCAGTTCTGAAGGCTTGCGTGGCACCGAATCTGGAGTGGATTTATGCTCTTTTGGCTTGGAAGAGTGAGCTTTTTTAGTCTCTGAAGGAGCCAGCGGTAGCGGTAGGTTTCTTCGGTTCCGACGGGTTTTCAGCTCCGACGGTTGAGCATCTGTACTCTTTGGAAGTGGCTTTTTACTCAGTTCCGATGACTTTTTCAGAGTCGAGGGGTCGGTGCTAGTAGGTTTAGGTGCCGAGTGCGTCGATGTGGAGGCAGTGCTCAGCATGGAAGAGGAGGATGGTTCATTTTTGAGTGCCGGGGTTTGACTTTCTGCATTGACGGTAGGCTGACTTTATCCCGAGTGGCCAGAAGGCTTGTTTGTGGACTTCTTTGCTGGGCCCAAAATTGCGGGGCGTGACAAGTTTTGTCTACGTATGCACCTAGGCCCGAAGGTGAAGGTGTTATCAAAGTCATTTTTGGTGGTGGAGGGAGGGGGTCAGGGTCGACGTCACTACTTACGACCCGCTGCCCAAGAGTGATGTCTTCGACATCGGAGTCATTGGTTTCTTCTTCGACCCGACACATCTGGCACATCGACGCCATCCTGGAAGATTGTCGTCGGGGATGGATGTCGACGAGTGAGCCATGCTTCCTCGAGCTTGACGATCCCGAATGGTTTTCTTGGAGTGGAAAGAGGTACAAGCTGGGCAGTCTCTGGCCTTGTGCTCTGGAGAAAGGCAGAGGTTACACGCCTCATGAAGGTCTGTATGTGGAAACTTCGATCCACATTGAGGACACTTTTTAAAAGGAGTCCTTTCCATGAGCCAGATGTAATGGCCTAGGTAGGCCCGAAGGCCTTCGTCGACGACCGGAATCGAGGACTTCTAAGTTGAAGAGATGCACGACAACTAGGGAACACGATCGAAGCAATACCGGAGAAAGGGTGAAGGATTGCACGTCGAAAGTTGAATCGGTAACGGCACCGAACTGGACCGCGATAAACACATCGGAGCCCGATGGCAGAAAAAAACAATCTGAAGATGGAGCCCATGCGCACTATCATCCAAAGGAGGAGTCACCTATCTCATGACTCCCAAAGACTTTTCCAAGACAAAAACAAGTATAAACATCAGAGCCCAACACCAGATGGCGATCTATGCACAGTGTGTGATCTGCAGCTCATATGCCTCGAACATTGTGTTTTTTTTATTTGTCACTTGCCCTGGGCTCAAGGGGGTACACACAATTCTATGGGAACCCCAACTTTGTCCAAGGGTGGAGGTTGCATAACTAACTGCCTCCTATCCGTATATCTTGCCCAAGGGCGAGAGGAGCTCAAAATATACCTTTTCCACAGGCAGGCATGGGAAGAGTTATTTTTGTTGAGAAGCTCACCCAATGTTCACAAATACAGGAGAGCTTGAAAAAAACACCCACCTTGAGCAAGGGCAACAAGGGCAGGGCATAGTATTTTTTACTACCCCATATAAATAAGGGCCATGGAGCAGCTAACACCTGCCCATAGCCCTCTTGTGCAGAGGACACTGGGGCAAGTGTTAGCTGTCCCATAACTCTTCCATCCTCAGAAAAATGATTGTAAAGGAGAGACAGCACAGCTTATATCTGCCTCCTTGACTTGTTCACTCTTTACGAGCTGTGAAACGTGTAAACAGAGGGACAGCAGTGAGTCGTACATATCAGAATAACAACATGTCAACTGAGTAACTCAAAATCAGCAGCTCAGACACGCTTGAAGATTGCAGGGATACTCTTCGACCTATAAAATTCAGCCTTCACCAGGAGAGCATACCAACTTGAATTTGATTCTCTTTTTGGAGCTGGAAGTTGCATAGAATTTGAGTTTATAATTTTGAAAACAGGTGTTGCATGTGGGAGAAATTCAGGTTTTCTCAACCGTTTGAACCCTTCAGAGATTGTAATGGAAAAGGTTGTGTTGCGGGCAAATCCCATGCTTATCCCAAAATTTATACTGGGATTCCATATTAATCAAACAGAAATTTTATGACCTTTTCGATTTTTTCCAAAATCAGGTCTCCTGAGCTGCACCTTCTTTACACTGGATGGATGTTCCAAAACGCCTACGGTACAAGATGGACTGGAACGGAGGATAACAGAAAGAAAACAAAAAATCACATCCACATTGTTTTTCCTTGTTTGAGATGATAAAGATTATGATGCTGCAATTATCCAGTGTTGGTTTATTTTATAGATTCGTATGCAAATCTCATTCTTACCGGTTAGGTTAATTGTTTTCATACTTTATGTATAAAATTAATATATAATGAATAAATCTGAAGATGGGCACTGTAGGGTAAGAGTGGAGTTGCATTGTGGATATACGATGTGGACCGGCTACAACAAATATAGTATTAAATGGTCGAAATTAATGATGCTGTGCTAAATGAAGTGGGCATTCCCAGTCAGACAAAGAATCATTCAAACGCATAAATCTAAGAAAAATTTGAAAGTTGTAGAACTGTAGTTGCAGGAAAGAAACGTTTTCATTTGCAGGGTGCGAACTGCATAACTCCATGTTAATCATACGACTGGGAAAGGCCTACACCTTTGTGAAACTTCATTTAAAGGTGCAGATAAAGTGGATCATGGGGTCAGTTAAATTAGCAGGCTCACTACCCTCTTCATTTGATATTTGTGAGAGGATGGATGGTATGAAGGTCATTAAGTCTCATGTGAGGGGGAGTCGCAGTGGTTCCTTAAAGTGTAATATCATCTGGTTTTTTTTTTCTGGGTTTTTTCCCCCCTTATTTCTTTATCTATCCATTCTTCCATTTCCTTATTCACTTTATTACTCATCTACTCTTTCAAATATTTATTGACTTATTTATTTATCCGTTTATTTACCCATTATTCATGAACTTCCATCACACACACACATATATATATATATGTGTATATATGTGTATATAGTGAAGTAGTGTGGCTCACTGGTTAGAGGCGGCAGACCCGAGAGCAGAGGACGGCCCGGGACCAGGGTTCGATTCCCGGCGCGGCAGGTTTCTGGACCAGGGTCAGCGGACTCGATAATTCTCTCGCCTCGGTGCCCACTCTGATCAGCGATCACACTCGGCAACTCTGGGCATTAGCTTGCCTCATCTTCACTAACGGCCCCACCAGACCGCCGGGGATGCCTGGTCTCACCCTGGAGATACCCATTAAGGGACCATCTCTCAGGGAAGCCAGGAAGGGTTTCGCAGCGGTCGAAGCGCCTTGGGACCCTACGGGTAAGTAGTGCGCTATATAAATGCCAATACATACAATACATACATATATATGTGTATATATATATATATATATATATATATATATATTACCTACTGGCGGTCACCAGTAGGTAGTTATAGTTAGGATTTTTTTCAATGTTAAATCTCAAAATTCTATTTGGAATAACTTTGGCGCCGGTTGACGAATCTGCCTGAAAATTTCCTCAAAATGGCCTCGCGGCACCCCGTTCCTTCACTGACAGTTTGGGGAGTATTTGTCAAGCGGGGTCCGAGATAAAAGGGGGGTCCCAAAACGTGTTTTCCCCATGTTAATTTCCATAGGGCGGTCGACCTCACTTTTAGCCTGAACGGCTGAATGGATTTCCACTAAACTTGGCAAAATTGTAGGGACTGGTAGCCCGATGTGCCTTTGCTATGTCTCAAGATATGTGCTCCAGTGTATTTTGAGTAATTTAGGTTCAAAAAAATATATATAGATCTGTAAGTGCGCCTCGGTACGCGCCACGCGACTTGCGCACACAAAGCTGATCGGTTCTTGGTTGTCTGTAAACATTCGAAACAGTCCGGAGCGGCCGCTATCTTGTGTCTCGTTAGGATGGAGACACAAGATGTGGCCAAAAACAAAGGGGGAATTGACCGTAAGGGGGCAGAGTAGACCCTCCCTGACCCCTTAGGTGTGATGTGGGGGCTTTAAAAGGGCCTCGCGGGGCAAAAGAAAAAAGAAAAAAAAAATTACATTTCGATTGTCGCGGAGGGAGCGCCCGGTGCGCGCACCGGGGAGCGCACCGGGAAGCGCACAACAGAGAAAATAGAATGCTAGTTTAAAAATTTTAGGCAATATTTTATAAATGGGAGGTAGTTCTGAAAATAACTTTTTTTTAAATTCTTTTTGTTGTTTTAGATTTTTTTTATTATTTTTCTGAACATTTTTTAAAAAAAAATTGTGTTTTTGAACATTTTTATATTTTAGTTTTTTTTTTTGAAGGAACAAACAAAAAACAGGGAATTGGAAATGGCTCAACAGGAGCAAAAAAAAAAGAAAATAATTATTGTTTTCTTTCCTTGCTGCATTTGTGGTTGTCAATAGCAGTATTTATTAAGGTGATGCTAAGTTCACCATAGCATAAAGTTTTGCCACACCGAATGCAAAGAAATTTGACCTTGCCAAATTTTGGTTGAATATTTGGCACCATTTGCCGTTCTTCTGGTCCAAAAAGTGAGGGTACTGAAGAGGAAGTGCTGGCTACAGGGGGTGGGTTGTGCTGAAGTTCCCGGATTCAGCCTGGGCCAAATTATTGGGATGCCACCTCTCCATGTGGCGGATCATGGTATAGTTACCAAAAGAATATTTCTTGGAGGGATTGCCCCTCGAGAGAACTTTGTCACAGATGAGACAGGTGACTTTGGGGGCGTTCACCTTTTTTTGGTCATCTGGAAAAGAAAAAAATTGCCAAATGAAGTGCACTTTGACGTGCCTTTGTCTTGGTTCTTCTGGGAGGAAGACCCTTTGATGTTGATCCTCCTCTTCTTCTTCCTCTTCTTCTTCTTGTCGTACAAGAAACTGTGGTAGTGGACCTTCTTTTCTGGGTGGTGGGGGTCCACTAGCTGCAGCAACAAGTGATGCCATTCTTTCCTCCAAAATAGCTCTTGCTCTCTCAATGAAGAAAGTAAGAATGAGGAAAAAAGGAGGGGGCTTTCATTATTTGGAGAAAAAAAATGAAGAGAACCAATGAAAAGTGTTATTTTCAAGTCACATGACCCGCTGCGCTTACGTTACGCGCTCTGGGCTGCGCCGCGGAGCGCTTCCGGGTGCGTTTACGCAGCGCGTCATAAGACGCATCACGCGGCTACGCGATACGTCATGCTTACGCGACGCGTCACAATGTTATTTGGAGAATTAATGAAAAGTGTTATTTTCAAGTCACATGACCCGATGCGCTTATGTTACGCGTTCCAGGCCGCGGAGCGCTTCCGGGTGCGTTTACGCAGCGCGTTATAAGAGGCATCACGCGGCTACACGATACGTCACGCTTACGCGACGCGTCACAATGTTGTTTTCGTTCGCTACATTGGCGCTAACGGGGCGCTTCCCGGTTCGCGCACCAGGGCGCTTCAAAATAGTACGCTTTCCAGGGCGCTCACCGGGGTGCGCACCGGAAGCGCTCCAAGACAAAAAATAAATAAAATAAAATAATTTAAAATGAAAAATTGTAAGGACTGATAGCTATGTCTCAAGATATATGCTCCAGTTGTTTTTAAGAAAATTAACTTTAAAAAAATATATATTTGTCTATATTTGGGCTTTATATATGTTAGATCCCAAATGTAGCCCAAATGTAGCCCAATGTAGCCCAATGTAGCCCAAAGATGGCCACCAGAGACAAAAAATACAAATGTAGCCCAAATATCAGCTAGATGTAGCGCAACTATAGCCCAATGATAGTATGTACCAGAGTGTTCTAAAGAAGAACTAGAGCGCTAACAGTCTTTCTTATAAAGTGAGACTTTTAGTTAGGAATTAGCATTAAAAAAAAACTTTGAAATTCACTGAAAACCATAGGTTTCACACCAGTTATAGTTAGGAATTAGCATTAAAAAAAACTATTAAATTCACTGAAAAAACCATAGGTTTCACACCAGTTATAGTTACCTGGAAATTTTACTGACATAAAACATTGAAATTCCCACGTTATAGTTAGTTGGACTCACTATAACTTGCGCGTGTAATACACTGCTGATGACATCACATATTACATCCCTCATGACATGGTCAGTGACATCACTCATGACTTCACTGATGACACCATCCTTGTGACAGATTGACAGATCTCCTTTCAGTGTAATGTAACCCTTGAAAAACATATTAAAAAAAAAAACTAAAATTTTACAAAAAAAGAGATATCCATACCAGTTACAACCAGTTCAGTAATTCTACCATCTATATACAGATCCACTCATTCACCAACAGTTCTATATAGTCACTCATACATATACTCACTCATCATATGAACTGATACACCTATACATCCTGTTACACACCGATAGTCATGCAAAAGTTACTCACACAAATACTCACACATGCAAATAAACTATTGAATATCCATTTATTTGCATATAGAGCAATACACACACTACCACCTTACTTCTATTGAAAATTACACATATTTATTCTCTTAAACAATCACTTTTCGAAACACATACTAATTTAAACAGGAACTCTTACAATCTCTTACTCACACATATACTCACTTATATGCATCAATATTCACATATTCTAGATTAAAAAATATGTAGTTACTGTTTAAAACACTAGTGAGACAGTCATTTATTCACTAACATACACATATACACACTATTCAACCATACAGTCCTGCACATATGTAGTCTTCAAAATACATACAAAAAAAGTCAGTCACTCATGCATCATTGTTGTAAGTAATTCCCACACTAAAGAAGACAAACACTCATACTGATACTAATAAAACATCTAATAACCCATGTACGTACACATGTACCTACTCACCAACCCATGCAGCTACTTATACACAAAGTGAAACACTAATACATATATTTTTAAATTTAAACATTACTCACTAATATTTATTTATCAGAAAGACACACATTCACTGGATGGTGTCATCAGTGATGTCATGAGTGATGTCACTGACCATGTCATGAGTGATGTAATATGTGATGTCATCAGCAGTGCATTACACGCGCATGTTATAGTGAGTCCAACTAACTATAACGTGGGAATTTCAATGGTTTTATGTCAGTAAAATTTCCAGGTAACAATAACTGGTGTGAAACCTATGGTTTTTTCAGTGAATATATATATATATATATATATATATATATATATATATATATATATATATATATATATATATATATATATATATATATATATATATATATATATATATATATATATATATATATATATATATATATATATATATATATATATATAGATATATGTATATATCTATATATATATATACAAGAACAATCCCAGACTTCCAAGTGCCCGACAGCACAAATCAGGAAACGAACCACACGGCAAGTAGTTTTATATTGCGTGATTTATTACCACCAAAACAGACATGACGTGTTTCGTCCGGTTAACCTGGACTTGATCACATGATATGCCGTGACCCCTTCAGTGCATATATACTACTCTTGGTCATACAAAACTCCTCCCTCTTAAACATAGATATGGAGAACAGACTTTGCGTGATACCTTTAATCAATACAAGTAATATAAATATCTTTGCATGGCTGTTTACAAATAGCGACATAATAAAGGGCAAGTGCCCATATTTGTACAGTGGATTCAATATTATATCTTCCACATTTGCAAGATCTTTATATACATCACTATTTCCATATCATATAACATAATTGAAGGTACGACAAGGTAAAAAAATTCTCATAAAAATGTGTAAATACCCGAAAAGTGTTAAAATTAAAAAACATTTAAAAACCATTTATACTAGCAATTTTACTTTATAGGCGATATTATATACATATATACAAAAAATATCCATAGCATGTAAATAATTAGATATATGCTTTTGCTCACATATGTATATATGGATCAATCCTAATTAGATGCTAGTAATGTTCGAAAGTGACATGTGCAAAATAAGGTCCATACATTTGAATATATTTCAAGTCTATCCGCAATCTCAAATAGGTTTCATTGACATCATAACTAAAATATCTCGTGCAAATAGCAAAAACGTAAACTTCCCACTCATAGATACCAAATAAAAACCGGTAAAACCATGTAAAATCAGCTAAAATCCAGCATAAATAGAGCTAAACGTCCACATAAAAAACCATTCACACAGATAAAAGTCATGATACAACAAACTCCAATTTGATATATTGTTAAAATGTAAAAAATTCACTATAGTTAATTCAGAATAAATAACATATTTTATACATTAAGCCTTCATGGACATTTCAGAATCTAGATACACCTCGTAATACTGATAAACAACATATTGCAGCATAACAATTGATTAGATAATATAAAGACTTATAAAAAAGCATTTCATAAAAACTTTATAAAAAAATTGTATCGATCTTCCCATGTGTTTAATCCATTAGGCATTTTAGTGTCGAACTGCATGATGTATTGACTTTCCAGTTGTTGCAACTTTTTTCCCTGTTTCCCCCTCTTAGATCTTTAGGCACCGCGTCAATCCCAAAATAAATTAGATCTTTAAGATTATTGTTATGCACTAATTTAAAATGGCGTGCCACAGGGTAACTGGAGTCTGAGTTGACAATAGCACGTAAGTGCTGTAAAATGCGATTAAAAACAGGTAATTTGGTGCTGCCTATGTACTTCAATTTGCAAGTGCATTCTAAAATGTAAACAGCAAATTCTGTTTTGCATGTGAAGAATCCTTTCAGTTGATGCATTTCTAAAGAGAAAGCATCCTGTACTTCCCTTGTGTTCATACCAAATTTGCAAGCTCTGCAAGAGCTGCATTTAAAAAAACCCTTTCTGTTTCATAACCAATCCACTTTATTCTTGGTTTGAGTCTCCGGCATGGATCTATCTAGAGCATCCCACATAGATGGAGCTCTCCTATAAGTGATACTCGGGGAGTTCTCAATTTCAGGTGCCAGGGTTATATCAGATTTTAAAATAGGCCAATTCTTAGCAATTATTTGTCTCACCCTCTTGTGTTGGCAGTTGTAAGTGGTTATCAATCTGATAGGTGCCTTTCTTGTTATTATTTCCTCCTCAGGTAATTCTGAGACCATTGCTAGGTCCATAGCTAGGTATGATACATTTTGGGAAGCCTCCAATTTTAATAAGGATTTCTTCAAATTCTCCATTTTGTAAACCCTTGCTGTAAGCCTCTGCACTGCTTCATGTAGGCAAACTTTTAAATCATCTTTATTGCTGCAAATTCTCTTGATTTGTAAAAATTCTCCGTAGGGTATACTTTTGATAAAGTGTCTAGGGTGGGTGCTACTTGCGTGGAGGATAGAATTTCCTGCAGTTGCCTTTCTATGAAGTTTTGCATTGATCGTATTATTTGAGATATATAATTCAACATCAAGAAACTCTACACTCTCCCTACTTATATTGGCCGTAAACTTTAAATTAAGGTCATTGTCATTGATGATATCTACAGATGTCTGTGCTGATTCAACAGAGCCCTGCCAGATCACACAGACATCATCAATGAATCGCCACCATGCAGTGATGTTAGTCGGGAATTTTTCCTCCAGAACGCGGCCCAGGACATGCTCTTCCCACCATCCCACATGCAAGCATGCAAAACTGGGGGAGAAGCATGCCCCCATTGCCACGCCCCGGAGTTGCTGGTAAACTGTCCCATTGAATAAAAAGAAATTATTTTTTAGGCATATGTAAATCATTTTCAGCAGCATTTTGTTATGTTCAAGTAATTTGATGTCACGTTGAGATAAATAGTATTTGACACCTTCCAAACCTTGTTCATGATCAATGCTGGTATATAACGAACATATGTCCATAACAATAAAACAGAAGTTTTCACACCAAGTAATTTTGTTTAATTTTTCAAGGAAATGGCCTGTATCTTTAATGTGTGAGTCAAGAGAATCTACATATCTTCTGATAAAAAGATCTACATATTTAGATATGGGTTCCATTAAGCCTCCCTGTGTTGATATAATGGGGCGTCCTGGTACCGGATGAATTTGCTTATGGACTTTGGGTATGAAATATAGTGTAGGAGTAATCGGGTATTCTGTTTAAAAAAAATTGTATTCCTCCTTATTACTAAAACCCACCCTTTTCCATTGAGCCAACTCCTTAAATACCAGTTACTTGACTATTTTTAACTCATTAAAGGAAACTTTTTTATAACACAAAACATCATTCAAGTGCCTATTTGCTTCTTCTATATAAGTCACTTGAGGCCACAGGACAATATTGCCCCCCTTGTCCGCATTTTTCACAATGATGTTGTCACTTTCCTTAATCTTTTTCATGAGTTTGGTGTATTGCTGTTCATTATAGCTTATGTTTGGTTTCTTGTTAATAATGTCTCTATTCAGTTGTTTTAAATCATCAATGACGACCTCACTAAAAACATCTATAGCATCACGTGGCATGACAGGAATGAATGTGGATACAGGTTTGAATGGGCTTATAACAGTACTAGTGCTTGTAATGCCCATTCCTCCAAGTTCTTGTTGGGTATTGGCAAATTCATTATCATCTGTTAGATCTGCCAGCGAGTGAGCTGCTCTTAAGGTAAGAATATATATAATATATATAATTCTTCATATTATATACACAACATATTTTACTATTTCTAAATTATATTTACCCATCCTATTATTTACTTTGTCTAACTTTTTCCCATGATTCTATCTAGCCAGTTAGATTTCCTAACATATAATGTCCACTATTCTCCTTTTCTCTTCTTTACACTTTGTCTTTTATTTCATTTCTCCTATTTCCTCCCCTTTCCTTTATTATATCCAAGTTTTTTCTTCTTCATATTATACTATATGTGTTAAATACCATGACTTTTATGGGTCTATTATAATGTATTATACTTTTATGAATGTGTATACCTTTAATCTCTCAATAAAGAATTACGACACAAAAAAAAGGAGCCACTGAGATGGAGTCTGAAAAGATGGCTCACTGCATTTGTCATGTACTTCCCTGATCTAGGGGAAATTGCAGCGTAATAGTGCCTAAACGAGAGATGTCAGCAATATATTTTTAGCGGTCTGATAAAATGGAGAAAAGACGTGAGCAAGATCTCACTAGGCAGAGCCTGCCACAGTGCCGACGGAGCGCATGGAATGACCTTTGAACATGATGTGAGCTCAGTCCCCTGCCCTGTTTATGGCCCATGACAGTGTCTAGATACCCTCGGGTGATAGTGCGCTTTACAAATACACATAACATAACATGAAAAGACCAAGATGGGAGAGAAGATGAAAAATTAGATATTATTAGAGGATTCAATAGAGGCCATGTTTAAGAAAAAAATACATCAATAAACAACTTAGAAAAAGCAGCTGTATGAAGGTTGACCTCCCTCTAGGGGAAGCAACTGACACCATAATACCGGTACAAGGCCTGCACTTGTTACTTGGCATCACCAAACGCACTGCAACGCGAAAAAAACTTAATAAATTCCTGGACCTAGCTTTGGTGTTAGCAAAGCATAGAATAGCTATGTCCTGGAAATCAAGTGCAGCTCCTGACACACGCACCTGGCTGTTAGATCTCTACAAGGCACTGGTGGTTGAGTTTATGACACAAACATTGAAGGCACCCGTAACTCCCCACAGACTAACCCCATGCAATGGCTAGAATACTTGTTGTTTGTGGAATGTAGACTGAATGCACCCAGTTCATCCCAGGGATGAGACGGTTTCTCGCTCTGGGCATTTGTGACCACACGCCAACATATAGACGAGAGCAAGTTGGGCCCCTCCTCAGGCTTGACTTAATCTAACTGGGCAAGAACTTCGGCTCCTGCGGACACGCAGTGGCGTGCAGCACGTGGCATTCCCTCTCCCCTTCTCGCTATTCCTGCTGCCATTAAAAAGTGTAAACTTAAGCAGTCATCCTAGCTCATACACAATCCGACTCGCACAGTACATGTAGGTTAGAAGAGATCATATAGTTCTGTGTTCACTGAGGTTTGGTTAGTGGGAAAATATGAAGACAAAGAGGGTATGTTGCTTTAATTGATTATTATAAAGTTGAAAACATATAAAGACAAATACAAAATGTTAGTTATGTCTCCTGTCACCAGCATACAACGCAACATGGTTCCCAACCATGTGTTAAGTTAGTAAATGTCAATGTAATGTTTTGTATAATGAAGCCGGGAAATTGTACTATGCATAATTTGTGAAAAACCAATAAACACGATTTAAAAAATAAAAAATGAAGTGGACCTTCCAGAATATCAGAGGAGAAAAACCACAAGTAAGTCTGTGATGGGTGTTATTGGCAGACAGAACTGAGAATGAAAAGATAGGATGTCAAAACCATTTTAAACTTGGAACAAACCAACACAAAACATTGGATTACTTATATTATGTTATTGAACAAGGAAACAAAGTTTTAGGCCATAGAGCTATAATAACTAAATGTAAGAATAGAATTGGGTTATCACCAGGATTTTCCTATAAAAGTTTGAATCCGCTAACCTGGCACATTCCTGGCAACTTCAGAGTGAAAAATTGCAGTTAAACAAATATAGTTAATAGGAATATATGGGTGAAATATAGTTATGCCTTGATCTCTTTATGAGCTGTGCTTTGAGTTATTACTGTGTAGCTACCCAAAACAAGGGGAAATTAGTTTTTAACATAAGTTAAGAGAGGAATTCAGCGATGCTATGTGTGTCTTACCTAACATTCATAAAATGGTCCATGTACTTCGATGTCAATATATCAGTTCAGGTATCTTGGGTCTTAAATTATACATTTTTGCTTGGAGGAACTGCTTTTTATCTGATTTAATTTGTAATATCATCAGTGGAATCAGGAGTGAGATTACGAACAGTGTGCTGAAGGAGGAAACTGTGACTGTGCAGCTCATCCTAACTGGGAACGATCAGTGGATTTGAGGTTTTGGATAGCCCCAGTAACAACATTTCAGTGGGATTTGTTATAGCGTGTTATTTTGTCATCTATGTAAACAAACATAACTTGCCTTTAAAAATCTTATTATGTGACATATAATTTGCCCTTTGAGTACAAAACCTATTGTGGCTGTGCCCCGCATGGCCTGTGCACAGGACATGGTATTTGACCATTCCATGCTTAAAGTCCGCTAAGCTTGCTGGGAATGAACTAGGTGAATTATGAAAGCCCTGTGAAAGTTTCAATTCTGGGATATTGCTGCAATGTGCAGACAAAAGAGAGATGCATACTTAATATATTATGTCAATTTAAGTTGTAAATTGAAAATTGTTCATCTCACTGTGGATGTGTTGTAACAGATGAGGAAGCGGACATAGCTTTCAATTGGGAAGGCGGCGCAGACACAGTACTCCTTGGGCAACCAGTGATGTGAGGTGTAGCACTACCTCTTGTGATCATGAACAGACCAAGGAGGCAGAAGGTGCATTGTTTTCTCAGAAATCATCCATGGAAGCGAGTTCATGTTAGGAGAAGGTGAGAGATGCTCTGGTCGCACAAGATCTGTAGCCCCTCTGTCCCATTACGAGGCACCACAAAACTGGAGGCATTTGAGAACAAATGTATTGTAGCAAACAAAGTTTTGAACTTTGTAAAGTTGCTTCCACACAAGTACAAAAGTGCTTGGACACATTTGCAACAAAGTTACAAATATTATCAGATGAGAATCTTGGGATATGACAAATGTTCACAAGATCTTGGGAGACTCACAATATTAGATTAACAGTAGCACCTTTATAGACATTAATGCCCAGATGCATCAAAGTACTTTTTTGCGATTCCTAATTTGCGAAAATTACCGAATCGCAAATTAGGAATCGCAAAATGGTATGCATCATTTTTCTCGCATTTTTTTTGTGATTCGGTAAAAATCACAATTTTTACCGAATCGCATAAAAAATGCGATTTTCAAATTGCGAATTCGCAATTCCCATTCATTCCTATGGGCTGAAATGCCCATAGGAATGAATGGGAATTGTGAATTCGCAATTTGAAAATCGGAATTCAACAAAGCATTTCAAGGGTGGAGAGGGGGGTCCAAAGGACCCCCCCCTGCACCCATGAAATGCACCTTTACCTGTAAGTTACATACACACATGTCCTGAGGACATGTGTGTCTGTGACTTAACAGTTTTAAAAATGCATTTTCGTGCATTTTTAAACAATTTTGCAAATCACCACGAGGTTCAACTTCGTGGTAATTTGCACTTGCAATTTCTAAAATCGCAAATGTTTTAACAATGATGCATTGCATTTAAGGAATCGCAAATTTGCGATTCCGTAAAAGCAATCGCATTTTTGGAATTCGCTAAAAATAGCGATTTTCCAAAAAGGCTTGATGCATCCCAGAAACCAATTTAGGAAGTGCAAACGGCCGATTTTTGCGATTCGCACCGTTTGCACTTCCTAAAAAGGTTGATGCATCTAGGCATAAATCTCTTCCAAAGGACCTTTCTTTCAAAAAGAACATAATACCTTCAAGAGGGCTAGATTGGCATGAAGTGGCAACTCATACAGCCTTTTCCCTCACAATCCTTTATCTTTTAACCTAAACGACTAGTCGTTCGAACACACAGTTTGAAATTCCTTTTCTTTGGTGCTTGATCATAGCCATGGTGAAAAAAGGCAGAAAGTTCCAAAAAGTTCATTCGGACTACGGGAATTAGAACTTTGTTGTAGACACAAATCGGCACCAGCAGCAAAACTGAACAGTGAGTTGTCAAGTTTGAAACCCGGTATACTGAAAAATAGAAAATCTGACAGTAAAACAGGAACTCAAGAAAAGTCATATTTGACCATTTCGATCAGGCAAGGCAATGGAACAAAAAAACAGGGATCAGCTCTAGTTGGAACATTTTCTGCTACAGACACCTCCTTGAAAAAGCAAGATTATGAAGTTAACTGCTTAAATAAGGATAACTGTGACAATTTCAAGCACACATTTCTACTGCCAGACTGCAGAAGTATTATAAAGATCCTTTGGTTGATGAGTTGCAGAAAATCTATTAAAGATTACATTTTCTTGAACAATGGAAAGGGTACATGATTATTAACTGATGTGCAATGGGCCTCTGACCCTATAAAATGACAGTGGTTTCCAAGGCCCTCAATCAGGACAGAGAATGTTGGAAGTGACAGCACTCTGTCAGAACATTAAAAAAAGAGAAAACACATGGCAGAGATGCTAAACTTAAAAGAATACAAAACAAAAACTAGGTAGAGTCAAGGGGAAAGCATCCGTGGGAAGCAGTATGGCTTTTTTCCAACTAATACACACAAATTATTTTAAAACATGGCATATGCAACACAGAATTTGGAATCGAGAAGAACCCGCTACTTTTTTTCTGAATTTAGAACGAGTGTCAGGTTGAAAAGAAGACTCCTAATGAGTTTTTACAAATGAAGACATACCCTGCTGTTTGCATGACAGACTAGAAGATGCCACATTAGAAAAGTACGCTTCAATGCGATAAAGAGTGAAAAGATGACGCTTGGCATGCATGAGTTGAGTGTGTCTTACCTCACAGTGCTCTCGATAAAGACTCTGCAGTGACTTGATGTCTTCAAAGGTAGTACCATCTGGCAGAGAAGACATTTCAACTTCTACAAACTCTGGAAGTGCTCGAGATGCATCTGTTGCCATGACAATACAACAGAAGAAAGATATTGTGTATGGTGCCAATTACAGCTTCATTAGGAAACATTTCAAAACCGCGCAAAGGGAAGATTTCTAAAAAGGTCATATTATTTAATGAGCAAAGACATCCATGTTTTTCCCTTTTCATTAATATGTAACTAAGAAGAAAAATGTACATTTTGAACAACTCCCTTTTGATTTTATTTGTGCTTAGGTAAAAAGAGGCGAAACAGAACATGCCACTTAATCTTACAGTAGGCTAGATCAATACTCTCACGGGGAGATCACACCTTGACATAGAATACATTTAGCTATTGTAATGTACACTGCGCTTTGCCACATTAAAGAAACTACATCCACATTTATGCAAAATAACTTGATGAAGATTCCATAATCTTTGAAGTACGTATTTCTCTGTATTTACTGCTTAAATTTTTACCTGAGGGCACATTTAGTCATTGTATTGATTATTGAAATAGTATTTGTCTTTGGATTATCTTGCTGCTCAACACATACTTCTCTTACATGAAGTGTAAGAGGCAAATTAATATGCCAATTTCAGAAATATTCAGAGTTGTGTTTTATTTACAGGATTCATCGTTCATGTTTCATACGGAAATTAGTTACTTACCTGTAACTAGGGTTCACCAGTATTGGTATCTTTCATGAATTCACATGCTTGAATCATCCCAGCCGTCGTAGTGGAAATCCCATGGTATTTATAAAAGCAGTAGATAATACTACAATAGGCTACAATGCAATGAAGAGTCACTGCAATTGCCTATCCATTTTCATTTGTAAAAAAGAACCAAACTTCAAAAGCAGCCAATCAAGGGACGGCATCCTCTAGAACAATCCCAAGAGAGGTTAGGTTCCTCGAATTTTCAAGCACAAGTTTGAAACTTTATACCTTGAGGAAACAAGGGAAGCCTCTCATGGGAGGCAGGTGGGTCGCATGTGAATCTATGAAAGATACCAATACTGGAAAACCACAGTTACAGGTAAGTAATTAATTTTCTTCTCCAGTATTGGATCTTTCATAGATTCACATTGCATAGATAAAGTATAGAAACAATCCAATATATACATATCTGCCCTTATATATATATATTTGAAAAAAAGGTTGCCCAAAGTGGAAAGGCCGCACACGAAGGGGTTGTCACACAAATGCTGCCGTGGTAGTACACAGCCTGTCGCACACCAGCCTTCCAGCTTGCCAAACATGTTTCGGGCGTAGTACCGCCCTTGATCACTGGCTGCACCATGTAAGACAGAAGTCGAAGTAGATTCAATGCACCTGTTTTATTTGAATACAAGGTCCCGCCCTGTTGGGCTGTAGCAAGGCATTCTGGTTGTTGCAGTTCATGCCACGGACTCAGGTGCATAACCGCAGTGGGTGCCTCAATTCTTACGCTGGTTCAAATGTCAAAACCCCAGTGGGTGAAGAAAGTTGTGTACAGCGCCGTAGTAGTCCCAATATGTACCGGCAGCTCAGGCCCCCCTCGTTCTGAACACCACTCTTCGTGAGCGAGTAATGCAGATCCGCCAGAAGCAGCGGCGGGGACTTTCCGCGACCAGGCTTGGCCGCTAAATATTTGAAAAAAAGGTTGCCCAAAGAGGAAAGGCCGCACACATATATATATATGTCACATAATGCGAAGGAAAAAACACCTCTAATAATAGAGGCTTACCTTAATGAAAGAGATAATGTAGAACTGCCTGCCCCACTGCTGCTTTGCTACAAGCTGCCATATCCAGACAATAATGCCGTGTGAAAGTATGAGTACTCTTCCATGTAGCGGCACGGCAAATCTTGCCCAGTGGTACACCAGCGGAAAGAGCAGTAGAAGAGGAAACTGCTCTTGTAGAATGTCCCTTGGCTTTGATCGTAAGTAGTTTACCCGCCTTAGTATGACAGAGCTGAAGAGCAGCAGCGACCCATAGTTCTTTTTGTGACAGCAGAACCCAGACTTAGAGGCCCATGAGATACTAGCAGTTGATCTGTTCTGCGCAGCTGTTTTGCTCGTTGCAAATAAAAGTTAAGGCATAGTTTGATATTATACAAGCCAACATTTTAGAAAAGTAAAGTACGAGATTTCAAAAATAAAATCTGGAGGATGTACTTCTACATTGCCATCTAATGAAGCAGCAGCAATTTAAGGCGCGAGGCAGCCAAAATAAAGCAATGTTTTCCTTAAAAAAGTACGAGTCTCATACCAGACTCAGATCTATTGGCATGTACGAATACATATGATATTCAATTTAGATTCAAAACTAACTACCAAATACGCATGTCTTAATACACACACAGATTTAAGTATATGCCTAGGTGTAATACTTCCCTTAAACATGCAATTCAGCAACTCTAGATGGAGAGGTAAGACTTATGGCATGCATACGCATGTCCACTCCGTTACACGCTGGGATCGGGTCACGCACAATCCAAAATACATTCGTAAAGTTACAACAAGTAACGTTTCGGCCCTATTTCACATAGAATATGTTATGTTATGTTATTTTAATTTATACAGCGCACAGCTACTCGGAAGTGTCCCGGCGCTTACAGCAAAAAGGCAGAAAATGCACAATTACCAATTAAAACAGTAAGGTTTTTAAGGCTTTCCTAAACAGAAGAGGATCCTGAGTGGCCCTCACAGCCAAGGGCAGCGCATTCCAGGCCAGACAAGCTTTGCGCACAAAGGAACTCCCGCCCAGTCGCTGACGCCTAAACTTCGGAGTCTGCATCAGCAGCTGCGAAGACGAACGCAACTGTCTCCCTAGTGTGTAAAAAGCAAGTCTCCGGGACTGATTGAGTCACCAGATTGCCTGAGATGTGGCAGGGAGGTGGGTACCCTGTTTCATACGGTGTGGGCTTGCGAGGGCTTGAATGGGTATTGGAAGGGAGTATGGGACTGTCTGTCTGAAGTGTTGGGATGGGATCTCCCGCGTGATCCTAGGCTGGGACTCTTGCACGTGATGGAGAATGTGGGGGGCAATGTGTATAAGAGGCATCTCCTTTTATTGGGCCTTACCACCGCCAAAAGGGATATAGCCCAGCATTGGAAAAGTACGAATGCCCCCCCGTTGTCGGTATGGAAGAAGGGCTTGGACTTTAGTATGGGGTTGGAACGTCCTATCTTTGAAGCACAAGGATGCCCTAGAAAACATTATAAGATATGGAAGAGGTGGGCGGATTATAGGGGCCTTGACCTGGATCCACCAGCAGAACCTGAGGATATGGCTGAGGGAGATTTTGGGGGAGGTTCTTAAAGGGATATTCACACAGTGTTATTGGATGTTATACCTTGGATCGGAAACACACACGTGCAGTGAGCGGGGGTGGGACCCGGGTGGGGGGAACGTTGGGAGGGGTTGGGTAGGGTATGGGGGCGGGGAGGGGTGGGATGGGTGTTCATATATGATCAGTGATGTAGATTGACTTATGTCTTTTGATTTGCTTGCGGTTAGCTCCTGACTGTGGAGTGCTGCTTTTCTGTTGCACCTGATCATTGCCAGAAATACAATAAAACTATGTTTAAAAAAAAAAAAAGCAAGTCTTTTCTGCAAATAGATGGGAACGAGACCATAAAGGGCCCATTGCACAATTGAGAGCATTTTAAATTTCAGGCGAATTTCAACAGGAAGCCAGTGTAGAAGAGCCCGGGCACTGTGCCTTGATGACCGCCTCCTAGGAGTCTGGCAGCCGAGTTTTGTACCACTTGAAGTTTCTTCACAAGGAAACCTGGGCTGCCAACTAGGAGGGTGTTGGCGTAATCCAAGCGAGAAAGAATCAGTGCCCGAACGACCGTCTCTCTGGCCGTGCTCGGCAAGAAGGGAAGGAACTTTCTCAAACTTTTCAACACACCAAAGCAGGTGCCAGTTTTTTTACATGCGTCACAAAATTCAGATTCTCATCGAACCAAACGCCTAGGTTTTTGGCAGCACCATTATTCTCAGACAGGCAAGGAAAACCAGGAGGCCAGAGTCTCTCTCTGAAATCCGGAGCAAAAGAACCGAATAGCAGTACTTCTGACTTTCCCTCATTACATGTAAGATGCGCGTTGGCCAGCCAATGAAAGACCATGAGAATAAGAATAAATTAAACCAGTATGAAGTACACAAATATAGCCCACATCCAATGCTTTGCCCCCTTTATGTTCTGCGATATGTCAAAGAGTAAGGTATGTGATACAGCTTGTGTAGTGGTCTTATATGTGTATTTTGGACATGTAATATGTTATGATGTGTCTGTAGAATTGTATTCGATGTGAGATGAGTTGTGTTTTTTTAAATCGTTAATGTACATGCTTGTAATTTCATAACAATGTACAGCTGTTATGCTTACAGTTTTACAATGTGGTTTGTAAGGGTGCCTGCAACACAAAAAGTTATATGACCATTTTTATTTTCTTTAATTTATTTTTTTAAGTGTAGGTTTTTGTGCTGGTAGTGTTATTTCCAGTCTTCACTGATTACTATGTGCTTGCATTGGAGCATCTATAAATGGCCATTTGAGGAGAGAAATTAAACCCAAGGTTTGGTTGGAGCAGATATGAGCCTGTTTGGGCTGTAATACTACTGGAGTAGATGTGGGTGTAATTTTTGTGAATTGCAACTGGTTTGTAGGTATGTTTTGTATTGGCTTGTCCAACTGAGTTCTCCATTCCTCCACCACTGTGTGTTAGCTTTTTCACATTTTCATGCCGCTCCCACATTTACACCAAAAGAATCCGTTACTTTTCTTCGGTAACACTATTTCATTGGCTACTCTATGTAACTCCAGATTTCTCACCATATGAATCTTCCCAGGTGCCAAACTGGCTTCAGAAACTCCTACAATTGCTGCTGTGTGATGGTAGGTGGTGATATTGGCCTCTGTCCCACCTCCTGATTTGATAGCATGGAGCCGAATAAATGTGCTGTCACTGAGTGCTGTTATTTCTGTCCACCCCCAAACAAAATTCAGCTAGCGTGTTCTAGCATTTTTCAATCTGTATAGACCATTCCACAGATCGGGAAAGTGGGTGTTAAGGTACGAAATCTGCAGTTAGACAGACTATCCATTAAAAAGAGCAATAACAAAGGTAAGTAACTTATTCTTAAAATGGATAATTCTAATTGCAGATTGGTCACCTTATAACAGAGCAATACCCCATCCAAAGATGTGGGTCTGAGGAGTAGACTTTCTCCAGAAGGTTCTTCAGAACGGAGTTAGCAAATGGGCCATCTTGCGGAATTGTGAAACAATGAAGGAGTGCTCGGTGAAAGCATGGACAGATACCATCATCGCCACCTGGAAGATATCCATAGCTGGAACACCCTAAGCCAGGTAAGTAGTAACTGTCTTCGCCCCATTATAATGAGCGCAAAGACATTTAGGAGGATCTTTTCTTGCTAAGGGGTATGATAGCTTCATGCAGAAGGCAATTAATCTTTTCGGAACTGCCTTACCTTCTTTGGCTCCAGTTAAACAAACAAAAAGCTGATCAGCTACACAGTATTTCTTAGTACTATAAGTGTATAACCTAAGTGCACATCTAGGATCTACCTACTGCAGCCACTCCTCCTCTTTAGATGGATGAGGCACAGAAAAACACTTGGGGAGTATGATGGAGTGCCTCTTATTGAAAGGGGATACCACCTTCTGTAGAAAGGTTTCATGAGTCCTAAGCACTAGCTAATTAGGGAAGAGGATATTATTCGGGGACTGAACTGACAAAGCCCGCAACTCTCTGACACGACATGTAAAAGTTATAACAATAATAAACAGTATTTTCAAGGTCAATATCGTCAGACTACACCTATGAAGAGACTCGAACATACATTAAGAATGTAAGGAGTAGTCTGAGGTCCAACTGCAGCATAATGGAGAAAGCAGGGGGAAGCTTATGTGAAAACTGTTTAAGAAACACCAGGTGATATGAATAAAGATGGCTGATCAGCCAAACAGAGAAAGGCTAAAAGGAATGCTACATAACCCTTAATGGTGCCCACAGCACAGCATGTCTTTGACCGAAGGCTTGAGAGTTAATAAGAGGGACCTGCGAGTGTTGTCTGGAGAATTGCTGCTGCAATGTCCTCATCCTTTGCCACATAAAGTCTGGAGCGACTGCTGCACATGCTGAAAGGGTATCGCAGGCGACACAGGCAAGACTACTTGACTAACTTTCTGTATTTCTGACGGACCCGTCGAGTGTTGGAAACCCTAGTGAGCAGATGGCAGCTCTCCTGTCTTTGGATTTCTCTATGGCCACATCAATCCTGTCGCCCAAATGCCTAGATTCAATCCATAATCATAGAAACCTGGTTGTCCTCAGAGAATCCCATGGAGCACATACAGGCATGTTTCCTAGTAAGGACACTGGTGCCCATTTGAATGGGCAACAGAGTTCGTAGTCTCCAAACCAGACCATACAACATGTTCTCAGCATTGTGTCCGGTTTGCATTGTGTGAGCACAAGAGTTGTGCACAGCCTCCATCAAGGCCCATTAGACCTCACTAGCCATGTCCCAAAGCTCATGTGTGTAATGACAAAGGAGACAAACTGCATTCAAGGAGTACAAAGCCAAACTGGCAGTAGAAATCACTTTTCCTTCCTCGTGATTTTATTTTGTTTTTTACATTTCCAATCCAGTGGAGAGGTCAGTAAAGAATTTGGGTTCACCTTACTCAATGAAAGCTGTCCCACGGGCTCTCTGCAGTCAGGTGCTCAGGTGCTGGTCTGCGACATCTTGGAATGGGGAGACTTGCTGCCAAAGGTTAGAATTGTTTCAATCAAGCTGCCAGGGCTGGGTCAGTGAAAGCTTCATTACAAGACTAGAGCTCACACATTTCTGAACCATGTTGCAAAATGCTCGTAAGAAGGTTAGTTAGCGTCTTTAGTATGGATATGTAATTCCAGTAACTCTTCAGTCCAATGAATCATGACTGTGAAATCTGTAGCAGTCAAGAGCAAATCCAGGACAGACTTTGAAGAGGACTTGCATCTCAGCATTCTTATTTTGAGGAGAGAGCAAATGATATGCCTTCTCATATGCATCCTCATGCTGTGGTACATGTTGGAGGCCTAGTATGGTGTCCAAATCAAGTCCACACATTTCATCCAAGCTCAGAATGTACTGCTGCCTATGCTGTGGGATGGGAGGAGAGCCATAGTTTTGCCAATAGTGTATCTTGGCTTTGGACAAACCCTAACAAACACCACATTAATGACCTAGACTTTGTTGGCACTTATCGACTCTTGTGATTCTTTTTAGGTATACTATATGTTGCATCAATATTACAAAATTCCTCCCCTTTCATTAATTGTTGGGGTAGTCGATATGTCCTAAAAGTGTGCCTCCTTTAATAATCGCCCATTCCTTTATGGTAACAGTAAAATTCCAATTGCGAGACACATAACAAACACACACCTTAGTGTCAAAACTATACCCAAGACACGATACAAAAAAGTGTGTAGGAGCGAGATGGCACCTCACGGGCGCACCACCAACAGGAACCTGGCAGGTACTCACCAGGATTGCCCTGTTCACATAATTGGCACCATCAAGCTCGGGAAGAAAAAGAATTGTGTCCAGAAAACACAAACAGAAATAAGTGTTTAGTGTGAGTATGCAGTGAAGGTAGACCACAGGACAACCAATAAAGTGTCAAAAACAACAAATAAAATGCACACGACAACACAGATATGCAATTTTATTCTGTCTCTTGTGTTGGGTGTGGGACCTAAAAACAAATGTGAGTGTGGTTACTAACTATCCAACCAACACCACTTTACTTGCCGACATGTTTCATTGCCATCAATTTTTTGGCAATTTCTTTAGGGCGTCATATATTTTAAAGCCACTGCATAAGGACAGACAAGTCTTCGCAACCTCACTCGGACTCGTACCAGCCGGTAGGGTAGTGATCTTGTGGGACAGCATCCCCAAATGTGGGTCGTTGATCCTTCCCCTTCAATTTTGCGCGATAGGAAGGGTCCAGGTTCGATATCAGAACCAGGGGCAGAGCTAGAATTGGAACCACTAGAGCCAGAGGCAACTCGGACAGAGGAGCAAGTGGTAAGACCAAGCAATGGAGACACAGCCTGGCAAGGGAGTAGACAGACTTTGTCCAGAATCAGTCAGCACCAGGAGAGGGCCCACCAGTAGAAGCATGACTAGAGGCACTAATAGGTCTGCATTTTATGTGGTATCACATGAAGAAACAGGCATGCACAAATGCATTGGAAATTTTAAAGCCAGACCAGTTGTTTAACAGGACTGGTTTATGCTTGGTTCAGTGTGTTGCCAGTGCTTGATTCAGTTTGGTTCAGTGTCAAGTATGATTTACAGGATCAAAACCTGCACTATGATCGATGTAACATACACATTCACCTACGTTTTCTTCTGCTTGGCTCTGCCACTATGTTGTCAATAGCTGAGTGATCCTTCCGAAATCCTGTTTGTGAAAGTTGTAGTAAATGCATGCCACTAATTTACTAAATATCCTGGCAAATATCTTCCCTTCCGAGTCTATTATTGAAATTCATCAATACGTTTTTATTATTATTAATTGGGACAATGTTTCAATGTGGGATGCAAGTTTGAAGCCTTACACAATGGAGGAATATTACCTTAAGTCATGTGATTTACATATCATAGGGGCTATAACTTTTGCCCACCTAAACTATCTTGTTTAAGACCTCTATTAGTATCCCATTAGGACTGGGTGGCCATGATGTTTTCCATACTACTACAGAATTAACTTCAAATAATCTCATTCTAGTTGTGTATTTCAGTCCAAGTGGGACAATAAAACACCTGCTTAATTTTACACATTTATAAACCTCAAGCATCTACCTCTTCCAGTCCTCATACGACATACAACAATAGAAGCGAGATGCCTACAGTCCAGCAACATACCCTGCTGGGCTCCAGAACTTCCAAATATCTTTCAGGTTGATTGACGACTACAACAGAAACCATGCATTTGGTGTCTCTTAGGGTTAATGCTAAAAAACAAAGGTTCTTAATGTTTCTCAGTGCTTGTTCGAATAGATCCTTCTTATTTTTAATAGCTTCTGTCTTCCTATTATAGATATTCATAGATTTTACAGGAAAATTCACCAAAATGCCTAATGCTACCCCTGCTAGGTATCCACGACCATAACACTCTGCTCCCTATTTTCATTGTGTGTATCAACTGAAGCACAGCACTCAATTATTCATGAGTAAATCCATAAAGTAATCTACTGTCTCCAATGGCATACCTCCAATCTGACGTCCCCATTTTGCTGGAAACTTTATAAATAATTGGAGTGAGGTCTCGTGCAAAGAATCGAAGATAATGGTCACTTTCGTTTCGCTCATATAGCAGTTTTTCAACTTCTTGCACAGATGAAGATTGGATACACGATGAAAAGAGTATTCTATCTCCAAGCTGCAATAATGTGAAATATTATTATACTGAGCGGGGGTGTCACTTCGGAATCTAGTATTTAGTGACTTAGATTCTACCGCTTAATGGGTTGAAATGTATGAAGCATTCAATTTCAAAAAGTCTATATATGTATGTGCCTAAATATCACTTAAATATTCGTCCCAAAGCTGTGGGCTTGGGAATCACATTACTAAGCAACAAGACCTATACAAATATATAAGGTAAATACCAAATGCTTCCACCCACAAGTTTATATAAAAAGGAGGAATAAACTGAAAAAGAAAGAAAAAGGGGAAGAAAGGCCAAGAATGCCTCACAGGAGCAACAAAGTTCCATCTGAAAAGTCAAAGCCTCCCATTTTGTCTCATTATTGCTGTTCGGACAGCAAAAGGAGAAGACTAGAATACATTCTTCTTTAGGTATAATGATGTTTGCGGAGAGCATTGTCTATACTTGTTAAGGCTGGAGAACACCAATCAGTGTTTTGCCAACGATCATTTTGGGGTTCAACTTATGTTTTTTTCCTTTGGCTTCGGACACCGTTGAGCTGCTATGGCAGCCTCTGTTATTTTTTGAAGTAAGAGTCTATTCAATTTCTTGTATGGTTGCTGAAATAGAAGGGAGAGGATTTGGCGTAAGGACTTGAGTGGCTGACTTAGGAGCTGGTGGGAACCAGGTTTGAGTTTTGGCTTCAATATCCGGTAATACTGGGCAAATCACTTAATTTTCCTGTGCCTACATTCCAGCGCCTTGAGACCTTCGTGGGTGATTTCCCGCACTTTACAAATCCTGGATTTATTAATTTATTTATTTAAGTAGAATAGCTCTCAACAGGTTTATTTGCTCAATTAATATCTGCATTCTCTGCATCTTGAGCCTTAGGAAAGGGGAATTTTACCACAGATAAAAGGGGATTGAGTCAGCAAGAGGGTAAGTTAAAGTTGATTCATGCTGAGCACTAAAGCTACAAACACGTCTTTGAAAATTCGCAGGTATGTAAAATTGCAGCACTGCACCTAGCTAATTGTTGCACCTTTTGCCCTTTCATACCAATTTCCAATGCACTTTTCTTTGGGTCCTGTGTTTGCTGTGCCATAGGACTCATGCCATACCCCAGTGATGAAGCAAAATGAGGCATAAATAGGTCTGGAGTTGCTTGTGTTTGAATCTGGAGGAAACCTGTGGTTGGCTGGACTATTCGTATTAGAGCAGGACCAAGGATAATTTGCATATGATCGGTCTCTCTTGAAAGACAGTGGGTGAAAAACGATTTGCTGAAATGCAGCTCTAAGGGATGGGTAGTGGTTGAGACTAATTCAAGTATTCCCTCCATGACTTTTACACATGTTTATGAACATGGCACCACATAGCTGTCATCTTCAATGGATCTCCTTCTCCTGCATAGCACTGGGGAAACTGTCAGTTTCCCTCAACAGCCTTAGCCTACAAACGCATACAGGAGAAGGAGGATGGAAGACCAGCATAGCTGACAGATGCCCCGGTGCTCATGTGCCCTGGCCATTGGGCAAAGTAGGAATGCTAGGGGAAGGAAAGAGGCAACATTATACCTCACCTCAGACACTGTTCACAGCCTGGGAAGAGGCTCTATGTAGAATGGGGATAGAGCTTTCCACAGCCCGCATTGGTCCTTAAGTAAGGCTAGGACCAGTGGAATAGGTAGAGCAGGGGGGTGTCAAAACTTACCTAGCTCTTGAAAAGATCAGTGGGCTGGGTACTGCCATTCATAACTCACTCTGCACTTGAAAGAGGCAAGGGGGGGGGGGAATTAAAAGTAACTAAGAGGCCTGAAACAAACATTCTAGAACTTTGGCAAGGCTGGAGTGTATTCTTTAAACCCAAACTCACCCACTGCAATCGATGCCATTTTAATCTCTCACCTGCCATTCAGACGTGTGAGAGATCTGAATAACTGAGCGGGCTCAGGACCACACACTTCTGACATCAAAGAAAAAGGGCAAAAACTTGAGATACTAGAGAGCTTATAGGACAGCTCAGAGATTCTTTTTTAAAGTTCTATTGGAGTTTTAATGCTTATATACGTGTTTGGTGTGGGTCTCAAATCAACTGTAGTTTGGTATCTGAGACACAATTTAAAACAGATGGTTACTGATCCAGCCACTTTAATTAATGTGCCCATTCATCATACATCATAACTGACAGCGCAATAAAATCTCATACAAGACTTAAACACCTACAAGTAGTTTTCAATCACTATAACTGGTTGTATTCCAGACCCCTTAAACTGAAAACAACTTGATCCCAGTGCTAAAACACTGAATCATAACACATTATTCCTTTCAATTTACTGTCCTTTTTTTGTGTTTAATTTTAATTCATACAAATTCAGGAAAGGCATACCTAAAAACTGCTGATGGTGTTGACTTTGGGCAATAACAGTCTGCTCAACAGACGTCTGATGACCACTTGCCGTGTAGCCATCTCCAACCCCTTCCACTTTCTGCATAGGCTTATACCTAGAAAGCATCAAAACCAACATACAGTATGATTTGGAGGAGAAATATTGGTGTTATACAACAATTTTTTTAAAGCCTTCATGTTTCAGAAAAAGTAGAATTAGAGCACATTACACACTGAGTTGCCTAACTGCAAATTACCCTAAGGATAATCACATTAGCACAGATATAGGTTTTCAAATTGGAGTTTAGTTGTTCAAACAATCAGATTTCCCCAAGCCATCAAGGACTTCTCACTCATATAAAAACATTTTAACTCCCTGCACCCTCGCAATGACCATTTGTCAATACTTTCATGTTAATAAAAGGTGTTGGTCAATTCAAAACTGAGAAACACCGCCTATGCTGTCAGCTACCAAAAAGTGTGAATTCTTCTATTCCAGCCTAACTAATAATAGTACTAAACATAGTAAGAGAACAAAGCCTGAATATTGGTGGGGGGGAGGGTATCACTGCTGGCGATCTGTCTTCCCTAAATTTACTAGATTCTCTTAAGGCAGCTTTCTGTTCCTGGAGATATAAAGGAAATACCAGAAAACAGGTGGAATGGAGGTAAGACACAGGATAAAGTGCTGATTTTGTTTTGTTTTTCATAAGACACTTTTCATTTGAAGTATCAAGCTACTAAAACAACACTGATTGATATTGACTTATGAGGTAAAGTAAAGATACATGGAGTTTTGTTTTAGAAATGTTTTATTAGCCTCTTCCAACTTCAAAATAAAATTGTGACAAGACTGACATTCTCATTTTTTTTTTTTAACATCGTTTTTATTGCATCACCAATATAAATGTACAGACATTGAAGTCAAAGTGCAATCAGAAACATAGCAAGAAAACACAGTGATTGTCTACCCCCGTTCTGAGTGGCACGTCCCCATACCGAAGACAGTTCAGCCTCCATCCGTAGATCAGTCCTTGCTGTATCTTACATTGTCTGATGTCATTACTGCAAAAAAAGAGTGGGCTGCTTTTGTGGTTTTCGCCCCTCCCCCACCCCAACAAAATTCGGCCCCTCAACAACCCAACAATTCCAGCATCCCCCCCCCCGTGGTCGCGCTGTACAAAATCACTACTGAAAAGAGTCTGGTGTGTTGTAGGAAGTTTATACATTCACTAAGGTGTGTCCCCCGGTAAGGTGACGGGGTTGGCTGTACCCAATTCCTCCGATTCCTCATGCTCCTCGTCGGCAGCATCTCAGAGCGCCTGTACCATCAATTCCCATGCAGTCGCCCTCTCCATAGCCTTCTCATCATTCGTTCTCCAAGCCACCTGGTACCTCAAGGTGCTTTCACACGCCGCCCACCGCAAACATTCACCATACCATCTTTTAAACGTGGGTCCCGTCCTCGATTTCCAATTTCTCGTTATCTCCCGCTTAGCAAGGATCAGTCCCAAATCTATGAATTTGCTGGTATTTTTATTCTTAGGCGTGTGTGGAAACCATTGGAGGACCCCCACTGCTTTGGTGTACTGAATGTCTCTATCCGTTGCATTGTTGAGGGCCCTCCCAATCTCCTGCCAGTAATCTCCCAAGGCAGGGCAATCCCACAACATGTGACCCAAGTCTGCTCCAACTGTGTTGCATCTAGGGCAAGCAGCCTGTTCCACCCCAAAGTATTGTCGTATTTTCCCCGGTGTGAGGTACGCCCTATGAATGACATAGAAATGGATTAGCTGAAACCTGGCATTTCTCGAACTTTTCCGCGCCCGTCGCAGCAGCTGGCCCCAAGTCGTATCAGGGATCTCCAGTTGAAGGTCCAACTCCCACTTGGCCTTCAGAGCTGCGAGAGGCTGCAGAGCCTCTCGCAGCATTCTGGAGTATAAACAGGTGACAGCCTTAAAGGTCCCGGCTGCCATCATCGTGTACTGACATGCCATGGAGGTACCCGGTTCCTGCAAACCTTCTCCCCAATGACCCTGCATAGCGCCCTTGACCGCCGCATGCAACAGGTAGTCGCCTCGCGGTAGGTCGAACCGCTCTTGCAGTTCCTGAAACGGAAGCAGCACCCCATCCTCGTACAAGTCGCCCAGCATCTGAATCCCAGCCTCTTCCCACCCTAGCAGCCGCGACCAGTCCCCTCCATGAGGGAGGGCCGTAACCATCCCCAAAGGGATTTCAGGAGCATACATAAGGCGGACCCCCGCTCGTTTGCGCGCCCGATTCCAGCAGAGTCGGAATGTCTGTTCCTCCACCGTCAGGTCTCTGACCAAGAGCTTCTGGTGCAGTGTAATATATGCCAGCACATGCCGCGGAGTACCCTCTTCTCTAGCATGCTCCGGGCCTCTATACACCCTCGCGACCTCCTGGGTGAAAACCTGCAACTGTGCTGCTAGATAATACCCTTCAAAATCAGGCACCGCTAAGCCTCCCTCATCCTTGGGACGCAGAAGGGTGTCCAGCGCTATGCGCCTCCTCCCTGTGCCCCATAGGAATGCTATGACCAGAGACCTTAGGCGCCGAAAAACGGAGCCCGGGATCCATACCGGGAGCGTCCTGAAGTAATACAGCAGCCTGGGCAGAGCCACCATCTTAAGGAGGGAGATCCGACCAGCCAGGGACAGCGGAAGAGTGGACCAGAAATCCATACTCCCTCTCAGGGCAGTGATACAACGGGTGATGTTGCCATCCAGCATATCCACCGGGGTGTGGTAGACGTAGACTCCTAGATAATGCAAACAATGTGGTTCCCACCGAAGTTCCTGCGCCGTGAGAGGGCACGGTTCTCCCAATTTTAAGGGGAATAAACAGGATTTAGGCCAATTGACCTTCAGGCCCGATAGTTGCCCAAACCGCCATAGCAGCCGTCTCGCCCCTAGGAGCTCTGCGTCCGCGTCTGCCAAGAACATCAGCAGGTCATCTGCGTACAATGAGATGAGATGCGGCCTGTCCCTATATAGCAATCCGGCGTAGTGGCGGCCCGATCAGGCCTCTACAGCAAAGGGTTCCATCGCCAGGGCAAACAGGAGAGGGGAGAGGGAGCACCCCTGCCTAGTGCCTCGTCGCACGGGGTACTGCTTCGAAATCAATGTGCCAACCCGGACTCTAGCTACTGCATCGGTATACAGGACTTTGGTCCAGTTTATGTATCCATCCCCCAGCCCGAAGCGTCGCATCACCTCATATAAGTATCCCCATTCAAGACTGTCGAAGGCCTTCTCGATGTCAATAGAGAGTACAAATGGAGTGATAGCGTCCGGCCAGTGGGCCCCCCATCAATCTTGTAAGCCTGCGGATATTATGAGTGGTGTTACGTGTAGGGATAAAGCCGCACTGATCCTTATGAACAAGTCCAGTCATGTGGGCCAGTAGTCTGTTCGCTAGGATTTTACTTAGGATCTTATAGTCCGTTGTGAGCATGGACAACGGACGGTAGGAGGATAAAGCCGCTCCCTCCCTGCCCGGTTTTAACAGCGGGATCATGAGGGCTTCACACATGGAGCCTGGGAGCCGACCTCGCGATTGCGCTTCGTTGTAAACTGATTGCAGCTGAGGGGCAAGGTACTCCAGATATTTACTATAGAACTCGATCGGGAGACCATCAAGACCCGGAGTTTTATTTCTGGCCATCTGCTTTACTGCACACCCTATCTCCCCGACCGTGATGGGCCGACCCAACTCCTCAGCCTCCGATTCCTCCAATCGCGGTAGCTGTAACCCGTCCAGGAAGACGTCCAGCTCGTCCGCCCCGCCCGTCTCCCCACTCTCATATAGACCTTCATAGTACGCCCGGAACCTGTCCAGTATCCCGGCTTGGGTATGGCAGGGCTCCTCCCCCACTTCCTGGATCATCATAATCGGCATGCCCCGCCTGACTGGGTTGGCAAGCCACGCCAGCATTGACCCCGCCTTGTCACCTTCCGCATGCGCCTTCGTCATGTACGTTTTATGGTCAAAGCTACGCAGCCGTTCCAGCTCCACCGCTAGCGCCTCCCTGGCACCACTAAGCTCCTCCTGTAGCTCAGGATGATTCGGGCGATCCCTCTCCATCTCCCTCAACCGTTTTTCTGCCTTCTCCAGTTCATCCATCAAAGTCTTGCGGGCCCCTGCCACGTTCCCAATACAGTGCCCCCGTACCACCACTTTAAACGCATCCCACTCCACCGCCCTAGTGGAGGAGGAGCCACTGTTCTCCTCAAAGTAACGCTCTATACGTTCCCCAAGGGCCTCCCTAAAAAGCAAGTCATCCAAGGTGTCAGGTTGCAGACGCCATGTTGGCACGCAATTGACTTCCACCATCCAGTTCAGGGACAACAACAAAAGATTGTGGTCCGACATCGTCCGAGCCAAATACTCCGCCCCACCCACCGTGGAAAGCACATGTGATGAGCACAGAAAAGCGTCCAACCTAACATGCAGATCATGCAAATGCGAGTGAAAGGAGTAGTCCCTAGTGGTGGGGTGCAGTGTCCTCCAAGCATCTCTAAGAGCCCAACTCTCCTGCCACTCCAGCCTGCGCTTGGCCATCCTATGTGCTGGGAACGCGCGCAGCGGGGGATGGGACCTGTCCAAAACCACATCTGCCACCGAATTAAAATCCCCCCCTAGGAGCATCGGCCCTGCCAGATAACTCGCCAGTTTGCCCGAAAGTGTGGACAAAAATGCGGGTAAATCCACATTGGGAGCGTACACGCTACAGAGGGATACCACCCTGCCCCTCAGCCTCCCCTCCACCGCTACATATCTACCCTCAGGGTCCACCAACGTTTTAGTGACTTGGAAGGGGACACCCGCACGTATCCAAATCAGCGTCCCCCTTGCAAAGGCTGAGTACGTTGTGTTAAATAACTGCCCCCTCCACCGCCTCTGCAGCGCAATCCCTTCTTGCCTGTTAAGATGTGTCTCTTGCAAGAACGCTATGTGCACCCCCCTACGCTTGAGGTACGCCTGAACCTTGTGCCTACGAGTCATAGTCTGCATACCCCGCACGTTCCAGGTCACACATTTCAAAGCCCCAGTACTAGCCATTCCCCTTCGCACACACAGACAGAACAATAGAAATCATCGACCACGCGCGCTTACCAACCACGAACTGTCCCCCCCTCCCTCTCCAAACAGAAAAATTCCCCCCCCATCCAGAAACAACATCCAGAGCAACCCCAACCACTCTCGATTCCCACCCCCCCAGGACAGGCCCCCCCCCCACAATTGGAAGTACCCCCATCCAAACTGTCACGCCCAACTACCCCTCAAGGAAAGGCACTAGTGTTCGCAGTCTCCACTGCGATGACCGTAAGGGCCAGTAGGGCGCGGATCGATGCGAAAGGTTCGTGAAAGCAAATCAATCCCGCACATTCCGCCCCACAATCCCCACATCACAGCATCTCGAAACCCCAAATAACAGTGTCCTGCACCCACGGGCTCAGCGCCCCAGTGTCTAACCAGTAGGCCGCTCCTTCTGTCCAGCGCATCATGCCTCAAGGATCTCCTCCGAAGTTTGAGGCGTCACTATAGGGCCTTTGGCTCCACCAAATTCCGAGAGACCCGTCTCCGACCCCGTGCCTGGTTCCTCCGAGTCTGTGCCCTTCCCGGACTGGCTCCTGGTTGCGCTAGATAAGTTCACCACTGCCTGCAGGGCCGCCTGTCTCTCCGTCTCTGTTTGTGATACTGAAGGTCTGCCAGTCCTCCGACGATTCTTCCGGATCCGTTGGGATTTCCTGATCGGCTGTGCCACTCTAGCCTCCTCCGCCCTGGCCTTGGCGCCATCCGTCCCCGCTTTGTAAGTGTCCCACCAGGCCCAGGCGTCCGCCGAGGTTGTAAAGAAAAGTGCCTTTTCATCCACCACCACTCTCAACTTCGCTGGGAAGAGCAGGGAATATTTAATGCCCTCATCACGGAGCTCACGCTTGAGGGACAGGAAGTTGGCCCCGAGCTTCTGAGTCTCAAACGTATAATCTGGGAACATGGTGACCCTGTTGTTATTCACCTGAAAAGGTCCTGCTTCCCTCGCCCTCTGCAACAGCCAGTCTCTGTCTCTGTAGTGGAGCAACTTGAACACCACCGGGCGAGGTGGGAGGCCCGGGGCCGGCGGCCGAGCTGGCACCCAATGGGCTCGTTCTAGGGAGAAGAAAGGGGACAATCCCTCCGGTGCCACCTCAGATCGTAACCAGTTGTCGAGATAGCCCACCATATCGTCGCCTTCAATTTTTTCCGGAAGGCCTACGAGGCGCACGTTATTGCGTCTATTCCGGTTTTCCGCATCCTCAGCCCTTCGCTCCAGGACCTTCAACCGATCCGTCACATCCGCCATCTGTGCCTTTACCGCTGCATGGTCCGGGGCCAACTCTTGAACTGTAATTTCCACAGATTTCACTCTGTCCTTAAGCTTATCGTGATCTGCTTTCAGGAGGCCCAGGCCCGTCGCCACCTGTGCTATGTCCTGCTGCAGGGCGTCTTTTGTGGTGGAGATGGCCTCCAATATACGGTCTTGCATGCGTTGAAGAGCAGACTGGTCACAATCCGCTCCTTCCGCAGCCTCAGTGTCGGTCGCGTCATCCCCCTTCCCTTTCGGCTTCCCCATCTGGGCTGTAAAGAGTGACGGCCTCCGGTGTCACCTCTTCACCCTCTCTTCACTCCGCACGGCGTCGCCCCAAGGAAGGTCCCCGTTCAGTAGTAGCAAATAGGCCTTCTGTGCTCCGCACCTTGAGCCCCGCTCCAAACACTCAGGCCAAAGCCGCCTCCTGGGGCTGGGGTCCACGATGAGCCGTTGAGCCGTCCGAAGCCAGCTGTGCTCAAAGGGCCGGGGCCATCGTCACAGGGCTGTCGCCATGTTGTCGCCTCCGCCGCTCATACATCCAAAGTCTCGACGCCCAGCTACTCGCGTCAGTGCGAGAAAGGTCCGCTCAAGACCCCCGAATGAATCAAGAAGTACCCGCCAACTCATCCAACACCATTAGCAGCAGGCTAGTAAGGGAGTCCGGTCTCGTGTCCCCGTCGTTCCTTTGTCTCAGGCCGAAGACGCCATCTTGGCTCGATGACTTCACGCCTGATACGAACTTTCAAACCCAGAATTCTGGGCCGGGAACAGCCTTAGGTCGACCACTGTAAGCGCCGCACCCTCCGTGATGTCTTTAGATACCGGATTTTCTCAGTTTTGCTGGGGTCCGATCAGGTATTCAGGATGATTTTCAGGATCGGGCGCGGAGCTCCGGGCTCACGCTGCCTACCTCCTCGGCATCCAAGCCACGCCCCCAAGACTGACATTCTCATTATCACCATGAGTATTCATTCTAACAGCAGTATGCAACTTCCCATACTCTAGTCTTCAAAGTGCTTCAAAGGGCTATGTACTTCCAGTGTCAGTACCAGATATTCAGGTCTCTAGAGGGGGATGATTCGTGTGTTTATATGATTTCTTTTTCAAAATTAGCACATAGGAGTTGGGAAGGGAAAGAAAGTTTTCTAGTTTCTATTTACATTTGCTCCCCTCTCATAGATTACCTTTTTTGTAGGCTTGCACCAGTCCATGTCTTTTTCCTATTCAATTTTACTTGGAGGACTTGCCCATTTCCTTGATGTATCGTTAAGAAATTGAAAATCCCTGATTGATCAGTAATTTTTAATATCTGGTTAAATCAGTGTACTCCCATAAACCAAGCACGGTGGAACATATTCCAGCTGTAGTGGGATTTCAATTGTTTATCATAAGAATTCCAGTAGTTTGTCACTGTGGTGAACTCCCAGAACATGCTATAAATGTTCCCCCTGTTCACATCAGCAAAGACTTTTATCATCTTTGATCATCCCAAATTTATATAATTGTGTTCTGCTATAATGTATTCTATGCAATACGTTCAGCGGAATTATTCTTTGTTTTAATAAAGGGTTCTCTAAGGAAAATAATGACTTTTTCCCACATATAATCTTCTGTTTCCCCCCCACATCTTGTTACCATCTTCCTCTAAGAGAATTCAATGCTGTGTGTTTATCATGAGTGTATTGCAAGTGAAAGTGTGTGTTCTGTCATCAAACCATCCAAGATTAATTTTTCTAACATGGAGACTTACATAGGTTTTTTTCTGGCCTGATTGTGGCTGTTAGTGAGTGTTTCCGTTGTAGGTATTTAAATGTCTGAGACTCATTTAGCTCAGCTTTGGTTTGTATGTGGGTGAAGGAGACCACTCCATTTGCATTCCACACCTCTTTTAGTGTTGTGATACCAATGGCATCCCATTTCTTGAATCCATGCAGTGTCAAAGTTGTTTTCATTCATATGCTTACCCATAGTAAAATTCCGGGAGTTAATTTATTTTTCCATTCCATTTCTTTGTTCAGTTTACTCCATGTTGTAGTTAGGACACATGCGACTGGTGTGGGGTTGTATAGCAAGTGTTCCACCAGATAATACAGAATTGTATTATCTGGTGGAACGCCTTTCTGGCCCAGTGTGTGACAGCTCATTTTGAGAGTGTGCTCCTAGAGGTAGGCATGCCCCCTGAGTATTTACCCCAAGTTGAGCTGCTTCACTGTACTTCTGAATGATAGGGAATGCAATGCGACCCAAGCTGAGCTGCTTCACAGTACTTCTGGATGTTAGGGAATATAGGCCACCTTTGAATGTTGATCTTTGCTTAACCATGTCCAAAATGTTTTCCGGATCTGCTATATATAATAAAATATAATCTGCGCATAATGAGATCCTTTCAGCCCAATCACCATCTCAGACCTATTCCTTTAATTGGGCGTCTCTTCTAATGTCTATTCAGCTAGGGAGGGGGGTACTATGGCTAAAGCAAATGTATCTAGGATAATAGGCATCCTTGAAATGCCTGTCTGCATATTGGGAAGTTCATTGACTGAGAGGTATTCATCCGTACCTTAGCAATAGTTATATAGGTCTGGAATTTCATTCTGAATTCCATCTTCTCCATAGTGGACAACAGGATGGGCAATGCTACTGAACTGAATGTTCAGTTCCTTAACTTTAGTAGCAGCTGCACCTCCATCAACATGCTCTAACGATAACTTGCAGTCATTCCCACTAGCATCTGGACTTTCTCGGGTGTTCCCCCGTCCTACCTGCTTTGTTCCACACAGCTTGTGCCCACGTAATGTATTGAACTGCTCATGCATGATTATCCCTACAGTGTATGTAACAGATGTGGTTTTTCTTAACTGACGGCGGACCTTCCGCCCGATGTAATATACCATGTTGTGCAATTTCCTTAATACAGGTTTTCAAAATCCCCCCCAAAAAACGTTTGTAGCTGCTGCCAGGTTATTATGAAGATTCCTTATGTTAAGCTTACTTGACCTTAGGTGCATAAACCCAATTTGGTCTGGGTTTATCAAGTGTAGTATTACTTCATTCAACTTACTGTCTACTATTTTCACCAGGATTTTGATGTCACTTTTAGGCAATGTTTTTGAATGATAAGATACGCATGCATCTTTAGGTCTCTGTGAATCATAGCTATAGTCGCAGCTGTTAAGTCTGCTAACAACTCCCCTTTCTTACTTGCCTCCAGAAACATGTCATGCTGTGGCTTAATTATGGACTTGGCTTTTTTCTTTAAAAGAAAAAAAAATGCATCTGCCGTTCGTTGGGGCTAGGGGTTTTTACCAGGTTGTAAATGTTATCAGCCACCAAGTTTCCTCCTTTTTAATTTCTTCCTCCTATTTTGTCTTTACTCTCATGTTAGTTTTTTGGGGTGGCAATTAAGGATAATTTGTGTTAAACCTACCGGACTGAAGTTTTAGATTTATAGAAGTCTTTGTTCTTTTTATTACAACAGTGGAAAAAAACACAGCATCAACAGCATCGCATTTAGTTGAAATCCTGATTAGGACTGTATACATTCTTACATCAGTCATCTATATTAGAAGAATAGTTCTACCACATACCCCCACCACTTTCCAGTATTGTTGAGGATAACCCCTTCATGTATACACATTTTTCTGCCTTGGTGCAGCAGTCCATTCCATCAGTCCATTCTGCCAAGGGCAGGTGGGCTCCTGTTGATCTTCAGTGGCATGCAATATCCCACTTTGCTATGAGTAAACCCAATGCCACCAGAAGTCTAGAGGTCCAATTGTTCCCCCTTGTACCCAATTCGTTAATTAGGAACAGTAGTATAATGTTTAGGCTCTGGTATAACTGATCTTCCCACTGCCTGAATTTAAGTGGAGCAAATAGGCATCCAGTCATATTGTATGAAGGGACACTCCCAATCATGTGATAAGGTACCCAATCCAACTTTTCACCTAAGGCAGTGGGTGCCGATGCCACATTTCATTCTTCTTAGTCTTAGTGGGGCTATACTATACCCTGTGTAGGTTTTTTAATTGAATAAGCCTTATTTTCAGTGAAACTCACCGATTCCAAGGAGCCATCTTTGCTTCAACCAATCTTCATCACCTAGAGGGCCAACTTCATGCTCTCATCTTTCCGTCAGTGCCAGTATGGGGTCTGGAGTATTGTTTACTAGTGTGTAATATAGTTGAGAAATGCCCTTCCCACCTTTCCCACCTCTGTGATCCTTGCCTCAAGAGAGTTATATTCTTGAAGGGCCTTCAGGTCTTCCAGTTATGCCCCCAGGGTGTGAAATATCTGTACATTTGTGCATTATGCAGTCTTTGTTGCTCTTCATGGCTTTTTAACCGTTATAGGAGCTTCCAAGACTAGTCTCTGGTTTTATAGTTTCCTCTGTATACCTTATAATATTTTAAAAGCTTTGGTGTTTTTTACTTTGTAGTCCTCTTACTTATCTTGTATTAACCTATTCTTCCCCTCACTGGGATGGTGTATATGTAGACTCTCACTAGCAGCAATATGTCTTGCGCTACAGTGTTAGCTATTTTTTCCCTTTCTTTTATATCTCCCACTTCGCCTGTTAATAACTTCCCTCTCATCACGGCTTTGTAAGTCTCCCAGAGTGTTGCAGCACATTCTACTGTGCCTGTATTTTCAGAGAAGTAGTTTTCTGTTGCTGCATTCAGTTTATCGTGAATAAACCTTGGTTATAGACAAACATGTATTACCCTTGTTTTTGACTGCACATTAGACTGGGGTGTCGTGAGCTTTCCCCTGAGGTAAGAAGAACTAGTTTATCATATGCAGAACACAATGTGCTTCTCTAATTTGCCAATTCATAAACACAGCTAGACTGTTCTGCCCACAGAAATAATAATCGATTGCCTCTCAATGTAATAACCTTTCTGAGCAGTTAGATTGGAAGACAAGGGTTCAGTTCAGACTTTTCATCCTAAATTTACACAATACTGCTTTTTTCAAACAAATTACATTTTGTGAATCTCACTTTGCGCTAAATATATCCTGGCCTTTGGGAAATAAATAACTTTAAGTGTCTCACTCTATGGTCATCTGCAGATTCAGAACTTTGATAATGATTGCACGCATGAGTTGGCTGTGAGTCGTACTTCATGTGGTCCATTGCCCAAGACTCCTCTACATGGAGGATAGGAGACAGGCATCATGACAGTACTTATTAAAGTCCACTGCCCAATTCTCATCTACATGAAGGATAGGAGACATGCATCTTTCACAGCACTTATTAAAGCCCAGTGCCCAAGACTCCTCTACATGGAGGATAGGAGACATGCATCTTTCACAGCACTTATTAAAGCCCAGTGCCCAATTCTCATCTACATGGAGGATAGGAGACAGGCATCTTTCACAGCACTTATTAAAGCCCAGTGCCCAATTCTCATCTACATGGAGGATAGGAGACAGGCATCTTTCACAGCACTTATTAAAGCCCAGTGCCCAATTCTCATCTACATGGAGGATAGGAGACAGGCATCTTTCACAGCACTTATTAAAGCCCACTGCCCAAGCCTTATCTGGTGCTAGTACAGACCGCTGTTTGTTCACATATCCTTTGTAGTTATGGTAGCAGCTAGGGAGGGGCGTGGGAGCTGAATAAAAAAGCTGTTATAGCTGCAGCTGAAAACGCTTCACTAGCCTTGAGTTGCCCCTCCAGTCCTACAGCTAAGATTTAGCCCAGAGCCAAACTGCCTGCCTCTGCTATCGGCAATGATGAATAAACCTATTAGTTGCAAATGCGAAACGGCTCGGTGTACATAAAGACAAGAAATGCACCTGGGGATTTCTATCCTATCAACTTCAGATATTTAGCAGTTTTGCTAATTAAGCTTTCACTTAGGAAAACAAAAGCCAGATAATGACGATGCTCGACGAAAATAATCTGTATGAATCCTAGGCACATTTTGTTTGTGCAAAAATAGCAGTTTCATAAAAATTTGGGGTAAGTTGCACAAAGGATGGGAAAGAATATGAGTTCATTTCTCTTTGGCAAATAGCACTAACCTCCAGACTATCCACCCCCTAAGCACTTGTACAGAATCAGATAAAGGCAACTGGTGATGGCAGAAAATAGTGACGTTTGCAATGCCTTGCAAAGCATTATAGTGCCAACAGCCTATTTCACAAATATGGCTTAGAAATAGTGAATAAATGAGAACACCAACAATAGATGTGTAATAAGGCACAGTATATGTTACAAAATGCCAGGTTGCCACAATGGAAGAAGTAGTCTTTCTGTTGCTTACTACACTCGTGGCCTTGCCTGTCACAAACAACCTACCGCTCCGTGAAATATAAAATAAAACAATCCCACAAAGAAGCGAAAGTTTTTGAAAACAAGTATAATTGTTAGCGTCTCTAGAAAAAAGGTCATAATGGATATGAATCACTGGAAGTGCAATCCAAAGAGTCTACTAAAATCTTTGCAATAGGTTTCGCCCAGTTTGCCCCCCCCCCCTCAATTTCGAGGGGCACTGTATGACCTGGTGTAGCTGGATATAATCAGGAAGAGTACGCAATCCAGACAGTAAATATCGTAACAGCACAAATAATGAGTATCAAGGAGGAGGATTGGTGGACTCATGTCCAAAACTTAGTCCCTAGATAAATAAAAAATATTTGAGTGCTGTTCTTAAATACTGACCGCAATCTCGCAACGGAATGCCACCAGTACAGTGCGGTCTGCACTGATGCATGAACCATTGCGTGGCTGTGTGCCAAACAGAGGTAAGTAATAATAAAAATGGAGGTAAAAGATATTCAGACAACAAACATGACCTTCTTGCTCTTCACTCACACTAGACAGTACCTTTGTTTCTGCTGCATGGGCTGCTGTCTCATAGCCATGTATTGCATGTCCTCTTGTAGTCGATTAAGAGGGGAGTCTGGCTTGACACGAATCCCGTAGTAATGATATTTAGAGTTCCCCCTTTGGACAAAAAAAGAGAAGGAAAAGGCATTACATCTATAAGCAGACAAGAGGTAGACTTTACTACAGTATTACAAATTACCCAATTCTCTTTCCCTCACATGCACTTCTCTGGAGTTGCTACTGAACAAACAACAATGCACTGTCTACATTTTCACTTACGTCCTTCACCAAACATGTTTTAGACACAACATATCTAGGCTTGTGTAAGATACAGTTGGCATTAGAACGAGGAAGCATGCACAAGAAAAGAATAAAACGTAGGCCTTTACATCGGCATGGATCTATCCAAGCATTCTGACCAACATAACACATTTCTTAATTAATAATTTCGAATTCTGGTGCAAGGTACTAAAATCAATAATAATTTTGAATACATAAAAGCCAACATCTCCAAAAGAATTGGGTCAACCAAAACTCATTATTACTGCTTTCATATCATCTGACATGGGCCACGGTTTTCAAAGAGGGCCATGGACATTGATACTCCCATCTTTTCCCTTTCTCATCTAGCTGAGATACTAATGACGCTGCCCAGCCCACTCCCTCCTGATCCCACTGACAATCATGGCCAATCCCTCTTCCTACCCAGCACAAACTGATGTGATCGAGCTGGGAGGTGACAAGGCAGGAAGGCCAGGAAGATTACGATGTAATAGCGTGCATTCTGTTCTCCCAGTCCATTGACACATATGCCCCCACCTACTGGACTAATTTGCTGTCAATGTTATTTAACAGATATTTCTGTGTCAATATTACTCTGAGAAAATATTTTGAGTGAACATTTTACTGTATACCGTTTACATTGGTTGTTAATTTGCAGTGGATCGTACAAGACCTGTATAATGGATATCCACCGTGGATATTAATTACTGCTGTCTGAGTTGTAATGACTTACATGTGTGAACAATTATATTCACTCTATGTTGGAACTACAGCTATTCACCAGAGACATTTTTGTCCTTTGAGAAATACAGGTGATAGTTAGCGGTTTCAGTCGAATCCCAATTTTCCATCTGCAAATATGGATCATTAGACATGCATTCAATATTGAGATGCAAAGAAAGAAAAATGGCAGGCAAATAGCAGTGTGACACCTCAAGAACACTGAAAACCACTGCAAGATTACCAGAGATCCACTGGTCCTCCCAGTTATCTGTCCCTACAGCACAGACAATCATAGTATGGTACATCTCACATATTCCTGGATCTATAAGCGGTCCAAGAATTGCTTAAAGTACTAAATCAGGAGGGGATGAATGCAGAGGCCTATTCAGCAGGTTCAATCCCTTCGACCAATCTGTGTTCAAGCCATTTTGGTAGGTTACTGGGCAGCCAATCAGAATGAAAGAGGATCCACAATTATTGCCACAGCTTGGAATTGCAACAAGTTTCAAGTGGGCATAGGCTATTATGAAATAGCATGTGCATGCAGGGCAGTCAGAGAGTTTCACTAGCACAGAACTACAAAAGACAATGCACAGGCACAATGATGAAATTGGAAAAACTGCCAGTTTTAATTAACATTTGAGCCATAATAATGAATTCAAGGCACTAAATCTTTCTGGTCAGGGTGCATTGGGTTCTAGTGCATAAAAGACCCTAATCGGGTACATTAGCAGAGCCACGTATATAAACAATGATACAGCAGGTACAAACGGAGGGAAAAGAAAATATTTGTGTTCTGGCATCTCCTCCATCAGGTTAACAAACTCCCATCAGTCTTAAGCATCTGGCATGAAATGGCCAACAAGTCACCAGATAGGGATGATCTCTGAGATGTCGCTCTCCTCAGCAAATGATTATACAGGGCTCAGTCTGGAATTATCCCTTGCTGGCTATTATTCACCATGCTAACAGCCTGAGAAAAATCATGTTCTGGGATTAAATGGCCAGTGCAGAGCTCTCAGAAAGAGGACAAGATATGGCACCAGAATATAGTAACCAAAATATTGTCTGTCCTAAATATTGTGTACTAGATATTCACAAAAATATAGCTCCTTTGGGGTGAAAAGGATAGGGTGAAATGTTTATGATCGATATTTAGAACACAATCTTTCTGTCATACCATATATGTGCTAATGAAATTATGATAACACAGAAGAAAGGACATGCCTAATGGTGCCTCTAATGCAACGAACTGAGCTAGACTTTTTAATGTGAACGTAGGGGGGCTTAAAAGACGCTTAGGGCCGGATTCTGGTGGAAGGGTGTTATTGCATCTTTTTGTTTTTGGAAAGGACAAGAAAGGCCCATCTGTTGCTGACCACAAGAATTTTTAATAAGGCCGAAATTCCAAGCAAGAAAACTGCGTTAGCCACAGAATCAATAAAGGCCCTTCTGACAGTTAGTCAACATTTGAGGGTCCAGGTAGAGGAGTAGATAGCATTGTGAAATATACCCTAATGATAGCAGTTTTTCTGCAAAGTCGATAGCTTTACATTATAGGATGAAACAGCATTTAGTACTAGGACCACTTAAAGATATAGGTTTTCTCCTTTGCAGAACCAATATAATTGCTTTTATCAAGCAGAATAAGAAAACTAAGGAGTGCATCAGCTCACTTTCTAAAGATTTTTCAAAGTGGCACCCACACATCTCTCAAGCTGGATGGGTGATTTATAGGACAGTACAATTGTTCCCATACTCAATAAACAGTGACTGGACAAAACTAGAAAGGAGTGAATACAGGTCGCAGAGAGTCAAAATAAAGAATTACTTGAGTACACAATGATCAAACGATCCATGGTAGTCTGCCCAAGCTGCACATTTTAAAAATAATCAACTTTGTTTAATTTCAATTTTTTTTTGTATTTTATCTCACCAGTCAATGATTCAGTGTTTTGAAATGCCATAAATGGAAACACTTTATCTTGCTGAAGTTTAAGCTGAAATACTGTAGAATATTACAGTTCTCTTTGGAAGGAGTAGGGCAAACCGCAACATTATCTTAAGAATACTAGTATTATTTGCAAAATGTAGAACACAAAGTCTTACTCCTCAGACTACTAGAGTGCTCTCATCAAAAGAGAAGTGTATGGAACACTACATGCCACAACATGAACCGAATTATTTAATATCAAAGGCATTCCTAATTGCCTACAATTATTATTTAGCATTTTGCAGACAAAGATTTCATAACTATATGGCAAATTATCATTAAAAAAGGTTCATTAATTTCTTATTAGTACAGAAGAATTTTACAAAACAAAAATTAGTAATATTATAGAAAGGTTACAATCAAAGAGAACTGACGATTAGTCACCCATTATTAAGGAATTGGCTCCAGTTATTGAAAGGGCATATATTCATTCTAACAGTTATGCGTGGTTCAAAAGGTGTAATAAGGGAAACTATTCTTCTGCTGACAAACCTCGGGGTACAGTAGTTCATCCAGCTGAGGAAAAATCTGCCCAAATGGGCGGTGGGGAGGAGGGCCGGGCGGGGGCGTAATTTATGACAGCATTCCTGATGATGGGGGTACAGGCACTGCTTCTTTTGCCAAAATACACCCAGCTAAGAGGCTTCCCAGGAATAGATGCGCGGGAGTCCTGTAATACCTCGCAGTGTAGCATGAATGGTGTGCCAATAATGCTGCAAAGTTGGGCAATCCAAGAACATGTGGAAGAGCACCACGTTAGGAGCGCGAAAATGAGGGCAGGCAAATTGTGTCTCCAGGACGGGCCGATGAAGCTGTGCCAGCATCAGATAGGCCCGTTGTAGTATGAAGTCCTGTGTATTCTTGAAGCAGGAGTTCCGGGAGACTTTCTTTGGTAATTCGAGAGCTGGCTCCCATTCTTTGTCATAAAGTGGGCTCCCACATTCCTCCTCCCATTTTTGGTAAAGTGGGGCGAGAGGGAAGGGTGTCAATTCTCGTATGGCCTTATACAGCCGGATGATAAGATGACACCCGCAGCCCATCGTTAACACAGCGTAGAGCACTGGGTGAGTTGTGGGCTCACCTCCAGATCGGTCCCAGAGACGCAGACAAGCCCAAGATGTTGATGAAAGAGGAACTGCACCGGGGGGAGCCCACTCTCTTTAGTCAGTTGGTCAAAATAGAGAAGTTGGCCCTCAGGAAATAGGGCCTCCACCTCGAGAAGCAAGTGGTAGGTCCAGATTCATAATTTACCGGCTGCTTAATAGCCCCTGCCTCAAGGCAGGCCAACCAGCGGCAGCAATGGGGGGTAGAGTGGGGTCCATCGAGAGAGGCAGTGGATGCAGAGCATACCTGTCCATGCTACAGTCACTTGTATGGGATAGGTAGAACCAGGTTGGGCTCCTGGCAAAAGTAAGCAGTGAATTGCCTGATACGGTAAAGGTCCAGATTCTGAGCAGGTCTCCTCAAGATAGCAACCTGCTGTACAGCAAAACTGCCACTGCAGCTGCGCTGCCAGAAAGTATGCCTCAAAAGATGGGGCCCTGAGGCCATTCCAGTTAACCGACAGCTGCAGCTTCGCCGGGGCGACTCGTCGGCACTGATTCCCCCATGTAAGGGAGCAGAGCAATGTGCCCAATTCCTTAAAGCAGGAACGGGGGAGAACCGGAAAGATTTGCAAAGTAATATAGAAGGCGGGGCAGGATGACCATCTTCGCCAGGGCGATCTTTCCTGTAGGAGCTAGGGGAAGGATCCTCCAAAAGTCAACTTGGGAGAGCATACCCGCTAGGGCCCTGTGGTGGTTGCCCTCGTACAAGTCAAGGGGCGCGTGCCAGGCGAGGTGAGAGTCGCCAATGCACAACTCTGGCAGGAAAAGATTGGGCTGAGAGGTTAAACGCCGGACTTCGACCAATTGACCTGCAGACCAGCTGCAGCAGCAAAGTTCGACAGTGTGACCCGAGAAGGGTCGGGGCGGCCGAACAATCTCATATGTAGAGGAGCAGGTCGGCTGCATAAAGGGATACACTGTGGGTCTCACCCACTAAAGTGATACCCCAGTCCGTTCCCTCCCCCAAAGGCCCACAGCTAGAGGCTCCATAGTTAGGGAAAAGAGTAGGGGGGGAGAGCGGACATCCATGGCATGTTCCACAACACAATGGAAAGGGAGCCGAGTTGTAGCAGCCCAAATGAGTCTGGGATGAAGGATTTGCGTATAATAGCTTTGTGTGTGCTAAAATTTTGGGTCCCAGTCTTGTATTGTACATTTGCAAAATACTCTTGCACACACAATTTGAGTATAACAGATGGTGTCTGTTTAGACACTGTAGGCATTTATGACAGAAACAAAGCCATATAATTGGTAAATAAAGTTTATCCTCTTGTCAGTTTCTTGAAAGTGAAGTAATTTAATGTTCATGAGGGAAAATCAGCCGACACGTGTTTCATCGCTTCTGGGACAATCTTCCTGCGACTCCTCAAGGCTATGATTCTTGAAAGTTTCATGGTGGAGGTCGCTCCACCGGTGATAATTCCAACCCGGCGGGGCTCAGAACTCTAGTGCCAATGTGTGAGTATTTGAATGTGAACAAGTCAAAATAAAGAAGGGTAATTCGTATTCTTGGGTCCTGTGGATGAGTTAGTTAGCCTTTAATTAGGAGATTCAGTAATCCTTAAAGATCTTGTTGCAAACCCTACTCCGTTCGGAAATGCCTCATGGAGAAGTTCAACACGGCTGCAGGGTTGGGGAAATTCGGAGCAGATGACTCCTCGTGGTATCAATGCGGTCAGAAGGTGAGGACATGTTTGTGCTCCCGCTCAGTTTGTTCCGCGTACACTGGCATAAATGTTTATAGTGTCTAAACAGACACCATCTGTTATACTCAAATTGTGTGTGCAGGGGTATTTTGCAAATGTACAATACAAGACTGGGACCCAAACCTTCAGCACACACAAAGCTATTATACGCGAATCCTTCATCCCAGACTCACGTCTCACGCAGAACAAGCTGAGCGGGAGCACAAACACATCCTCACCATCTGACGGCATTGATACCACGAGAGGTCATCCGCTCTGAATTTCCCCAACCCTGTTGCCGTGTTGAACTTCTCCGTGAGGCATTTCCGAATGGAGTAGGGTTTGCAACAAGATCTTTAAGGATTACTGAATCTCCTAATTAAAGGCTAACTGACTCATCCACAGGACCCAAGAATATGAATTACCCTTCTTTATTTTGACTTGTTCACATTCAAATACTCACACGTTGGCACTAGAGTTCTGAGCCCCGCCGGTTTCGAATTCTCACCGGTGGAGCAACCTCCACCTTGAAACTTTCGAGAATCATAGCCCTGAGGAGTCGCTGGAAGATTGTCCCAGAAGCGACGAAACACGTGTCGGCTGGTTTTCCCTTATGAACATTAAATTACTTCACTTTCAAGAAACTGACAAGAGGACAAACTTTATTTACCAATTATATGGCTTTGTTTCTGTCATCAATGCTTATAGTGTCTAAACAGACACCATCTGTTATACTCAAATTGTGTGTGCAAGGGTATTGTGCTGATTTTCCTAGGTGTGCTGGCCCTGGCCAATACACAAACTGAGGGGTTCTAGGGCTCTTCCCCTCACCCTTTATGCACCACCACTGCAATCAGAAATCTCTTTAAGTACGTAGGCGTCCACTTTCTAGCGGTGCGCCGTGTCTCTCTTTCCCCTGACTCAAAAGCCTTCAGAGACTTTCCACTTGTATTGTACATTTATTGTTGCCAACCTTATAACTACATTTTTTTTTTAAGTTTGGGTCCCACTCCTATATGGCAGAGCACAGTGAAGAGGTAAGCCCAGGATAGGGTGTTGAACGCCTTCTCCAAGACAAAAAAAAGACAAGCGGCACCTCAGTAATGGGGTGGGATTCAGTGTCCTGTTGGATCAACCACACCAAGAGCTTGCCAGGTCTGTTGCCCTCTTGGTGACGTGAGCCTTAAATTTATAGCGGCTCAAGTCTTCGAGACATGCCATGTATTGCCTCCGCCAGCCGAGCTGCCGAAGCCAGGGTGGCGTCCGCCGCCTTGCTAAAGCTGGTTACATTGTGTTCCGCCTTATTCAGGTCTCTCTCATGCACATTTCGAGCTACCGCTATCTGTCTGATGCAAGCAGCCCAAGTCACAACTTTGAAGGCGTCGCTTTCCAGTATCCTGGTGGATGCCATGCTGTGATTTTTGGAAAAATAACGGCAGATGTTGGTTTCCTGCTCCTGATGGAAGACCTGATCCTCGAAAGAATCACATGGCAGTCTTCTAGTGGAAGTGGGGGTTAAGGGGGGCCTCCACCCAATGGTCAGAAGATGCGCGTCATGGTTAGAGAGGACCTGGCATAAGTAATCCACATGCTGGATCTGTGGGACAACCGTGGGAGAGCAGAGGAAGAGGTCAATAGAGTGAAATTAATATAATTTTGAATGAATATAATTTTGTCACAGGGTGCCGGGATCTCCATGCGTTCACTAGTGACCAGTGGTGTACCCAAGCACAGAAGTGTTCCATCTGCGCATAGGGTAGGGAACAAGGAGACCTGGAACAGGCTTTGCACCCTGGCCCGCCCATTTTAGATAGTGACAATGATAAGGCAGCCAACCAGTTTGACAACTTGATCAGGGCAGCTGTACATGGCACTGCCCCTGAAATAAATAAAACAGTCAAAAGAGCATCAGTAACCGCACCTTGGTATAGTCCGGATTTAAAAATAATAAAAATGAAATGTAGAAGAAGTGAACAGACCTGGAGGACGGATTATAGTATCAAGCATAAGTTAACTTACAATGTAATCTTAAAAGAATACAAGCAAGCAATCATTGAAGCTAAACAGGTATATTTCACTGCTAAAATTTGAGATGCTGTACATTCCTCAAAGGAACTTTTTGAAACTGTGAACATATTAGTTAAACCCCAGCATACTGCTCAGTTTAGGCCAGATCAAGTTTTTTGTAATGTAATGGCTAATTTTTTCAAGAGTAAAGTACAACTGATCTACTATGATCTTTTAAATTCGGTCACCACTACGTCAAGTAGCAGCCCTTCAAACATAAACGTGTGGGCAGCACATGGTAGGCTCTCACGCTTCAGGGCACTTACCATGGAGGAGGTTTATAATCTCATATCATCAACAAAATCGGGCTCGCCTAACGATCCATGCCCTTCAGTCATCTTTCAACTAGTATCAAAGACTATTAGTACACATCTCACTCCTCTTTTGAACCAAGCTCTAGAAACGGGTAAATATCCTAGCGCATGGAAAAAGGCCTATATAAGGCCAATTCTTAAAAAGCCAGCCCTTGACCCCCTAGAGCCCAAAAACTACCGGCCAATTTCCAGGCTGCCTTTGACAACAAAAATACTGGAAAAAGCCATGAAGAAGGAGCTGCTAAATATCTAAAAGAGAACTTCCTGCTGGACCTACACAGCATGGTTTTAGGCCCTGTCATTCGACGGAGACAGCTTTAGTACAAGCCACTGAGGGGATTCGGAAGATAGTTGTCGGGGGGCAGAGTGGTCCTGATTCTTCTAGATCTCTCTGCTGCATTTGATACTGTGAATCATACGGTGCTGGTGCAGCGGCTGAGAGATATGGGAATAGAGGATACCGCTCTGACCCTCCTCTCCTCCTTCCTAGAAAACAGGGAACAAAACATTCATTGGGAGAACCTACAGTCTGGAACTTTTCAGCTCCCATGCGCTGTCACGCAGGGATCTGCTTTGTCACCAACCCTCTTCAACATCTGTGTGTCTTCGCTGACCAACCTAGTCAGGAAGCCTGGCTTCTCTCTGATCACGTATGCTGATGATTCGCAGTTTACAATCTCAGTTTCTAAACCATCAGAGTTAGTGGATAACAGTTTGCACGCATGTCTGAAAGACATCATGATCTGGATGAGCCGAAACTTCTTGAAAATAAATACTGATAAAACTGAGATCCTAGAATTTGGTAAGGGACCTTCACTATGGAATAACAACTGGTGGCCAACTGAGGCGGGAGTCTGTCCTCGCCCGGTTACCAAGGTTAGGAATTTGGGGGTGATCCTTGATGATCAGCTCAATTGCTCGGCCCAAGTCAATCAGCTAACTTCCTCCTGCTTTTTCCTCCTAAAAACACTGAGGAAAATGTTTCCTTTCATTGCATTTGAACTTCAAAAGCCCGTTGTATTGGCACTTTTTCAATCTAAACTTCCTGTCCAGCAAAGAGACAATTTTAAGTCTCTTTGTCTAGTGCATAAGGCCCTCTATGGAGAAATCTCTGGTGAGATACAGAAATTATTCACTATGTACTCTCCAGTCAGAACACTTAGATCCTCTATGAAGGGCGTTGTCTGTATTCCAAAAATCTGCAAGGCAAGATGGGGGGGCGCACGTTGTCATTCTGTGCGGCCAAACTCTGGAATCAGATGCTGTCCACCCTGCGACTTCAACCGAATCAGTTGAGGTTTAGGAAGGAGCTGAAAACTTGGGTGTTTTCCAAAATCTAACAACCAGAGTCAGGATGCCTTTACGTATCTATGTATCACAGTCAGCGCCAAGACGCCTCGGCATTCGTACACTTAATAAGTAACAATTCAAATCAAATAAAATCAAGGAGGGGACCTATCTAGGGAAGAGTCAAGCACACAATTGTAGTCTCCCTCTAGTATCCACAGTGTCTCTGTGTAGTGGGCCAACGTGTTGGAAAGGTATTCCCAGAATCTTCCCTGATCTGAGTTGGGTGCATAAATGCTACCTAGGAGTACAGGTTGGCAATCTAATTGTCCCTCGTGGAGTCCATACCGACCCTCTGTGTCAACCACCCTGCGAGTTTCATGAAAGGAGACCCCGGGACGGATCCATACCATGGCCCCTCGTATGAATGCTGAGTGGGTGGTGGAACAAAAATACTCCTCCATCGCTTGCACAGTCGGTCCGGCTCCCCAGTGGTGAGGTGCGCCTCCTGCAAAAAAGCTATCTGCACCTGCTGATGCTTGATGTAAGAGTACACCATGCAGAGCTTATGAACAGTGTGCATGCCTCGAGTGTTTTTTTTTATTCAAATGATTTTTTTAATTTTAGTAAAGTAACATCAATAACATCTGCATGACGAAGGAAAAGCCATGGGTTGCAGCAGGTGCAGGCAAAGTTAGGAAGGGGGCAGCAGGGGGTCCGCATAGAGTTTAGTCTGGATCACGGATAAATATCCCTGCCATTGTATAGGGGTTTGCCTCGGGGGAACTGACACCCGTGCCGCAGTCTCTTGTTGATTTGTATGTTCCGAGACCAATGCCCTTCAAAGGTCAAGTAGCCATGCATTGATCTTGGGACCTGTTTGTGCCAAGCCTAGAGCGAGAGCCAGAAATTTGTTCAAGTTCTTACAGGACAAATTGCGTCTCATGACTCCCGACAGCACAGTGGTCACCTTAGACCAAAATACTTGATGGTAGTGCAAATCCATACCATTTGTGTAAATGCGGCTCCCTGGTCTCGACATCTGGGGCATATGTCCATGGCAGTAGTATACATGCGTGCCAGTATGGCAGTATGTGGGTAGTGAGGTACGTGTGATGAAGATAATTAAATTGAGTATATTTTACCCTAGCATTGGCCGAAATGATGTTTGGTTGGTTAAGCCATTGCAACCACTGCTTGTCAGTCAGGGTAGTAGACAGTTCGCTATCCCAGTACGCACGCAGTGTCGCCAATGCAGGAGGATCATCCAATCTGATGGAAGTGTATATGGCTGTTATGGCTCGTCGGCCGTGTGTGAGCAGTGTGTGTAGTAGGTGTGAAGTGGTAGGCTCAGCCCGATCAGTGTCCCATGCCTGCAAGGATTGGCATGTCAGCAAGGCATGTAATCGAAAGGAACCCTGTGGCACTCCATATGCATCTACTAATTCCTCAATTGTTTGTAATTGCGAGTCCGCACACATGTCCCCCCATGTGTCCAACCCGCTCTCCTTCCACGCCCCCAGTTCCGGGTGTCCATGACAGGAGTACGTGCCGGGGAGAAGTTCCAAAGGCAAGTTGGGAGCGTAAGGCGTTGGACGATTCCTGGGCACCACATACCTAGTACAGTGCCGCTTCTGGGTTGGGGTAATCGTTCCCGACATCCACTCCAGAAGTGTTGGGGAGTCCCAGGACACGGCTCCCATGGTTATCTCAGTGAGGTTGCTTTTGGCGAGCCACCGCATCGGCCAGAACGATCTAAGTCAAGATTCCGTACCCCATTAAAATCACCTCCCCAGTACTTGGGGACTGTGGGTTCTGTAATCAGGGATGGTGTGAGTGTTTGTAGGAAGTTGGATTGCCCCGACTACGGAGCATAAAGGGAAACTAACACCAGGGGGGATCCATTCAGCAGGCCCGCCATGGTAACAAAACAGCCCTGGGTGTCCACCCTGGAATTCGTAATTTATAGCGGAGTTCCCGGAGCAATCCATATGAGCGCTCCTCTGGTGTATCCAGAATACGTTGTTCCCAGGACCGTGCCCTGCCAACGCTTACAGAGTGACGCTAATGTCAGTGCAGTAAGATGCGTCTCTTGCAGTAATGCAAATGTGATCCCATAACTGCGCAGGCATTGATATACTTTGTGTCGCTTAGCGCATCCCGCTAACCCCCTCACGTTCCAGGTCAAAAGAGAATAATCCCCTTGCGTCATCTACATGATCGTAGGGTAGAACACTGTGTGTAGCCCAACATTGATTGACAATCCTTACCCCCTCTTTTGCACCTACATGCCATGCAACATGATCCAAGTATAGTCCAGCACCTGACCCGTAGTTTGCAAACATGGAAAGAGATCAACATAATAACTATAGAGATTCCCCAACTTCCCATGCCAGGCCTGGCTGCCAAGGGCAATGGGCCATTCGCACTAAATTGCTGGTCTAATAATACACCAATTATAACATAAAGCAAAGAAAAAACAAATGAGCTGCTATATCAGCTACTTATCACTCATTGGGGAGGGTATTGCAAAGTCCGTGTACAGTGCCTTTGCCACCTCCCGTGACTCAGTCTGGCACTCAACAGGAGTGTGTAGGCTGACCGGCCATTACAACGGAGAACAATTCTGAGATCGGAGTCATCAGTCCAATGCTTCTGCTGTTTGTGGGGTGAGGGCTGGGCCGCCCCCGCCAACGCCTCGAGCTGCTAGGTCGTGCGCTGCAACGTGTGGTCCATAAGTGTCTTAATCCTGTCTAGGAGAAGAATCCGTGGAGTCCAAATGTTCTGCCGTTGTGATGGCCTGCGCTTGCTCCTGGGCCACTTGTGCTTTTGTTGGGCGGCATAGCCGATCCCTGCCCGGCCCCTACGTGCTGCAACTAATGTCCATGGTTGAGGCGATCCCGTCGATAATGCGGGGGATCATGAGCCAGACCCTGTTGTCAATCCAGGTCCAAGCTTCTTTAGGTGTATTACAGAAGACTGTGCCCTTCTTGTGGTGAAAAGAAGACGTGCTGGATATTGTAGGGAATATTGGATATCCTGGTCCCTCAAACACTTCTTGACCTCCAAGTACGAAGAGCGGCTGCATTGCACAGCCAGGGTGTAATCTGGGTAGATGTGAACTGAGGTGTTGTCGACTTGCCAAGGGTCCCATGCGAACTGTAGCACATGTTCCCGGTCGAGATAATTGAACATGGCTACCACCGGTCTAGGAAAAGCACCCTGGCGAGGAGGGCCCCCTGTGACCCTGTGTGCTCACTCGATTGAGAAAAACTTCGACATCTTGCCCTGTAGGACATCTCATGGGAACCAGTCTTCAAGAAAAAGCTCCACTTTGAGGCCCTCTGCCCGCTCAAGGAGACCCACGATACGTACATTATTTTGGCCATACGCCCTTCCTGGTCCTCCACGTGTGCCTTAAGGTAGTCCACCCCTGTTGGAGGGATTGCAGTTGGGTGGTCGCAGTGTTCACAGTGGGTCTTTTTGACGGTAATGCAGATTCGGTTTTGTCCACTCGACCTTTCAGTTTCTTGTGATCCTCTGCAGATACCCCATATGAATGGTGAAGGAGTCAATTTTTGGGCCCAAGTTAGTTTTAATATCGAGTATTGCCGCTAGTAGTTCATCAAAGCAATGAGAGTGATCATTGCGATCTCCTTGGGCAGAAGACCGTGAGGGGGGGGGCATATTTCTTGTTTCCAAGGACGCTGGTTCCATCTCTGGAGGTTGCGACTGGGGCCTTTCTGCCCTGGGTTTGCTTATTATGCTGTCTGTAGAAGACAACAGGCCGGTTGCTGGTTCATGTGCACGGCCGGAGGTCGGGTGTAGCCAAGAGTTGGGGTGCAGGATGAGGTGTGTGGACAAATGGTTGGGGTGCCACAGGCGGTCTGTGCAGAGACACGTGTCTGTCCGAGTTCAAGGCGTCCCAAGCCGCAGGTCTCCACAATGACAGATCTCGTGGTCGTAGTATGACCAAGGTGTCCTACGCACTATGGTATAAGTGGGTAGTCCAGAATACCAGGGTCACGTAAGTCTCTCAGTCACATCCTGCTCAGGCCTCTGCTGACACACTTGTTATTGTTGTGAGTGCCCTCCTGCAGCCCTCAGGGAGATGTGGACGGGCTACGGTTCACCAAAGGGCACATATCTCTCGCAAGGCTCCTCTTTATTTATATCAGTGCATACATGGGACTGGTTCCGGTGTAGCTCCCTCGTTCCAAATTTGAAAATAGGGAGCAGGGATTCGGGGGTACCTTCTCTTTTCACATGAGGAAGTCTACAGCTGGCCAGCCGGTTCTTGTCGACCCCAAATATCTCTCCAAGTCGGGGCAGTCCGCCGGGACCAAGCCCATCGCAAAATGATGGCCTTGGTTTCCCTGCGCACCATGGACAGGGATGCGCAGGCCCAGGAGTCCAGCCGTGACTCACTTCACACTCTCCGGGGTTTGTGAGGGGGCCGGAAAAAAGGGGGGTTCACAGGCATCCGCTCACCATATCCAGGTGAGGATTCTCATCGATCTGCCAGGTATATCGGTCCCGTAACTCCTCTGTGGTAGGCCCAGCTGTCGCAGGCCGCCCGACACAAAATGGACTCCCCAGTCTCGCAGCTTACCTTGGGCTGGGGACCACGGGCATCTCGAACTGGGGCCCGGGGCACAGGCTGCTGAGCCCACAATTATGGAAGGAAGTAGGCTCGCGCATACGGTCGACACCGAGCCGCCTCCATCTCATTGGGAAGCTCCGGACCTCGGGAGCTCACCTGATCGCGCAGTCAGGGACCGGAGCTTCTAGCGGTCCTGCGGACCCTCAAAGAACTCTGAAAACTGCAGGGTCGGGCATTTATGTCCTCCCGCACCGATATCTGTGGAGGATGTTGGGCCAGGCAAGGGGAGAACAGGATATTTCCGGCCGGCATAGAGCGGAGCTCAGAGCTCTGCATCTGCTCTAGCTGCCATCTTGGGGTATGTGGGGAACACACAGGTGGACCTTTTCCCCCTGTAGATGCTCTTGATCCAAAAGCCCGGTTACACCCACCCACCCACCCTATTGTTGGGGATGTAAGGAAGAAAGGGGTAAAAAGGATGTGTAGCAACTGGGTCGGGAAGTATTCCCAATACCAGGGACCTACAGCAACTGACAGTACGTCCAAACAGAACATGATGCCGCTACTTGAATGTATCTTGGGGCACGAACATAACATGTGCCCAGAGCAGACAAGGTGAGCTGCCCTTGAAAAAGAACCCAGTACGAAAGAAAGGCCAGTAGAGACACGGAATCACAACAACAGTGCTAAATTATTACTTGAGCTGCGGCAAGGGTGGAATAACTTGGGATAGTGAGATTAGTATCCGCAGTCTGGGGAGTCACAGTGGGAGGTGCTTGCGAGGCAGACCGGTTTTGGGGGCCCCTCTCATCATCTGTGGCCTCAGAGGCTGGTCCCAAATCCACCGCCGCCTTCAGGGCACGCCGACCAATCATTTGTTCCAGGTCAGGAGAGCTAGCCACTCAGGTCTGTGAAGGCCAGGTGCCACCATTCTGTACGCCGCCCCCGGATCAGCAGCTTTCCCGGCCACGCCACCCAGGGCATCGGCAAGGGAGCTGTGTATTGCAACAAGCTCCCTGCTGGTTCTCCCCACGATGCACCACCGGCCAGGATGAGAACCGATGTTCAGGAATACTCTCATAGCCCTAGGCAGGCACATCCACCATCTTGACTGGCTGGGCTATGCCCCAAGTTTTTGTCTACATTACTGCGCTTTGCATTTCACTATATTTTTTCAAATTTTGGAGAGACTATTGTCTATAAATCAAAGTAGCTTGATGGGTACTTTAAAGGTGCTGAATTATCCTGGTCTCTTTTTATGCGCTTATTGGAGAAAAGTCAACTCCAGATAGATTACAGGTGGAATTGCTACGTTAATGAGGTGCGCTATCTACGGAAAGGTACCAAATCACCAACATGCGCATCTGCTGACTGTGTAAATACCCAAAATAACACGGTCAAATTTATCTTGACTGTACAGAATTTGACAATGCACTAAATTAGATGTGGCACCTCAAATGCTCGAAAATATGTTCAATTTGCTTTGCACACTCAAGGATTCTGATTATTTGATGTACTAACTGATTCTTTATATGCAGGACAAGCCTTGGTTACATTCAAGATTTACCTTTACAGATGAATGTTAACTAAAATTTTAAGAGCAAGGTTTAAAAATCAGTATTTTTCAAAGATTAGTCTGAATTAATATGACATATTTATCAGGATAAAAAAGAGGAGATATTACAATTTGTTTTTAACATTTTCCACACCCTGTCATATAAAAAAGAAATAAAGAGAAATTGGCCAATCCAAATTGCAAATCTGAATTTAATAGTATATTTTAGGATTTACCACTGTTTGTATACAAACAGCATTCAAAGTTCCAAAAGAACGTTGTCAAAGTGGAAAATATTGGACTATTAACATACATTAAAATATTTGCAAGTAAAAGAATGGTATATGTCCAAGCTTGAACTGCAACTGCTGTGTATTTCAGCCATAACATATAATATGATGCTACATACTGGCACAGGTGAGAAAATTCCCATTAAATGTTACAAAATGTTCGTCTTAGTCAGTTCCTTCATATCAGTTTCATGATTCAATTATGCCTCAACTGTTATTGCCTCTCACTTGAAATTTGACATTTTTAAGCCATCTCTCGAATTGATTATGCCAACTCCCTTTATGTCTTTATGAAGCAAAGAGTTAGGTCCTGGAACGTGGAGTGGGCTGGACCTTATTTATCAGAAAAATACAACAAAATGCCCACACCAAAATAGTTTTCAAATAATTATCTTAAGAACCAAACCAAAAAAGTTCATTTTAGTTTGTCCGGGTACTTTTATTAATACCCTTTTAGCTTGTACAATTCTTTTTATAAACTCTTTTTATCGCATTTGTGAATGAAAAAAGAAACATATATACATTCAATACTATTTACACTAATATACAACACATAATACATGACATTACTGATAAAATAGTGAATACAAAACATACATCCTACATACAATACAAACAATACATCTTAGTACATTTGTACTCAAGTGAATAGATCAATATTCAAAAGATAACTTTCAGACAAAGTCAGAAAAAGGAGACAACTTCACCAAACGGTGATCAGTTTTAGAACTAGCAGCCGCTAGTTAAAGCAATCAATGATATTATTTTCTCCTTAAGTTTTTGCCGACGCGTTTCGAATCCAAGTAAACTAGTTCCTGGATTCTGCCTTTGTCACTTATCTGTAATAGGTGTAAACAACAATAAAGTTTTATTTATTGATTGAATTTACACACTGCCACACTCGGGTAGTTCTATATATCTACCTGCGTGAATTGGGCCAACTATGCCTTCTTGAAATTCGGATATGTCTTTTAGCTGCTTGACTGTGTCAATAATTCCTACAAAAAAAGGTATTTATATTTTGATACGGCTAGATGTTTTTTATATTCTATTCTAGATGACAACTTGAACCGACAGAAATAATCATACCTTTATTTGTCTATGGAGTCGCTCAGTTTGTTCATGGCACCAGGGCTCGTTATTTATTTCCACTCGTAATCTATTGGAACACATAACCATTGGATCACTTACACTGGCCCATATTCACATCTTTCCTACATATGGTGTTTTAAGTGTAACACGTACCTTCCTAAATTTGTTATGGACCGTCTTTTTCTTGTATCGAATCTTTTACCTCCGACACAGCATATTATGTCTCAAGCTGGCAGGTAAAGGTATAATGCAGAATTTAGTCTAAATAACAGGACAACAATGCTACATCCTCACCCAAGCGGCGTAGTGTATTATTTATCGCCTGCCTACCTGATCACAGTACTCGACCGTTTCTCCACCGAGAAACCGCTGTACTTCAGAGTCACGTGTACCTTGCTGGTTCCTGATGCGTAAACAAACACGCATTAGAGATTTCTAGTCTATGCGCTCCAGCATATACAAGTATTTTATCAGGCTAAGGAGAAGGGAAAACATGTTACCTCTCTCTCCCAACTCAGTTTCGTTTCCGATTCCACCGCAGCAGCGGCCATCTTGGAATCGTTCGATATATATTAACCATAGCTACTAGGATCATGGTACTCGTAGTTTCTCTACCTAACCAGTCTTTCAATGGATAATTGTCAGCGTACCTCAAGACTCATGTATGCTTTTGTGGGCTCTCAATGTTTGTCTTCCCAGCCGGGCTTTTCAAAACGGTCCATAAGTTGCATATCGTGGTTCTTTATTGCACTCATAAGACCAAAAGGAATTATGTAATTTGTGATATCTTAATATTACAACTCCAAGCTGGTTATGCACTGGAGGCGTAATTTTTGACTGCACTTTCATAACCTCGATATTTCTGACAAATTATTGAGGCCTGTTTGCGTGGAGTTAAATTTTAAGATTAAGTATGCCTCCTTCTGTAGCAGTACTCTATCCACGTCAGCAGGGCATTTTGTTTGATTTATACTGAACAGGATCGACCACTTAAAGTCATTCTCACCATGTCCCTTTTCCACAAAATGTTCCACCATGGGGGCCGTTACTACTTTCTTTTTTAGCCTAGATCTATGTTGGCTAATTCTCATATTTACTTGCTGATTTGTTTTCCCAATGTAGATCTTATTACATGGACATGTTATTACATAGACAACATTTCTCGTTTTCCAATTTGAGAAACCTGATTGTTTCCATTTCACACCGGCATGAACAAACTCACTTCCTTCCATAGTATTCGGACAAGCCACACAAGTCCCACATTTGTGGTGTCCTTCCACTGGCTTCATATTCCATTGGGATAATAGAGTATTTTTAGATTTTGGTAGCAAGATATCTGCTCGTACAATTTGTTGCCCTATACTCTGATTCTTCTTATATGCAAAAATGGGACGTGGGAATGGACATTCAAGTCCCTCGAGTAAGTGCCAGTTTTTAAGTACCATCTGTCTCATTTTGTGAGTATCTGGCCCAAACGTGGTGACACAGACCAGCCTGTCAAGTTCTCGTTTTTCTTTAACCTGGAGTAGGCATTCCCGGGGAGTAAATCGAGCCCTCTTAAAGGAATGTTTGAGGAGTTTTTTTGGGTACCCTCTCTGTACCATTTCTCCACAAAACGTCTGGGCATGTTGTTCATAGTCAGATACTTCGGTACAGTTGCTCCTTATGAGTAACAATTGCCCATAAGGCAAGTTGGCTTTTAGATTCCTTGGATGTGCACTTTTGTGGTGTAAAATGGTGTTTTTGTCTGTGCTCTTCTTATACAAGGATGCTTTGAGTTTGTTGCGTGCTTATCTAGGTTCCTGATCGATACTGTGACCTTATGCCCCTATTCGGCTATAAATCCATTTATTCCCTATATTGGCATAACCGTTCAAGTGCGATTTTCTGTAAAGTCATCTCTGGCCTCACACGAACAGAGCCACAGAGCCACATTCCAGCATGACTCTCTGCTACTTCCTTTGCGACCAATTAGTGCAATGACAGAGCAGCAGTCACTATCTGATATTCCTAGATAACACTCCGAGTTCTTCAACAAGATAAAAACTTAGCAAACCTGGAAATCCCCGCTTGCTATGTTTTGATTAGTAATGGAACTCTAATGAGCAACTGATAACTGCCACTTCCTAGTGACATCTTTAATTGACGTCTTATGTCCAGCAAACTTGCGTCAAACCCGGCACCTGTCAGGTATAAATATTACCAACGTTGCCTTAAGCAATGTTCGTTGCCTGTTGCTGATGCCAGCTGCCTGCAAGACCCCGTGTTGGTAAAAACTAGCACTCTGTCGCTGCAGCCTGCTATCCTGTGGTGGTGAAGCTACTGATTACCATTATCGCCGCTAAAGCGCGACCTATGGTGCAGTACGCTTGAGGAGCCGTGCAGCCGTCCTCTGCGAAGACATCCAGCCCAGCTGCCCGCGGACGCTGTCACCCCTCCTTCCTCCCGACGCGCTGAGAGAAGCCGCTGCCTTTCTCGTGCAGAGAAATCCAGTCCCGGCGCTTCCGGTTTACCCTCGCGGGTGACTGGGATATCGAGAGAGACCCCTGAAGGAGATACCAATCCTCCATCATTCTATTCAGAGGTATGGTGTTGACTAAACCCTTAGACGAGAATTCTTGAAACAAACCTTGGCAAAACCAACTTAACTTAAGCTACTTACTTACTCCCCTTTTCACGTGTTAGGCTTAGGTCAGGCACACCGGGGTAGGCTTAGTTAGAAGCACCAGTTGAGTATGTTAGCCTAATGTATATATGACTGTATATATGTTTTATTACTTTTAAACCATTGTATGGCTAAGAAACCATATCAATGCTTTTACAGTTCTATTTCGCAATTCTTATCTTACTGTACGTACTTTTTATAATAACAGTTATTGCAATTGTGGCAATACATTTCTCTTGTACGAGAAGAAAGACTGTTCAATAAATGTTAACCTTTATTGATACACGCCCGTCTCTCTATTCTCTACATACCGTGAAAGTAAACTGCACTAGACTGACTGAGTGAAATCTGTGTCTATTGTTTCACACGACCCTAGAGATCGACCCTTGATCTGAGGAGCAAAGTTGTCATGTTGCACGGTTGTTGGAAAACTGAATCCCTTCTTGTCTGTGCCAAGGAAGCTGATCACTTCCTATGCAGAGAAGAAAGTTTCCAGTGACCTCTGAGCTAGTTGGTAACACAACCCAATTAAGTTTAGCATAGTCAGTGGAGGCCTGGAATATAGCCAGTTCCACGTCGATACTACTGTTTATGTTATTCCAATGCGCAGGGCCTAGTGGGAAACTAGGAACTACACTACATGGCGCCCAACGTTTGGTAAGGCGATAAACGAACGCAAGACTTGTAGAGTAACTCAGTCGTGCATATTTCACAGACCCCTCTCTCCCGTAAAAACTCCAATAGACGTCTGGAGTGGGTGAAAGGTTAAAATCCGCCCGACCTTAGTAGGAAGAGATTCCTATGTAAAGCTCTGGTTTATTCAACGTTGAAGGATACAGTGTTCCAAAATATTGTGCACCTAATCTTTGTCTCCTTGGAGACCTACTCTGCAAAAACTGCATTTTTTAAAATGTCATACAATGAAGAAGCAGTTAGACTGGCTTCCATACTAATAGAGGAGGACTCGAGTCTCCTACAGGCTGACCCGGATGCTATTATCATCCCGGTCCAGTTTAGAAGATCTATAACTTTAAAACTTATAGAAAACGGACTGACACCTCAAGGTGGTACAGTAATTTTCGTGATAGAGGCTCACGAGTATCGGCAGACAGAGGTATTCTATTCATGGAAATAAACAATCCACTCCCAAGGAAAAAGTTTTCCAGTCCAGAGGAAGGTCTCCTCGACGGAGGGAAAGAACTCCGACTCGAGAACGCCAGTCTCCCCAACGGGAGCCCTCTGAGAAAAGATATAACCTTAGAAATAGGGATAATATAAAAAGACCTGATAGATATCAAAGTATTGATACACGTCCCTCTCGATCTCTTCCACAGAATTCGGAAAGAAGAGGACGGTCAGACCCAGGAGAGCACACCAAGTCCAAAGACAAGGAACCTGCTCAAAATAAGAAATCTCAATTTCAGAAAAAGAAGGTAGCCAGTATTAGAGTAATCAACCATGCCGAGAATACTGAGGACACAGTTGAAAAACGGGGAGTGGGCATTGACAATGTTGGACAGTGCAGCAGAGATCAGTATAGCGCGCAAGAACTTGATGAGTCATCTGGAGACAGTGGACACGAATGAATACATTCAGGTTGAAACTGCCGACGCCAGACTTAGCGAGCCCCATAAAATATACGAAATAACATTGCGTATGGAGGGTGATAAGACTAGGAAAATTAAGGGTCTATTTTGGGATAAGCTCTCAAAAGGCTATGATATTCTGTTAGCTGAAAAAGATTGGCCCCCGGAGTTTGTCAGGGAGTGCCCTCGTGGCGAAGAAGTAATTATGCCTGCCTTCTCGAATCACATACCGATTCATAAAAAATACACATATGCAAGGAAATGGGCAGTGGCCCAGGCACCTGCATTATATAAAAATCATGTAGGATGGGATGAGGACTCTCCTCCTCACAAAATCCAACTAAAAAGTGAACCAACTGCCCAACGGCAGTATCCCATAAAGCAAGAAGCTAAAAAACAGGTCAGGGAGATCTTAGATCAACTTGAATACCAGGGGGTGATTGAAACATGCACCTCTCAAATGAACAATCCTTTGTTTCCTGTCTCCAAGCCAGACAATTCATATCGTCTAGTTTTGGACTACAGACATCTTAATACATGTTGCAAAACTTTTGCAGTACAAAACTCGCATAGTGCAGCCCTAATGAATAACATAGTTAGGAAAAAATACAAAACGACATTAGACATTTCTAACGGTTTCTTTTGTCAAAACATTGCACCAGAAAGCAGATATTTGACCGCTTTCTCCGCATTTGGGTCGCAGAAAAAATTCTGTCGACTCCCACAGGGGTTCAAGAACAGCCCAGGACTATTCTCAGCTAGGGTAACAGAGTTACTACAAATCTATGATGATGAAGCATTATCTTACGTAGATGATATTTATCTCACAGACGACGACTTGGATACTCACTTGAAAAGAGTGAACACCATTATACTTGGGTTCGCAGCAGAGGGTTACAAATTCAACTTTAAAAAGTCCCGAATTGCCCATCTGACAGTACTGTTTTTAGGGTACGAATTATCAAGTGAAGGGAAAAGCCTAGCGGACAACTTCTTAGAGAAGTGCGCTGTACTCCAAGCTCCAAAAACGCTGAAGAATTTACAATCCATACTAGGTTTTCTGAATTTCGGAAGAACTTACATTCTAAATTACGCAGAGAGGGTTAAACCTCTCTACGAACTAATTAAACCTGATTTAAAACAAATCAATTGGACTCAAAAACACACAGAAATTTTGAGATCACTGCAAACAGACATGTTAGCAAAAACTAAATTAGATACACGTGACAACACACGTGATCTTGTAATCCGAGTCATCCCAGGAAGATGCGGATTCACATACCTAACCTCTAATGAGGGAGAAAAGGTACCAATTTCAATTAAAACTCACTTGTACACACAAGCAGAAAAAACATTCAGTCACACAGAAAGAACTGTGAACGCAGTGCAAATCGCATTAGCAAATGAACGAGAACTAGCACACGGCAAAAGGATTAACATCCTCACAGCGGAATCCGCCTTCGAAGCGCTATTCAGCCCAGTAAACCTGCCTACAGTGTCACTGGATCCGAAATGGATACAGTGTATAGATTCTCTAGGAGCGGAAGACGTGAAATACTATTTCGCCCCGCAATTTGAAGAACTGAATGATTTAGAATATGAAGAAGAATATCCTCTGCCAATCGAAATCCTGCCTCTCCCACAATACGCCTGTATAATCTATACAGATAGCTTTGTACAGCATTTCAACGTAGAGAGAAAATCCTACGATGCAGCATGTGCGATCATTAAAGGTCGTTGGCTGTGCGGTAAATTCAGACCGAAAATAACAAAAACCGAATCAGTAAAGTACTGTTCGGTTCAAAGAACTGAAATCAGATCTTTAAAGATGGCGCTCGAAAATGTAGAACGCGAATTCCCCACACTTATCGTGTGCGATTCTCATTTTTGCGTCAATTCTTTCAATAACAAACTGCAGAGTTGGATCGAAAACGACTACAAAGATGACACAGGTGCCACAATAAAGCATAAAAAGCTCTGGAACGAGGTAGCTCTTTTACACAAAGAACTACAAAAGACTCACGTGATTCACGCACAGAGTCTTCAACGTGATGGCGTTCACGTTGCAGGGAATTCATTGGCTAATACAGCCACCGCGGAAGCAACTAACCCGGCTTCCGTAGCCACAAAAAAGCGTACAGATAAATACATAGACGGGGAAACCATGCTGGCAGTAAAAACGACCGTAAAAGGCGACTGTGCAGCACTACCCGTAAACTATCCACTCAATTATGCATACATAATCGATGCAAACTCCGTTCCGTTTGCTCGAATCCCTGGAGTGGGGGATAGAGTAATTCCAAACACGAACAGGAGAATATTTTTAATAGCAGATGCACATATGGGTTTGGGTCTGAGACACCAAACAATTAAGGAGTCACTGACTGAATTGCAATCAGTTTTCTGGTGGCCGGGAATGAGTGTAGAACACCAAATATATGCAAACAACTGTGAAAACTGCAATAGGGATCGCAGTAGCGAACCTTGCTACCGGCTACCAGTCAGAAAGAGCGTAACGCTGCCTGCAACCCAACCTGCGTCCTATTAATTAGTTAAGACGAAAAGCACTTTTTAAAAATGAGTCCTCCAGCACTCGGCTGACGCCTAGAACTGTTATAAAAGATTTGCGAGTCTTTATCGGCACATACGCAATTACCACGTTCCATTCTGACCAGGGTCCTGCTTTTAGCTCTCGAGCTTATGGGGAGGCCATGGCTAGCATGGGAATTGGGTTGCGGTATTCTTGTCAGTCATACCCCGGAAGGGAATAGTGTGGTAGAAAGAAAAAACCGGGACATAAAGCAATCTATAACAGCGAAGGTATTAGGTTCAGGCGCTGGGTGGGTCAAACATTTAATAAGTGTCCAGACTAGTCTTAACAACATGCCAAGAAATTCTCTAAAAGGTTTCAGCCCATACGAACTATTGTTCGGAATTAGAATGAACGTTCGGGACCTCGATAGTCAAATGTCAGTGGTACAAGAAGAAACAAAGCACTTTGATGTAAAGGATCGTTTGGCTGTTTTACAGGAACTGAATGAAACAAGAAAATCATTAAGCAACATAAAGTTAAAGCAACAGCCAAGTACCACTGACGAGGCACCACCCGCAACAGCCCCAGCAAGGCCTGTCTGGATTCCAAAGATTGGGGATCTAGTCAGAGAAAAGATCGCGGTTAAGAAGGAATTTGGGCCTTCTTACAGAAAAGCAGTACCTGTCTTAGCAGTCACCGGAACAAGATCAGTTGTGCTACCGCCCCTTGCTGGTAAAAAGGAGAACAGAGTCGTGTCCATCGATCTGGTAAAACCACAAGCATGTGGCCTATAATCAACAGTAGGCCCAGTGGACTCCCAAGAAACAACAGAATACCCAAACTTGCAACAATCCAAGAGGTTCAAACTGAAAGACTCATCACATTCGATCAGCCTGTAGTGCACAATGAAGGACTATGCAATAATGCCATGGAACTCGTGCCTCTTGAAACACAGATTGAAACAGTTCGTCAAGAAACAACACCAGTCTACAATGATGTGGCATCAGAAAGTGCTACCGAGAGACAGATTGAAAGAACAATCCCATCAATTGACAGAACTGCCTCTGGTTATTTCATCAACTTCGACAACTTCTCTGAAGATTTAAATGACCCCGAAGTGATGCCAGAAACAAAAAAATCTTTTAAAGAAAAAGCAACGGAACTCTTTCATCAACTGAAGGAAATCTACCTCATTTCCCCTTGGCTAGAGTTCTGGTTCGGTCTAGGTGTATTTTTCCTCCTGCTTTGGCTCATCATGGTACTGTGTTTGGGAAAATTCATTGAAGGAAAATATATTACAATGGACACAGCAAGTCAGAACATCAACCTAGTCCTGAAACCACACAGATCATCCCACGTGAAGAAAAGAGAACTGTCAGCAGTAAATGTCACAGCAATTCCAATACCTGGTGGGGTAGTATGGGAGAAAACAGACTATGAGATCTATGGTCCGGTCGAAATCCTGAAGTATCCTCATCAACTAAAGGTTTCCTTAAGTGACTTTGTTACACCAAGTACATTCTCTGATGATTGGGACTTTAACAGTATTAATGACATGATGTCTGATTTAGTAATGTCTGCTAGATTCACAGATCATGATTATTTACAAGGTTCATCTAGTTATGAGCAGTTATTCTGTTACACCCACTATGGGGATCATTACTTGCATAAATCTGCACAGCCTAGAAATGTTTTTATGTATAATCAATGGGAACATTGTTCTACACCACCTAAAAGCAGTTCTAAAGCATTTTTTGAGAAATTCAAATATTTTTCAGGGTTTAACACAAGTGATGCAGAAACGTTTTATTATAAACTGTCAGATAAAACAGGAATGAAAACAATGCTGACAAATTCTAAATTGATATATTCAGAAGCATTTTATGACAAAATGATGACATTTGCTTTTGATTATTGGAAAAATAATATTGAAACGAAAACAATTTGGGGTACAAAAGATTGGCAGGTGCAAGGCATAGAAGCACTATTTAGAACCTGCATGATACCAGAACAAATGTTATTTTTAAATGACACAGTACACCAAACATCTTGTCTTGGCCTAGCTAAGATCAAAGAACTTAAAACACCGTCTATACCAAAGCCAATACCTGAGAATACAACCACAGATATTGAATTAGACATGTCACACATTTTGCATTTCAACAGAACACATCCTGATTGGAAAAAGTGGTTAATCTGGCCTACAGACACAAATAGCTGTCAAGATAGGTTCCTGAATAAAACACAGGGTTTAAAAATGACCAGATTAGACCCTAGATACTCCCAGAGACAACATCCAGGGATTATAACAACATACAGTGTAGGGAAACTCTGCCTTGAATGGCTAACTACATCCACACTGGCTGAAATTAAGCAACACTTGTCTTTATTAAAAGATGGTGCTGATTTGCGCGATTTCATTCTTGGACCACGCAAACAGCGTCAAAAGCGTTTCATAGCGACCAGCATCTATGCTTCTTACAACGAGGCTTGGAAAGTAAAGCAAATTGAAACTGCTGAAAAAATACGAGAAATTGATTGTATTAATTTGGAGAAATCACTTTCTGTGGTAGACAATGGGTTAATGACTCTGTCTTCCAGAATATATTCGTTGGACAATATTGTATCCTCTGCCTTTGATGTGATAGACAGAGATTTGCTAATGTTACAACATGGCCAGTCTCAATTACGCTCTATTATAGAACTAGGCTGGACGCTGCAAAACCTTCGTTCAGGCTATGTGCCTTGGCGTTTAATCAACACAACGTCATTATTTTCCAGTTTTAACCTTACTGATAAACAGATCAGTTTGGCACAGAAAGGAGCAGACTATACAATCCTGAGCATCGAGAAACTCGAGAGATTACCATTGACAATGTCAGAGAGTCCTGTCATTGAATGGATAATACACGGAAGTATCACAATTCCGATAACAACTTTCCGCTTTAAAAAGTGCCTTGAGTACATACCTGCTGGCCAATATGAACAATTGGGTAAAGGATATTTAAAATCCGAATGGAAATTACCATACACTCATTCTTGCTATAGTGACAGCGACAAAAATGTATTTCTTAGTGGTGACAACTGTAAACACTCACTAAGCGGTATACTTTTGTGTCAGGGTATTAATTTACACGGAGCATGTGATGGAAATTCAAACAACCTTTCATGCCACCAGCTAGTCACACCTGCAACTCAGATAGAGCCCTTCTTTATGCAACTCGCAAACGGGAGTTACATTCTAAGAACGGATCACAGGTGCTGTGGCCTCGCGCCAGGGACAAGTTATCTAGTACAAGTAACATCCACGGTCAAATGCTGTATGCAAGCATTGTTCCCGAGCGGGCCTCCAGACATAGTGACTCCCCTCTGGCCTCGTCTGAATCTCTATTCTATACGAATTGATACATTAAGCAAAGTGAAATCTGTGCTTTTACAGACAACAGTGCCTATAACGTCATCTAAAGAGACGTATGATCTTCTAGTCGCAAGGACGGCTACTGAAGTCCATGACCTTTTATCAACAAATTGCCCCGTGCATTTCGTAGAAATGTGCAGTCAACTCCTTAACATGTCTAGTGCAACAAGCATCCCAGGCATATTTAAGACAGTCTTTACGGGACTGCTAACACCCTTCCAGGCAATTTTGGGAATCTTTCCTAATTTTGTGCACTCCATCTTTGGTGGTATTCCACTATTTTTGGGACTCATCGCAGGGATTCTATTTTTGACCATCCTGCTACGTTATGGCAAGCCTCGGCTCAGACATAGCTCCCATGGGAATGGAAGAGACAATCCTAGCAATGCGCTACAGGGACAGGATAACTAACGTCCTTGGATTGGCCAGGCTGAGAGATCTAAACATGACCTGGTTCCTTTCATTCAGACCAATATGGCAAAATTGCATTTTACCTGTGCTAAGGTGTATGCTTTGCGGCGAGGAATGCGTGTTGGACATCTGTCTTTCACTTCCATCAGCAGTACCAATGGACGTCGATACTTTGCTAAGTCCAATAACGGCTCACGCATTGTGTTGTCCTCAGCGGCTACCAATCCTGATGACGGCATTCGTGGAGACTCCTGTACTACAGCCAAGTGGTAACAGTGGAGCGAGTGACAAAAGCAACATCACCCAGGTACAACGTGCTGTGAGCATTGCTGGTCCTGCCTTCGATGACAGCAATCATTCTCACACCTGCCAAGTTACAGCGCTATCTAATTTGGTTGAACTATCACCTGATTTTGTAGACCAATTCTTTGCGAGCCTGTCTGATACGATGTTCTCTCCCATAGAGAAACAATAACTTTTTAAACTTTTGAGAAGCTTTCCGACACACAGCGTTCCCATGAACTCTGAATTCGGCCTTCAGTTTTGATCAACAAAAACTGCCAGGAGCTTTGGAAATCTATTTTCTTTGAATTGGACAATTTTTTCTAATATTGACCTCTTTTTGGCACGAACAATTCTTTGCTTAACGTAGAAACTATTCTTAGAGAACAGAAGCTTCACACTTCTATTTCTAAACACATCTAGAGACATAACAACATAACACCAGCCTCTAGCACACATGTTATTACAATGCATTTTTATGTGATGATTTATCTCGCATTTTTTCTGTCAGAGATACTTCATGTGTAATTCTATATGCATAATCGTTCATTGATTTCATATGCAATACCTTTTGAATGATTACTATGCTTTTAAAACTACGTACAGTACCTACATTCCATGTATTACAAGTACGCCTATTTCGAATGCATTTATGTATTTTGGGGTGGGCTATGTTACACAATGTTACACATGCATCTAATTGCTTAGTTTTAGTAATTTTGATGGACATTACCCGTGGAGTGGGTGTTGCGTGCTTATCTAGGTTCCTGATCGATACTGTGACCTTATGCCCCTATTCGGCTATAAATCCATTTATTCCCTATATTGGCATAACCGTTCAAGTGCGATTTTCTGTAAAGTCATCTCTGGCCTCACACGAACAGAGCCACAGAGCCACATTCCAGCATGACTCTCTGCTACTTCCTTTGCGACCAATTAGTGCAATGACAGAGCAGCAGTCACTATCTGATATTCCTAGATAACACTCCGAGTTCTTCAACAAGATAAAAACTTAGCAAACCTGGAAATCCCCGCTTGCTATGTTTTGATTAGTAATGGAACTCTAATGAGCAACTGATAACTGCCACTTCCTAGTGACATCTTTAATTGACGTCTTATGTCCAGCAAACTTGCGTCAAACCCGGCACCTGTCAGGTATAAATATTACCAACGTTGCCTTAAGCAATGTTCGTTGCCTGTTGCTGATGCCAGCTGCCTGCAAGACCCCGTGTTGGTAAAAACTAGCACTCTGTCGCTGCAGCCTGCTATCCTGTGGTGGTGAAGCTACTGATTACCATTATCGCCGCTAAAGCGCGACCTATGGTGCAGTACGCTTGAGGAGCCGTGCAGCCGTCCTCTGCGAAGACATCCAGCCCAGCTGCCCGCGGACGCTGTCACCCCTCCTTCCTCCCGACGCGCTGAGAGAAGCCGCTGCCTTTCTCGTGCAGAGAAATCCAGTCCCGGCGCTTCCGGTTTACCCTCGCGGGTGACTGGGATATCGAGAGAGACCCCTGAAGGAGATACCAATCCTCCATCATTCTATTCAGAGGTATGGTGTTGACTAAACCCTTAGACGAGAATTCTTGAAACAAACCTTGGCAAAACCAACTTAACTTAAGCTACTTACTTACTCCCCTTTTCACGTGTTAGGCTTAGGTCAGGCACACCGGGGTAGGCTTAGTTAGAAGCACCAGTTGAGTATGTTAGCCTAATGTATATATGACTGTATATATGTTTTATTACTTTTAAACCATTGTATGGCTAAGAAACCATATCAATGCTTTTACAGTTCTATTTCGCAATTCTTATCTTACTGTACGTACTTTTTATAATAACAGTTATTGCAATTGTGGCAATACATTTCTCTTGTACGAGAAGAAAGACTGTTCAATAAATGTTAACCTTTATTGATACACGCCCGTCTCTCTATTCTCTACATACCGTGAAAGTAAACTGCACTAGACTGACTGAGTGAAATCTGTGCCTATTGTTTCACACGACCCTAGAGATCGACTCTTGATCTGAGGAGCAAAGTTGTCATGTTGCACGGTTGTTGGAAAACTGAATCCCTTCTTGTCTGTGCCAAGGAAGCTGATCACTTCCTATGCAGAGAAGAAAGTTTCCAGTGACCTCTGAGCTAGTTGGTAACACAACCCAATTAAGTTTAGCATAGTCAGTGGAGGCCTGGAATATAGCCAGTTCCACGTCGATACTACTGTTTATGTTATTCCAATGCGCAGGGCCTAGTGGGAAACTAGGAACTACACTACAAGTTCCCCCTCAACACATGTTAGTTCTAAGTCTAAAAATGTCATCTTTGTTTGACTATACTCAATAGAGAATTGTATGTCCTGATGTCTAGCATTAAGCCACTCATGGAATACTAATAGCTCCGCCTGGCGCCCCTGCCACAGGAGCCAGTCGTTGTCAATATAGCGGAACCATTGGCTGATTTGGTCTTTAAATGGATTATTAGTTTCCACAAATCTGTTCTCATATTCGGCCATGTAGAGGACCGCCATTTCTGGTGCATAAGGACAGCACATGGCCGTCCCCTTTTTTAGGGCAATTTCTGCCAATTTCAAAATAAATGCTGTTGGGACTCTATGTGGTCTTTCCCTGCTTTCCAAATATATTTCCATCACCTCAAGCGCTTCATCCTGGGAAATCTGCGTGTAGAGGGATGTAACCTACATTGTAACCATTATTTGAGTTGACTGATCAAAAGGGGTCCCTTCGACTTTATTCAAAAAGTCCGTAGTATCTCTCAGGTACAATTTGAATTTTTTTTAAAAAGGCTTAAGAAAAATGTCAACATATTTCGAAATAGACTCGAGGCAGGAATCGCACCCCGAGACTATTGGGCGCCCTGGGGGTTCACTAAGGTTTTTATGAATTTTCGGAAACAGGTAAAAAACGGGGATTCTCTGAAGTTTTTTTACCAAAAAATCATATTCTTTCGGACCTAGGAATCACTCCTCCTTACCTAATTGCAGAATGTCTGTGATCATCCCCTGAATCTCTTAAGTTGGATCTTCTAGTAACTTCCGATACCATATATTGTTGTTGACTTGTTTCTGACCCTCCGATAAGTACATATCACGGGGCCAAATGACCACCGCTCCGCCCATATCGGCTTGTTTAATCACCACTGAGGAGTCTTCTTTCAAGCTTTTAATGGTTGCTCTTTGCCCGAAACTGATGTTCTGTTTTACATATTTTTTGGTCTTCTCTAATTTATTAATCGATGACAATAAGACCTGTTCGAAGGCATATATCTGTTTAGGTATATTCTGACTAGGTACAAACCTAGATTTATTCCTGAGCCCTGTGGCCTCATTACTCAGAGCTAATGGTTGATTTGCAAAGACAGCCTTTAGTCTAACTCTACGACAGAACTCTTTCGCCTCCAACTTGAGTTTAGTAAAGTCTGTCTGTCTACATGGTACGAATTTTAACCCAAGATTCAAGACCGATTCTTCATTTTTAGACAATACCTTTGTGGATAATTAACTATTGAACTTGGTCCTATGATTTGTAAAAGCGGTTCCGAGTCCTCATCTCCCATGGTGCCCTGTACCTGGTTTTTGATTGTTGGCCCTGGTCTAAAGAAGCCACCTGCTTCTTCGGGTTATTGCTTACCATCCTGCACTCTGTAGAGGCGGTCGCTCCCTCACGCTGCTCCCCAATCTGCCAGACTCCTACAGTGCTGTCTGCTGCCTTCGCCTGCCTGCACGAAGTACCGCAAGTACATCGTAGCGCCTGATTAACAAATAATTAAATCATTTTGAAGCGCTTTTTGGATCGTAGCTCTTTAATTGTAAAACGCTTTTGGCCTGCGTCCATTTTGTTTACTGCACTGTTGTTGTTGTGGCTCCCTACCCGAGTCTCCACCCCCGCTCCCGCCTCCCAGCTGACCCGCCCTCCCACTGATAGCGTTAGCCAAGCTCCCCCCACTGTAGCGCTGTGACCATCCTGCACTCTGTAGAGGCAGTCGCTCCCTCACGCTGCTCCCCGAGCTGCCAGACTCCTACAGTGCTGTCTGCTGCCTTCGCCTGCCTGCACGAAGTACCGCAAGTACATCGTAGCGCCTGATTAACAAATAATTAAATCATTTTGAATCGCTTTTTGGATCGTAGCTCTTTAATTGTAAAACGCTTTTGGCCTGCGTCCATTTTGTTTACTGCACTGTTGTTGTTGTGGCTCCCTACCCGAGTCTCCACCCCCGCTCCCGCCTCCCAGCTGACCCGCCCTCGCCCCTCCCCCCTCTACCATCCACATATGACAGATGCATTTGCACGCAGCGCTCACGCGCAGCGGTCGCGCCCTATGCGCGCCGAAGGTGCGCCAAAGGTAAGCCCGTCTACGCCCGTCCGCGCCTGGACCGCGCCCAGCGCCTGTCCCCCTGGTCCCCGCCGCACCCAACCCACTAGAATCACATATGATGCCGCAACTCTCCTCGCCCTCAACCCCGGACGCACACCACAATGCTTCGAAGCCACCCCAGGACGTACCCACGGCCCATTCGCCTGCCTCTCCTGCAAGTTCAACTGCTTCAGGACCCTCACCAAATCCACTTCCTCCATACACAGCTCCGACTCTAACCACCTGAAGTGCATCCTGCTTAACACCCGCTCGGTCCACAGACACGCCACTGAACTCTGGGACCTACTCGACACTGCGTCAAGGGACATCGCCTTCCTTACAGAAACATGGATGAACACATCATCAGCACCCGACATCGCCATAGCCATACCGGACGCTTACAAGATTACCCGTAAAGACCGCACCAATCAAACAGGAGGAGGCATCGCCATCATTCATAGGAACACCATCAAAATCACGACCAGCTCCAACGATAATCTTGCAACCACCAAACATCTCCACTTTCAGATCCACACCGACCCTAGGACCACACTTAGAGGCACCCTCATCTACAGGCCTCCAGGTACCCGCACTCAATTCAGCGATGACATCACAGATTTCGTCAGCCCACATGCCCTCGCCTCCGAGAACTACATTCTTTTAGGAGACCTCAACTACCACCTTGAAAACAAACACGACAGCAACACCACCACCCTCCTGGACAACCTGGCCAATCTCGGACTCAAACAACTTGTTGACACCCCCACCCATGTAGCCGGACACACTCTTGACCCTATCTTCACCTCCAGCAAGCACATCTCCTTCGATCGCACCACAGCTCTCCACTGGACGGACCACAGCTGTGTTCACTTCAGCTACAAAACCACCCTGACCCACAACCGCCCACAACCTATTCCTCGGAGAAACTGGAACAAAATCACCTCCGACCAACTCCTCACATCACTCAACCAAAACCCTCCCACCCTCTCATTGGACCCAAACCAAGCGGCCACCAATCTCAAGCAATGGATCACCCACAGTGCTGACGAATTAGCACCCCTGAAAAAGCACCAGATCAAATCAGCCAGCAAAAAGGCTCACTGGTTCAATGATGACCTTAAAAAATCCAAGAAGCTATGCCGCTCCCTGGAGAAAACATGGAGAAAAAACCCAACCACCGACAACATGATCACCCTCAAGGCAGCCACCCGCAAACACCACCAACTGATTCGATCCGCCAAGAAATCAACATTCAAGGATCGTCTCGACAACAACACTCACAACAGCAAGGAACTTTTCAACATCGTCAAAGAATTCACCAACCCCACCGCAGCATCTAACGACATCACTCCCTCCCAAGACCTCTGCGATGCGTTATCCTCCTTCTTCTACAACAAAATTGCCGACATCCACAACAGCTTCGAGAATACTCCCAGCGATCAACCCTCCCCACCCCCCTCAGATCCTACTCCGCCAACTAACAACCTTAGCGCCTGGAACCCAATCACCACTGAAGACACCATCCGCCTAATGAACTCAATCCACTCTGGCTCGCCAACCGACCCCTGCCCCCACCACATCTTCAACAAAGCGGACTCCATCATCGCACCCCATCTCCGTGATGTCATCAACTGCTCGTTCAACTCTGCCACCTTTCCAGAAAGCTGGAAACACGCCGAACTCAGCGCCCTTCTGAAGAAACCCACAGCAGACCCCTCTGAACTTAAAAACTACCGACCCATATCCCTCCTCCCATTCCCGGCCAAAGTCATCGAGAAAGCCGTCAACAGCCAGCTCGCCGCCTTCCTTGAATCCAACAACTCCCTCGATCCATCTCAATCCGGGTTTCGAGCCAAACACAGCACCAAAACCGCCCTCATTGCAGCGACTGACGACATCCGAACACTACTGGACAACGGAGAACCAGTGGCCCTCATTCTACTCGACCTCTCCGCCGCTTTCGACACAGTCTGCCACAGCACCCTTATACAACGCCTCAGCAACATCGGCATACAAGGAAAAGCCTTGGACGGGATCATCTCATTCCTCGCTGGGAGAACTCAAAGAGTCCGACTTCCCCCATTCAACTCAGAGGCCACTGAAGTCATCTGTGGCGTACCACAAGGATCTTCACTCAGTCCCACCCTCTTCAACGTTTACATGAGTCCACTCGCCTCCATCGCGCGTCAACACAACCTTAACATCATCTCTTACGCCGACGACACCCAGTTAATCCTTTCCCTCACCAAAGACCCTAACACCGCCAAAACCAATCTTCACGAAGGCATCAAAGAATTAGCCGAATGGATGAAACATAGCCGCCTAAACCTCAACTCAGACAAAACGGATGTGCTCATCCTAGGATCTTCCCCCTCTCCCTGGGACGACTCTTGGTGGCCTTCCGCTCTGGGCACAGCACCCACACCCACAGACCATGCACGTAACCTTGGCTTCATCCTAGACTCCTCTCTCTCGATGTCCAGACAAGTCAACGCAGTCTCATCCTCCTGCTTCAACGTACTTCGCATTCTCAAAAAGATCTTCCGCTGGATCCCCCTCGAGACAAGAAAGACTGTCACACACGCACTGGTCACGAGTCAACTGGATTATGGTAACACACTATACGCCGGAATCACCGCAAAATTACAGAAAAAACTCCAACGCATCCAAAACGCATCAGCGAGACTCATATTAGACATCCCTCGCCAAGATCACATCACCGGACACCTAAAAGACCTCCACTGGCTTCCCGTCAACAAAAGAATTACATTCCGCCTTCTCACCCACGCACACAAGGCCCTCTACAATCTAGGACCTGAATGCCTCAACACTCGACTGTCCTTCTACAAACCCACCCGCCAACTAAGATCGTCCAATCAAGCCCTCGCCGCAGTCCTGCGCATCCGAAAATCCACCATGGGTGGCAGATCCTTCTCCTTCCTTGCTGCCAAGACCTGGAACTCACTCCCCACTCACCTCCGCCTTACTCAATACCACATCTCCTTCAGAAAAGAACTTAAAACCTGGCTATTCGACAAATAATGAACCCCTTCCTCAAGCGCCTTGAGACCCTCTGGGTGAGCAGTGCGCTATATAAATGCCCGAACTTGAACTTGAACTTGAACTTCTTGTATCTGACCCAGATGAATCAGAAGATGATGTTTCTGAAAAGGTGGTAAAGCGGTTTCTAGACCACCCTTGATAAGTATACAGTGTCCTCCTAGAGCCTGCCTGAGTGTAGTAATCTTCCTTCAAAAAGGGGTATGCCTTCTCCAGGTTAAAGGATTTTAAGTCTTTTTCGTATTTGGCACTTTTATCATTAATGGTGTTATCTCTAAAGGTCTGGATGTCCTTTTCTATTTTGTCTAGGAGTATCTTCAGTAATGGTCTGGTCGTTTTTAATTGCTTGTCTTAATTCTTCTATTTCTTCAGCCTCTTTAAGACATAGACTCTGTGCAGTTTTGATCGTGTGGACCATTAGGCCGCGGCTGCACTTGGTGTTAATACAGCTAAAACCTTTTTTGTACTCTGCGTCCTCAACAAATATCACCGGGACATTTTTCACTTGAAGACCCCAAGGAATGGTGCCCCCCTTGAGGTGCTTCAAGAGGAAATGCCTGTGAAGTTCCGTCCGAATATGTTTTTTTGTGTAGCCCAATTAGTTTGTCCGATTCATTCTGCTCCCTTTATGTCAGCATCCTGGCATATCAACTTCACCGTTTGAAGTTGGTAAAAAACCAAGCAGCCAGGCTCATTTTCCATCAACCCAGACACCAACATGCCCACACTTTGATGAAGAGCCTCCACTGGCTTCCAGTGGATAAACGCTGTGCTGTCAAGCTGGGCTGTACCATCTTCAAAGCCCTTGCCGGGAACGGCCCAGCAGTCATCTCCTCAAGGATCCTTCATTATGATCCCTCTCGTGAACTGCGCTCCTCCCATCTGAATCTGCTCACCACCCCTACTTTCAAACGTAAAAAACACGGCGGCCTCAGATTTTCAGTCCTGGCCCCTCAATTATGGAACTCTCTCCCTGCTGGACTGAGGTCAGTAACATCCTACGCCCAGTTCAGAACAATTCTCAAGACCTTGTTGTTTTCTCAGGCATACGAGTAAAGGTTCTGTTATTGTGTCACTGTCGCCCTCCCGCTCTCAGCGCCATGAAACAGCCTGGTGTAAGTGCGCTTAACAAATATCTTTAACATAACATAACAATGAAAGCAGTAAAAGGGTTAAAAACAGTTGAGGCATGACATGGACTTATGGATTTCATAATCTCATGGGCTAATAAAGTGCAACATGTCAGAGTGGTTCCCTTCATAGTTACAATCAGCATGACTTGACTGTTTCTCTACTGAGGTAGTCAGATCTCATCTACCTGTTATATTTGGTTCTGCCTGCCAAACATTTGTCGCATACTACCAGATTTTCCCAAACAAGAAGTCAATTGTCTAGTTGTGGCTATGAAGTTATTTCACAGTAACTAAAAAAAGATTTCTTGCTCTGTCTAAAGCACATCTTTGTCAATAGGCCGCCTGATCATTTTTTCTTGTTGCATGATATAGTAGGCAATGCAGGGATGAAGCGCAGTAGGTCTTCTTTCTTCCCACATAAGCTGGTACGGTCGAGTCAACCATACAGCACAGCTTAATGTTAGCTTAACAAGAAATATCAGTGGGCCTAAATCCCACCCATTTCTTACCATCAGTTGGCTTTTTAGGAATCTCTTGTTTGCTTGCTTGTTAGTCGATAGCTTACCTTGTCCATCATGTGTTGTCCCTCCCTATAAACATATTCTCTCTACTGGTGTCCTTTGATTACTCACTTTTAGGAAACTACTTTTTTCTTAAGCTCTCCATGAGAGTGCATGCCTTTTCCAAATGTCTCTCTTGTCTGCTTCTTCCCCGAGCTCTGTGCTCTCACATCTGTGCGCTTCCTGCCCCCTGCTCTGCATGTAGCTCTTTCTCATCCATGTGTTTCTCTTTCTCTCCCTATATACAGTGTTGCTATGGTTCGCTTGTGGGCTTCTTCCTCCCCCTTTGTTGATATCCCTCGTGTGCTGCTTTTTTCACCTCTTGTCCAATCCTAATGCTTCCCATTGTCAATCCCACCTTCAATGACCCCCACCCCACAGTTGTATATTGTAATTATTTTTTTAATGTTTTATACTTAAAAAGCACTACGTTTTTTTCTTTTTTAATTCACTGATCAGTTTTAGATCAAGTAAGAAAACAAAAAAATGGCTCCCGGAATTTTTAAACATTGCACACGTGATGACCCATGCTTCTTTGCGTAATGATGCATGTGTGCAGACTAAATGACAAGGCCAACGAGGCCACACCATCATGCCCCCTCCCTCTTTTCTTTTATTCATGCTGTACAGCATAACCAAAAGAGTTTGTCAAAGCCAATATGTCTCATAGATGAGACTTACAGAGTTAGACATTGCTTGTTTCAGATCATGTTATTTTTTTCTTTTTTTAACCAGGTTCCAGGTGTAAATTGTCCACTTCTGGTCAGGGCGAATGGTCTTGATCTGCATAGATTTGAGAGAATTGTCAGGTAGGCCTGGGAGCATTTGCAGATGTCAAACTTGCTCATCTGGTTTTGTCCAATGTGTTTTCTAGGACTTGCCATTTCACGTTATGGTTCTAGGTCTTAACGTTTTCTATACGCCTCATATATTCTTCCCCAGAGTACAGCACTTGGGATAGTATCCGGGGAGCTGAAGTCTAACCCTAACTGTTCAGTTTCCATTTTCCATAGTTGCATGGACTCAGAATAGGACCTCATTAGCTCCTGTTCTTCTCAAGCCCTATCCACTAGGCGATTTCAGTGTGATAACTGACGTTTTAGTCTATAGTTTATTACAGTCAATCTGCATTGTTCACACATGGAATTATAACTGACATCGGTTTCCAACGCTGCAGTGGAATAAAACCCTTGGCAGAGGGAGCAGCCTTTTCCAAAAGTTTCTCTCAAGCAAGGCAAGTTATCTGCGTTTTATCCATGCTCCAGATTTCAGCTCCAAACATGACCCGACTCCCATTAAACCTGTGTTAGTCTGCGAGGAGAACCAGTTGTCAAGGGTGAGGGAAATCTGAAAATGACAATAAATGGCGCTTCAGATTCCTGCATTGTTTTGTTTTGCTGACAGGCTCTTTCCAGCTTCAGGAATTGGTCAGATGTATCCCCAGACATGGGGCAGAACGTACTTTCTCCAGTTTAGCATCCTCTAAATTAAGGCTCCTATGCTCCTAGTGGGTCTCTTCTGTTGCCTAAACGTCATACTCTTTGAATTCATGGTGTTAATGTTCAGGCCATTTAAATAACAATTTTTTTCCATTGTGCACACATGAGCTTGCAATCTCTTTGGTGTTCTTCCAATCACAATGGAGTCATATGCATATAGTAGTGCTGGTATTTGGATTCTTCCATTAACTGGAACATATTCTGTTGCCGAGGGAATTTCTCTCTGAAAATCATGTGCTAAACTGCATCCCTGCTTAAACTCAGTTGCAAGTGGGTTGCTGAAGCTTCCTATTAAGTTGAATCGATTCCCAGATCTTCTAGTTTGTGCCACAATCTCTCCCTTGGTACCAGATGAAATGTAATGTGTAGTCTAGAAATACGATAGAAAGATACATTTGTGTGAGTGTCCTATATGTGTATAGGTCGCGTAGAAGGACGAAGGCTAGGTCAATAGTTGATAGTCCTTGTCTAAAAAACATCTTTAGTGGGGGGCAATATGTCTTGGTCCTATGCCAACTCTTCCACTGCTTTCAGAATCAATTTTGTATAATGTTTTCAGTTTATATCAATTACAATATGGGGCTATTTCTTGGCCCTTTCTGGTAGAGGGGTACCATTATGCTGTTCAGCCAAGATTGCGGGGCAATTTTTGGCAGCTGAAATTTCTGTGAATAAGATGGAAAGTAAGGAGTTGCATAAACCAGACAATTCGCAGAAAACATCACATTTGTGACAATTAAAAGCATGATTTCCTGTTGTGAGTGGAGATACAGCTGGTGCAAGAAGATATCCAAGACTTCGAAACGTTCATGAGATTTTGCACAATTTTACTTTAAGGATCCTGTCTGGAAATGAATGTGTATATCTTGATGTGACAGCTGTTAACTGTCTTTTGTTCATATTTTCATGAGACATACTTCAAGAAGCAGAAAAAAGGGACAGTGCTGGCTTTAACAAAATATTTGAGAAGTTTAATTTGGTTTGGAGAATTACAAGACTTAAAATATGTTTTTTTACTTTCGCGAACTGGTTTAATTTTTCCCAGGTGTATGTTAGGCAGTTTAAATGTACTGTTACCAGTCAATTCATCATTATTAATTCGTACAGACTCTTGTAATCCTGGTCTGTCCACAGTGGCATGGATATCAATTAATTCAATGTTTGGCTTTTTACAACAGACTAGAGTAACACTTATGAACATAAGGCCTGACACTCTTTATTTTCAATGAAGGATATTCATCCATAGGTCTATTGATAAAATGATCTATACAGACAGAAGACAGATACCACTGTTAACTGCAGCTATTTAGGACGTAACGTGATTAAAATATGCAGGGATAGCCCATTAATCAATTTAACTCCAACAAACCATCAACGTATGTAAGCTGAAGGATAAAGACATAGTGCTTAACTAACCTTCATCTCAGAAAAGGATTTTGAACAAAGAGCACGAAGCTCCTAGCGATGAGCTTTTAAAACAATATGCATTCCCAAAGTAATGGCTGAAGTGCTGATTAATGCCCAGTATACTGCAGCATTGTTCACACGAATAAGAGACAAAACAACTCTAACCAAAGTATACTAGAAAAGGGCTAGGCCTGGAAGATGAAAAACTAGATTTCATTATTCTAGAGCAGCTCAGTTGGGCTACATTACTCTACGCTAGAGAACTAGGAAAGACACAGAATATTTCAGGGGAATATACCTATGCCAGAAACAAGCCTCCCGAATATCATTGAAAATTCTCCCAGGTATGACATCTAAACACAGTACAAAAAAGATAGCATACAGAACATTGACATCAAATTAATCTGCAGCAAAGAACAAAGGTCTGCCGTAAGTCACTGGGTCCCATTAGTTTAGTAGTCTGAACACCAATACTTTGGAAATGAGTAATCGTTCTATTCAGAGAGAGGATTTTGCTCCATCCTCAAACAAGTGAAACAGGAACTAGTTAAAATTAGGTTATACCCAAGTACAACGTAGAATAGTTTTGAATAGATTTAAACAGACTAGGTGAAAGACTTATAAACATAAAGACCACTATCAGAGACCAGTATAAAGTAAAAGACAACAAGGCATGGCAAACTACGTATACGAATACAGAAACAGATTGAAACCGAAAGGACTTTATCAAATAGTACAAAAACAACAAATGTACTAGAGACCCTATGAAAGGTGAATAATAGACAGGCATGTAAACCTTGCTAAATACCTGCTTGACTTATACTAGCTGCCCAATTCAACTGCACAATTCAGACCTTTGGGAGTTGCAGAAAGTAATTACATCAACCTGATGGATCTGCACGTTAAACATTTTCTGCTGTCATCTGTAGTGATCTTAAGATCACAAACTTGAACCTCAACAAGACCAACTACGCTTTCCATCCTTCCAAAGTTGATTAACTAAGTACCATTAAATTGGGTATGGCTAAGATCTGTTATTTACAGGCATTAGAAACATCAGAAGTGTATACATAGCAGTTGAATGAACAAGCTACAATCATCCAAACTGTGACTCTACAAATTTGCAGTTTGGGTGTAGATATCGCTATTTGTAAGGGGCGTGTTTAGGGCGTCCCTTCCAAATAGAGATTTCTAGTGCTATGTATCAATGTTTAGCAACTGAAAAGAGGTCGCAAAACCTTGGTTTTATACCATCAACTCAAAGTTGATGGTAATGCATTCGCAAATCGGAAGGGGCCCTTATGGCATCACAAACCGTTTAGGAGGAAACGTATGTCAAGCCTTTTATAAACCTCCCTCACAACAGGTGATTTAAACAAGGACAATTGGTCCAACGAACTCAAAAATCCAAAAAAGAGCCACATATAATCTCTTCACCATGGTTGAGAATGTGCAGTATATAAATACATGTACATTTACATTAGCGTTTATAGCAAGGCCTTGGTGGGTTAAAGACAAAACAAGCAAAAGAACATCTGATAGCTTTGACTGTAAAGGGTCAGTCTTGCGGTTACTGCCCCTGGTTACAAACTTGTTTCATCACCCAGCATAAATTGACTTTTTGGAAGGGAGTCTAGTGGCAAGGATGACATCCACCACTTTCGGCGGTAGAATAAAGTCTGTCAACTATCGCTGCTAAACTTCCACGCATCAAGATGTAGATTGCGTAGATTTGGGTGGAAGACCCTGCTCTGTTGATGAGACAGGAGATCCTCACAAAAAAGCAGCCTAATCAGCGGCAGATGCTCATGCACAGATGCTTTGAGTCAAAACTGTCATGGCACAATCCGGAGAAACTAGAATGACTTGGGCCCAGTCATTTCTGATCTTTTTACAGCTAGTGCTAGGAGAAGCAGAAGTAGGAAGGCACACCGCAGTCCTAGTCCATTTCAGCTGAAACACAACACAAAACGTTTGGCACTGCACATTCTCAACCGTGGTGAAGAGATTTAGCCAGGAGTCTCAATATGCCCTGTAACACCTCAGGACGTAGTCATCATTGGTGGTCTGCCGTGCATCATCTGCTGAGCTTGTCCACCCTGGCATTAAAAGACCTACTAGATAGTTCATGAGCATGAAGATGTGCTGATGCTCCAACCAACTCCACAGAGCCTCCTGGAACAAGGTAGAGAACGCAACTCTGTCCTATTTATTGCAATGTCACATTGTGGTGGTGTTGTCTGTGAAAACTTGCACCAACCTTCCATTGATGGACAGTTGGGAGATAAGCAAATGACTTGTAACTCCAGCAAGTTGATATTGAGTAGTGCTTCCATCAGAGACCAGAGTCCACTGATTTCCACATACCCCAAATGGCCTCCCCACCCCAGCAGTGGCATGTCAGTCACCACCGTCAGCTCTGAATGGTGAAGGGATAGTCTGCTGCTGGTCCAATTGCAGTCAATTAGCCACCACTGCAGATTGTGTGTAGTCGCTGTTAGGTTTCCTTGGTGCTGAGCCCAATGGAATTTAAGATTCCATTTCTTAGCCCACATGTACCACTTGACGTAGCTGACCAGGAGAATACAGGAGGCCAAAATGCCAAGAAGCCTCAGAATTGCTCTATTGAGATCATGGACAAGACCGAAATATCAGGATCATTGTCCGAATGTCCTGTACTTGTTGCAACAGTGGGAAGGCCCTGAACTGTACCATATTAAGGACTGCTCCATTGAAAGGAAGCCTCTGCAAAGTAGTCAGTGGCCAATTTTGACTCTTGATTGTGGACCCCAATGATGTCAAAGGGTTCTCTGCCACCTGTAGGTGGTCTACAACTGACAGTGTCAAGTCTGCCCTCAACAGCCGGTTTTCCGAAGAAGTGCAGTTTCACCGTCATCACTTTTGTGAACACACAAGGGGCACGGGTGAGGTCGCAGGGGAGCATAGCAAACTGAAAATATTCCTGGCCTACCTTGAACCTCAGGTAATGTCTGTGGGACTGTAGGATAGGCATATGAAAAAATACATCCTGCCGGTCCAAGGACACCATTCAATCACCAGTGTCCAGGGAAGAAAGGACCACAAGCCCCATCCTCCTTGAGCACAAATAAATAGTGAGAATAGCAACCCTATACTATTTTTTAGCCCGGAACTCTTTCAATAGCTACTTTTGACAGTAAAACGTGCACCTTTAGCAATAGAATGGACAGATTTGCCTCTGAGATTCACTTGGATATGGGCAAAAGATTTGGCAGAACAGAAAGAAAGGTTGTGATGGATTGCCTCCCTCGGAGAAAGTGCTGAGTCCTGCCTCCAACAAGGTAGTTAAGTGCCACTAATGGTTAGCTAGTGTATCTTGATGGCTGGTGCCACAGGGGAAGAAGACTGGAAGGACTGGTGCCCTTGTTAGCCTGCATGTTGCCTACAGATCCGCATTCCTAGCCTCAAGAGGACTGGGGTGATTGCAGCAGTGGCTGGAGAGATTTCCTGTACACCAGCCCCTTAGAGTAGCCTCAGAGTTTCCTAAACTGGTAAGAAAAATGTTTGGCAAGGTTCAAAAGCCCCAGAGAGCATGCAGTGGCATTACCTTCTTTGAAGGTTTCCAAGGCAAAATCTACTTTTTCACCAACCAGGTGTGAATGGAATATCCATGAGAGAGACCTGTACATCACCAGAAAATCCTGTGGAGCGCATCCACACATGGCAGTGAAGCATCACATTGGTGCCAAGCTCCCTTCCCAGACAGTAAGTAGTATCAAGGCCAGCACGAATCATGTATTTGTCTGCATCTCACCCATCCTCAATGGTTTGAACCAGCAAAGCCCTATGGTCTTCTGGGACTGCTGGTAAGATCTCTGTGGTCATATCCCAGAGGGTATGCATATATTGGCACAATGAACAGACTACATTGGCCGATCGCAGTGCCAGGCTAGCTGCTGAGAACATTTGTTTTCTTAACGCCTCAATCCTCTTAGACTGAACAACCAGGCTCTCTGAAGTTGGATATTTAATGAGATAATCAGGATCGCCATGCACTGATCTGTGACATCTGGACACTTGCCTATGCACCAATGGGCAAGTAATGCGCTTTGACCAGATTCTCTTTAAGGTATCAGTGAGAGCTTTATCGAAAGGGAACATGGCCTCAGATATGGCTGGCCCAGGCTGTAAGATTTTAGTAAAGACATCAGTCTTAGTCTCATTAGACAGCAGTTGTAGGTCCAAGACCTCAGCAGCTCGTCAGATTAGCACTAAAAAAGGATGCACTCTCTTCTACTGGTGGTCATAATGGCAAGTTTGAAACCGTATATGGAGAAGTAGCAATCACACTGGCTTCTTTTAAGTCCATGTAAAAATTGTTATCATCATAATGTGGAGGTAGATCATCTTCATCCCCATCATAATCATTTCTGGGTGGTTGTAAGCTTTGGTTAGGGCTGGAGCCCAAACAATGATTGAGCCTCTGGCACAGCTGCCCAAGTGGAGGCTTCGCAGAAAATGTGGCATTGGTCAGTTCAATATCACACATCGGAACCAACACTGAATCCTCCTCCGGCACCAATGGTGTGAGTATCAGCATCGATGAAGGAAGGACTAGCATAGGTCATGGAGCCAGAGTGGAAGTATTACACAGTACAGGGTCTGTAATGAGTCAGATGGGTTCAGACAGTGCGGAGGATGGATGTGTCGATGGTAACAAGACTGAGGCCCACTGTAAATCCTTGGAGCCTGAAGACGCACCAGATGGAGAGGGAACTATGCCAAATATCTGCAAAATAGTATGCTTTAAGGAGTTTACTTGCTGTGGCATTGCGGATGGCCCTGGAAAATCGGAGCACACATGATCAATTGAGGAACTGTCTCAGCAAAAGAGATATGGAAGGAGAGCGACTAACATTGCAGCACTCTCCTGCCTCTCTTTGGATAGAGAGTGGCAGGATGAGGTTGAATCCTTCTTTGTTTTATTATAGCAGCATTGAACTTTAATTGCAACTCACAAGAGGTATTCACCACAAAGCTGAATTCTCGCTGGCATGGCCTTGAGACCTGGACAAGTCCATGCCCTCTACTTTGAGTTGGAGTGGAACTTATACTAAGCCTGTGACCTCTTCTTTTGTTTGGCAATGTACAGCTTCGCTTCTCAGTTACGGATCACCTTCCGGTGCATGAAGGAACGTTTGTCACACAAGTATGATTCGCATCCAGAACACACAAACTAGATACACTCCTTATTCTGTACTATTACCCACATCTGTTTTCTACAGGCATGATTTAGTTGGCGGGGTCATGGTTATTTAACATATTGGTTATAGTTTGATTTTGTCAGAGGCAGGCAAAATTAGGAGTCAAGCTCTGGATCCACACCAGAAAGTGCAGGAAGAAAGAAAGAGACAACAGCACAGGGGTGGTGCCTATATGCAGCTCCACTCTGTCACTTCCACAGCAGTATGAAGTCAATGTAGAGCTGCACAGTGCACCATAGCAGCATTACTACAGAAAAGCTTACCTGATCCAGTCTCACATCTGGGGAGTATTATAAGGTGATGAATCAGAGGTAAGAAATATCCATTAAAAAAACATTATCACTAGATATTCTTAACTTGGGATTGTTTTTATCCCAACCCAAGAAAAAGTAACTAAAAATGTTCCAAATCTGTTTCAATATAACCTACCATTGCCTCAAGGACTATATGCAGGAGTTGGGAAATTAGATAGATGCAAGCTACACAGCCAAATGATGGTCCAAAAAGAAAATATATTTTTTTAACATTCATTTAATCTGGTCATTCATCACAACAGGAAAATGTGTCGCCACCTTTCCACAAAAAGACCAAGAGCAATGGAATGCAGTAGAAATCAATGTGCGGGGGCCTGGCTTAGGCGAGCACCAAGATGGCTGCTCGCTAAGGGGGCTCTGACGGCTGAAAAACGAATCCAACACTAATCCTGGCTATTTGGTCTGGTTGGTAGAGGAAACCAAGCAGCATAGATAGCGGACATACCCTACATCGGACTAACTCGGGCCTATCCGTGGCCATTCCTGCGACCTGCAATGTTGGGAACTGAAGTGCGATTCGCCCGGTTGGTCCCTGGTGAACTATTGAAGGGCTCCTGAATTGGGCCAGAGTTGGGATCAAGCAAGAAGATAATAGCAGTTGGGCCTCTGCGCGGCCAGGGATCCCCCTCCTGGAACGAGTGATTGTGTCTCCCAGCGAGGTGGGAGATGCGCGCTGAAAGCCGACGCAGCTGTGTAATCAGGAGACGTCGAAGCAGCAGGTCTGAATCTAGGGGAGGCTGTGGAACAGACTCGAGCAGTGGAGCATGAGGCCTTAAAGGCACGGGAGAAACGTAGAACTTATCGCATCCAGGCTCAGGAGGATCAAGTCGGGAATCACCAGAACAGCTGAGGCTGCGTCATCCAGTAAGAGCTCCCAGGACGCAACTGACCACGAAGGCCAAGGTGGGTGAAGGACGTAGCTGATGCCGGCCCCAGAGTAGCAGTCCGATCACTGGCCAAGCCCTGCGCGGAGAGCTTTGAATTATTGGAGGGGGGTAGGCAATAAATCGCCCCAGCGCTCAACAAAAGCTAATGGCCCAGACCGCAACGCACAGAAGAGGGCATACCGAAAGACAGGGCAATCGGATACAATTTGACTAGACTGTCATCTGTATAATGGGGCAGGCTCCGTCATTCATCAACTCATCTGGCAATGAGGAAGCTGCAAGTCCAGTTATGCCCCACTGATAGGACTAAATGTAAATGTAAATGTACATGTATTTATATAGCGCAAATCACCGACCCGGTATCTAAGCGCTTGCTTAGGGTACCCGTCCTGGTATTCCCCTGTGAGATAACCCCGGCAGGGTATCCACAAGGTGAAAGCCAGGCATCCCACCGCGAGGGGCCGTTGTGGAGATTAAGCAAGCTATTGCCCAGAGTCGCAGAGTGTGAACCCATGAATCGAATATGCACCGGAGCGAGAATTGTCGAGTCCGTGGAATTTTGAGCCCAAGACCTGCCGAGGCGGGGAATTGAACCCTGGTCCCGGGCTGACCTCTGCTTCCAGGTCTGCCTCCTCTAACCAGTGAGCCACACTTCTCCACCTGACTAACTAAGCCAGGAAACACTGCCTGAGAGAGGGCCCAAACACTACGTACATAAAGGCACGGTTAAACCTAGCTCTTGGACGAAAGGTTAAGAGGCTACACACAAGAAAAGAAATAGCCCGTATTTGCCTGTGCATAGTGGAATTGGGCACAAGCCCCACCCCCCAAATGCAAGCTACAAAATACCACCTCTGCAACGGCGTACAGCTGCCTGTGATAAACCCCATTAGAGAAAATGGGGTAACCCAAAAAGTACTGGACCTGGGTATTAAATTGATATGAACAAACAATGGTCCGAGACCTATATCTTTCTGACAGAACAATAAATCAGAACTTATCCAATTAGAGAGCATGTATTATTTAAAGCAGCTCTACTCAATTAATGATAAACAAAAAACGTCAACAGCAACAAGGTCCAAATTATATGCAATATTTTAATCTATTGTCATACTCAAAATTGAAGCACAAATCACAATTTTTATATATATTTTTCATATATGTTTTCCTTGTGATATAGTGCAGACAATCATTACATTCTATGTCTGAAAACAATATTAGAGAGTCCCCTTGGACTATTTGAAGTGGTCAGGTTTTTGGTCCAGCATTCATTGGCTGGTTCTGTTCGAAATTATTGAAATTGTTTTTACTAAATTTTGTGTGATTTCTTTTCCCTTCATCCTTCATCACTTTCACTACCTTTGACACCCTTTGCTATACTGCACGCTCTATACGGGGCAATAAAATTTAAAAATTTCAAAACATATATGAAAAATATATATAAAAATTGTGATTTGTGCTTCAATTTTGAGTATGACAATAGATTAAAATAATGCATATAATTTGGACCTTGTTGCTGTTGCCGTTTTTTGTTTATCATTAATTGAGTAGAGCTGCTTTAAATAATACATGCTCTCTAATTGGATAAGTTCTGATTTATTGTTCTGTCAGAAAGATATAGGTCTCGGACCATTGTTTGTGATAAACCCCAACGTGTGTCAACGCGAAACATAGCGGCAAACACAGCAAATTGGGCTTGGTCAGAGTAGACGAGAGGCGGAATAGCACCCGACGACACATACGCAGCTTGGTGAGGCTGATACCCACGCGGTCATCTCCAAGAGTAAACTGGGACCAGGCTGGTCTGTAGAGACGATATACAACTGGAAACGAGGCATTGGGCCTGAACAAACAGAGTTGCTACACACTGACCACAATTGGCAAAATGAGAAAAAACTATGCCAAGCAAACCAAACTGCCATTTAAGAATAAGAGACTCACATGCACAATAGATGCGGGGCGGAACAAGAAGCAGTATTGGGCCCTAGATTATAACCTGAGAGGCAGGAAGAAGATATAGGCAACATACTCTTAGAAGCAAAAACTAGCGTTAAAGCGATCAACATAAAACTGGACAAACTCACTACCCAACTGAACCAGGTGCAAAGGCATGTAAACACACATGAAACCCACATAGACCAACTAGAAAACAGAGCACACGATTACCAAGTAGAATCAAAGGAACACCTATTGCAAATGGAGAAGGTCTTAAACATAATCTAAGCGAAAAACCAAGATTTAGAGGCCCTTTCCAGAAGTATTAATATACGGCAATACCCAAAATAGAGACATATGTGGAGGGGCTGCTAAGGGAACTGCTTGGTCAAAATTTTTCTGCAATGTTTATTGTTGGGAGACCGCATCGGTCACTGGCCCCCAAACCCCATGTTGGAGCCACTCATAGACAAATACTGGCTAGGATACTAAACTATAGAGACCGAGACACAATTCTGCACCTGGCCAGGGAAAAAGGAAGCATCACACAACAAGACAATAATATCGCCTTTTTCCTGGACTTCACGCCCACAGTCCAGGCGGCCCGCCGTGAGCGCGTACCAGCTAAGAATCTCCTGCAGCAGGAGGAGGCCGCCTATGCACTCTTCTAGCCTTCAAAGCTGAAATTAACACATGAGGGCTCGGCGCACTATTTAACAGATGCCAAGTCGGCCCTTAAATTTGCTAAGCACATAGACAATCGGAAAGGTCCTCCTATCCGGACACGACATGAAACAAGCAATGCTGCTCTGAGCGACGACTAAAATCCAGTGAGAAGACTGCACCAGATAAGACTTTCATTAGTTTATTTGCTAGTGGTAGGTGCATGAGGTGTGGTTTGACATTCGGAGCCAAACGGAGACTGTTCTCTGGCACACCAGCCAGGTCCGCACAACACCGACCAGCTTAGACCCATGGCTATTAACTCATAGTTCGGCCACCTGCCACAAGCTGGGGAAGTCAGCCGGTGACCCCATGCTCCCGGGAGATCTCCCATTGGACTTTACAATTGTTTGTAATGTAGATCGTTATATGGTTACTGCAGTGGGATTAAATGCACAACCTATTTGGGGGGTGGTGTGGGAGGTGGGGAGGGAAGGGGAAATGTTATATTTGTTTAGAAGCAGATTGAGACAAACAAACCTGTTACTGACACACAGTTGCTCGAAAAGATATGCGCTGCACAGACTAGGTCCAACACAATTCCTATACACAAACTCATAGGTTCAGTGCATACATGCGGCAGACAAAGGCGGTGAACACTCCACAAGTCATGAGGCAGATGTATAAATCTGTAGCCCCCAGATGAGATGACAGCATACACGTTTTTAACCTGGAACATCCCAGGCTTAAATATTCTTAGAAAAGCTCGCCTCATTCAGGCCTATCTAGCCCGGCATTACATTGATATATGTTTCCTTCTAGAAACACATTTAAAGAGTACTGAATCCAACAAACTACGCCATAAGCGATGGGGAGAGGCCTACTCCGCCATATACTCTAATTAAGCTAGAAGTGTTGCCATATTAATAAGCAGAGTTATCGAGTGGTCAACATCCCATTCCCAGATAGATCCTGCGGGTCAATACATTATATTACAGGGCACACTTGGGTGCAGTAAAGTAACTATGGTTGGGATATACGGTCCAAACACAGACACCCCTGACTTTTTTAACGACATATGGGCCAGAGCTGCAGCACTTGGCTGTGACACCATTATATGGAGCACTAACTTTAATGTTATACTGAATGACTCCACTGATAGGGAGGGTGCATCACCTAGTATACACCCCAGAGCAAGTAAGGCACTAAACATGATTATATCAGATAACCACTTATTGGATATCTGGCGCCAGCATAACATTGGGGAAAGGGTGGGCACGTGTATATCGGCACAACACAATGCTTGGTCCAGATTAGATTTCTGGCTGGTGTCTGGAGATGTGGCGACCTGGACTGAGGACCGTGAATTTACCTGGAAACTACCCCCCATTCTCTATTAGACGCAGCATTTAAGGAAGAAATTCGCGGAGACATAATTGAGTACTTTTCCTTGAATCAAGGATCGGTGCCTGGTGTATTACTCAGTGCCTAGTCAAGGTATGATATGTGTGCGTTATACAATACCTAATTGGTATGTTGCTTCAATGCTTCCTATTTGGTATGATGCCACAAAAAAATGTCTTCCGGTCTAAACTTGCCCCATGAGCTCTACACAGGAGGGGAGGGGCGCTTGTAGTTATACTTATTCCAAAGCAACAAAGCCACAGGCAGGCACAATGCGCTGGGTGAGGGAGCAGCACACATATCATACTTTGACTAGGCACTGAGTAATTCACCAGGCACTAATCAGGAGTGGTATTCGGGATCAATTTTATTTCGTCATGAAGAAAAGCCATAGGGGTAGGCTTGAAAAATGTAGACCAAGAGTACAATACAATACAATACCAGCCACAGGGTTTAATAAAGTTTAGGTTCCTAGTGGCCCGACATTTTTTAGAATGTTTTCACTACTATCTAACCCTTCCTCTTCTACTCTAGCAAATATAACCCACACCTTAAATAATAAGTGCTCCCATGTCTCTGTCGGTCGTAGCACGCCCCATACCTCAGCGGGGTGGATAGAACCCCATGATGAAAATGCCACAAAGAGGCCTTTTGATGGGTGAGGGTTATTTTAGGAATTTTGTTTTTTTCCCTTAGTGATCATTAGCTTATCTGGAAAGATACCATTTGGAATAGGTTTCCCTAGTGGACGTTTTTTTGATTAAACAGGTGAATATAATGTTCCTTTGTTATTGTAAAGTATGAAGGTCTATGAATTAGGAACAAATGCGTTATTAATAAGAAGGCTATTGAACATCATAAAAGTATCCACAACATATTTCTTGGGGCGTCTGAGGTGAAGAGATAATAGCACTTAGCACCTGTATGAATAGGAATGGGTTTGAGATAAAGAAAATCAAAACAATGAAAGGGTGTTTTTGTGATTCATCAGAGTGGAATTCGAGCATTATCATAATTATTTTCGGGAACATTGGAATACAGGGATCAATATGGGTCTTCAACGTAATATAACCAATGTGGGGTTTTCTTGACGGTGGTGGTGAATGCTGGTCATAAATAAAGTGGAAAGAAAGAGTTTCTCTACAAATCCAGTCCCAACCACAGTTTAGACCCTGATTTGGCAAAATAAAGCTGGTGGAAACAGGGTAAGCTTTGGTCACAATTAGCGTCTGCAGATCTTCCCATATGCAGCATTTGCTGAGGTACCAGCTAATCTTTCTAAGACCAGGTGATGTGCAGTTACTGTGATTGCCCAGACAGCTTTAGAAGATGCTATGCTTACTGGAAGGCACTAAATGTTACACCGTATTTAAATGTTTCAGTTTCCTACCTCGCACTGGTAAAACATACTCACAACACATTGGTAAAGATACAAAGAGTAGATTTGTTTCTTTTGATTATATAAAGATACAAAGAGCATCACAATTCAGAAACAATTCAATAATAACAAGATTCCTCTTGTATCACACGACTACATGCTTGCCTTAGATCCTGTATAGTGATCTGCTGCCTTTTCTGCTAGGTTCACGATATACAAATATTACATACATAAATATATATAAAGAATATAAGAATGGAAATCTAAGCGACTGCAACCTCCTGTCCAAGATGGATAAAAAAACAACTTATCATTAACAAACAACAATATATGAGCTTTGATGGGACTGTAGGGGTTTGTAAAGTAGTTGTATCAAGTTTATCTTAAAACACTAATAGTACACTTTAGAAACTGAAAGGCAGGAGCCAAAGAATTTGTTAGAGCAAGCGCAAAAAAACCCTTCCAACGAAATTGCCAAAATACAAAGTAAACTGACAGCAGTCGTCAGTGATCAAGCAGCATTGTGTTATTACAAACCCAGCATAATAGGACCGAGGTTGAGAAGTTGCTAACCTTCTCACTGGAGGTATAAGGAAAAGGTCAATTTTGCAAAACAGCCTCTCCAGAGGAAAACTCTTATTAACCTCATCCGTGTGGTGCCAATTTACCCCCGGTGCTGGGCCCTAATGTAAATGGGTGTGGTCATGACGGAACGGTTCCGTCATGAGCACAGCGCGACCGATGCTCATGACGGAACCGTTCCGTCATGAGCATCGAAGGGGTTAATGAAAAAGAATTAGACAGGCTTTTTGTACTTTTTACTAGCAACTGCGCATCCCGATAAGTTCAGGCAAAAAGTAGCATACCACAATGGACTATTTATCAATTCCCTCTTAGATAAAGGGAAAAAACTTTAACTGGATAAGCATAAATATCTTGTTTTTCCCTCAAAATATAGCTGTTGCAGACGTGAATGAATGCTGTGCAACTCTTTATAAATGTCAATGTTTAGCCACATTATTTAAGTAATTCCTAGATGTTAGAGTGGCATGCCACTCACTCAAAATTCAGGTAAGGATTCCATAGATTGCTAATCAGATAGCTGTTCTCCAATGTAAGAAGTGATATCAAGAACGTTACAAGCACTGGCAATGGAATTAGAAGAACATTACCCCACTTGTGTATCAAGTTGTCCCTTATAAAAACTCCACGAGTTAGGGTCAAAATGAACCACAATCTCACTTAGACAGCATTTTCCACAGTACACAGAGGTGCCTTCAATCTTCATTCAGCTTTGCCTTAGTGATGTAGCCATTTGACCAAAACATTGGAAAAGAAGAGCATGCAAGGGACTATTAATTACCTGGAAATCTCAGAAGATTTCTCTAAGTGCAGATGATATCATTTTCATACTGGGTTAAACATAAATCAGCTTTAATGGACATGTGAAAGCATAGTGATTATGTTAGTGAACTGCTATTTTATTTGGGGCAAAGCACACTCATATTAGGAGGTTCTCATTACTAATAACATTAGTTATTGGCCTACAACAAACAGCAGAAACTCATAGGGATCGCCAACTATGGAATTATCATAAAACCTTTTGTGCATCCCGAATGCAAAAATGGCTCCACTTTACAAACTGCGACTATTTTTAGAGCTTCCAGTCTACATTCCAAAGAAAGTCTTAATACTTTTTTGTTTTCGTATTGGCAAGCAAACGTTCCAAGACAAGTGGAAAGGTGACCTCTAAAAAGGTTCAGAGAAATATTACGCTGTCTTAACATCCTTTATTACAACATGTGTAAAGGCGAAAACACTGAGATACGTACCTGGAGGAAGATTTACCCAATAGCAGACTTTTTCTCAATATACACCAAGCCCTTGAAATAACTGCATACTGTCAAGGAAGTGGTTTACTTCTGCTCTTGTCAGGTATACATTTGAAACCTTTTCAAGGGAGGAAATGGGTTGAAGAGGAGGTGGTGAATGCCCTTAAACTTTCCAGCCCTGTGGTCACCACTTCCCACCTTCTTCCAGCCAGTAAGTAGATTTTCTTCCAACAAAATCTTTTATGTGCACCACACAAACCCTTGCTAATAAAAGCAATGCTTACATGCATAAACAGCTTTGAGAACCAGTCTAACAGACTGCAATTGGTCAGATTGATCCTCTGTTGACCATCTAGGCACTGTAATGCAAATATAATATAATATAATTACGTTACATTTTGAGAAATTGAGTAATTAGGTAAAAGTTAATGCAATGTAATGGTATATTTATGAAGCACGTTTATCTCTCCGAGGAGCATCTTGGCACTGAGAAACGGAAACCCCGATGGAAAGAAGAGGTGGTTTACTGCAAGACAGTAGGTCAGGGAGATCGGATCTCAGATCAATGTTTTGCATAGAGTGTCCGGAGCACTGAAGATCCAGGTTAAAAGTTAACTTGCCTCGGATCGTAGCCTTCACCGCACACCCCTCTTGAGGGGAATCCGCTATTCCCGCCGGCCCATCGTACGCGCGCCTTCGCAGCCTGGGCGCAAGGGGGATGCATGGCGATATGTGATCTGTATGAGGGGGGAGTTTTCAAGACTTTTGCACAATGTAGAGAGGAGTTCCTTGTCTTACCGGAGGTAGGATTGCAGTACGCTCAGCTGAGGCACTGGGCTTCTGGGAACGAGATGCAGCAGGCAGCTACCCGCACCTTAACCCCCTTTGAGCGGCTGGTCCGCTCTTTTGATGAATCCAAGGGGCTGATATCCGATCTATCAGATCCTGCAGCACCCTCCTGTAGCACCCTCTCACTTGTATCAAAGGCAATGGCAATCGACATCCACAGCGGACATCACACCTGCGCAGTGGAATCGGTTATGGCAAGATATCCCCAAAATTTATCGCAGTATCCCACAGCGGGAGAATGCATATACAGTTATGACTCAATGGTATTATACTCCACTGCGTTTGCGTAAGATGTTCCCTGCATCTTCTCCCTTATGTTGGAGGTGTCTGACTGCATCTGGGGACTTCATCCATGTGTGGTGGGCGTCCTCAGCATTGACCATGTTTTGGAAGGAGGTACTTAGTCACATTAGGGGGGTGTTGGGATTCCCTCTGCCTGAGGCCACAAACACGATCCTATTGGGCATCAAACCCGCTGGCCTGAAAGCACTCACTCAGAGTGACTGGATTCTGGCGCTTCACATGCTAGGGGCGGCTAAACAGCTTATAGCCTTGTATTGGAAACGAACTGAGGCTCCTCCAGTGACCGCCTGGTTTATATGCTTATGGCATGTCATAGCTATGGAGCGTTTCACAGCGCGGCTGCAAGCACACGATACCCGCTTTAAGGCTGTTTGGCAACCTCTGATTACATATCTCTACGCGGTTGAGCGTGCGCATTATATGCCCACCAAGCTTAGGGCGCTGCGCCTCTTAGAAGATGCGATTGTTCCATCTGACCCTGGCAGATTGCTCCCGTAGGCGCTTGCCCGCTTGCTTGCGGTGCCCCCCTGGCTTTGGTCCTTGCCAGTGTATGTGATGACATATGCCTTTCCCCTCACCTGCACACATCATTCTCCTTTCTTCTATTCTGTCCTATTGTTTCTCTCTCCTTTTCCTATTCTCACGGTTCTAATGTCTGTCTAGATCTGTCTGTTACCTTTAGGCTTGTTGCTTGTCAGATACAGCTGTGGATCTTCCGGGGTCCTCATTTACGCTATGCCCTATTGCTCTGATTCTAAGTATCTTTTCACGCGGCCAGCCCCTCGAGGGTTGTAGGCGTTATGCTGTGTTAAAACCTGCTCTTTGCAGTGGATTTTTTTAGGCCACTGGAGAAACATACACTTACGCGGCCAGCCCTGTATAGGGTTGTGGGCTTATCGCTGTGTGTAGTCGGACCTGTTCTTTGTGTTTATGTCTGAAAATAAAATAGATCTGAAACAAAAGTTAACTTGCCAAAGAATTCACAAGATGCTTCCTCAGAAACAAATGTAATAAAGAGATCAATGCTACAGTTATAACAATGGTATACCCTGAACTCTGGCACAACAGACGTGCTGACATATTCAGAATCCTATGTTAAAAAAGCTGTGCTCAAAAGGCTGTTCTGAGCCTGTGAATTGCGCTTTTCCAAATTCAAATCAGGAATGGTAGATAAGGATTGCCAGGAAAAAGAAAGAAAATGGGTTGCAGTGGGTGAGGTCAAAGGCTGCAGCTTCCGGTACCACCTTCACCTGAAAATCTATGTTAAATGTTGGAGTCGGAAATCATTCTCACATTTCAGATAGGTATAAAAACTGTGGGTTCGTAGTGAAAGAATGCATACAAGATGCCCTCCTAATCACTCACGGACAGAAAAATTGTTTTGGTTAGATTCAACACTAATCCATATTTTGTAGTTGACTGGGTTGCTGGCGAGATGGACAAAGATCATGGTGTGATGCGTATAGGATAGATAATATTGATGAGGGTTAAACAGAAGAACAGAAGTTTATTTTAAAAACTCAGAGGAGTAAGAATGAATAGCAGATGAACACCGAAGGTGACAAGTCATTTTAGGGAAGAACAGGTTTCTCATTGAATCCTGTTCCTAAACCAAGGAAAAATCTCAGAAAACACTGACAAGATGGAGATGTGAAAAAAGTTTATAATACACTGTGTCAAAGCAGATGAATTCAAATAATTAGGAAATTAACTAGTTCGAGTGAGAGCAATTATCTGCTGATTCAATAAGCAGTTACCTTAAATATGCTTTCAAGATTGGGGACCAATTATTGGGTCTATAGGAGTGTTACATGTATTTGTCTATACTTCGGAAGAAGCTCAGTAGCATTTGATGGGAGGGATGTCAGACTAACAACAGAACTTTGAAAGCTGCTCAGGCCCAAATCTGAGGCTGGAACGAAGCCTAGTATACTGACTTGGGGAGTCACCTAGATGAGATCTGCAACTAGAGGATACAGGATGTACTGGACAGATGTTGGTGAGCAAGCATTGCCTCTTGACACTTTGACTTTGTGAGAACTATATCACTGTTTCCTCTGCCTGAGCATAACACTACCACTTATTCTCCAGTTGCACTATTTACTAGGCATTTGGCAGTTAGGAACGCAGCTATTTTTTAGGTTGCAATCACATTAGCCTAGGTAGAAAGATTGAGTTAACAAGGGAACTGAGAACCTAAGAAAGAGGACGGGTCTATATGACTGTTTACTGAACACTTTGTTATATTATGTCTTGCAACTAGACAACAACAAAAAGAACAGAGCATTACCATGGTTACAGCACATACTATGTAAGGACTAGAAAACTACTGTGAGTCATATATCTGGCAAATGTTAAAATATTGCGTATCCCAAAGGCCTGTGTTTCTTCTCTGTATACTGATCTGTGAGTACAGTTCTCAGAGGTATCACGTCAATGTGGTGAAAAGTTACATGAAATGTATGATTTGACTATATCAATAAAATATTTAAAACATTAAAGCACTCTTCCTCAAGGAGAATTCCATCTGAATTTTTTAATAATTTGAAAGAATGAAGAAAACATTAGATTAATGAATGACTTTATCCACTTTACAGGCAACCCCCTAAAGTATTTAGGATGTATTCTGAAAACAGGTAGAAGAAAACCAAAGAAAAGCATATCGAAAGGAGAAGCACGCAACTGCCACATGTATTCCACCATGGGTCATTGATCAATCCAGAAGTCAAGACAAGGCAGAGATAGTAGCTCTGACACAGAATAATTCACTCTACTCTGACACATTTTATTTTAGCCATGCTGAGGCAAGAGTTGGTAGGCGTATGTAAAATAACTTCTTTGCAATTCTCCAACACAACCAAATGGACTTCTCCCTAACAACACTTTACAAATGTAGCCCATTTGTTTTGCAGAATACATTTCCTCACATGCTTTATTACCTGCTTTTAGATGTGATAGTAAAAATGATCAATTCTGTCAGATTCTGTACCATAATACCATGAACCTTTTATTACAATGCGGTGTGAAAACAAACATTTAGAGGACAGCTATGTCAGAAAGACAGTCTACTTCATAAATATGCACACACCTGGTTCCCAGTCTTCTGGTTCGAAGCCCCATGAAAATTGAACGTATGAGTTTCCCAAATGAGGCAGCGTTTACAGGATCCAGCTTGTGCTCCTGACAGTGGCGTAGGTAATGACTGTAAAGTGTACTTCTGGGGAGGCTCACACCTTCTGCTGTTTCGTAGTTGTCCAACAGCCATTGCAGCTAAGATTACACATAAGAAACAGAATTATTAGGACAAAACAGACTAAACCACCTCCACACCAATGTATTGAGTAGGCTTCAGAATGATACTATAAGACACATTTCATCGTGCACACTGTTCCTTACTCCTAATGCTCTTTCCTCTATACAAAACGTGATTTTGAACATACCAGAACATCATTAGAAACGACTATGCGCATTGAGACAAAATGAGACAAAGATTATGAAGTTTTTCACAGTCCAATATTAAACCAGCACTTTAAACTTCTTACCTGGAAATTAACAATGTTACTTATCAATTGGAATTGTACAGAAGCGTCCCATCTATTTCTCTTCTGACAATACTTACGGCTTTGCATAACTCTGCACTGGCGTTTTTGTTGGGGGTAAAACCACCTTCAATGCCATCACTATTGGCCATAAGCCGGTTTTCTTTCATACTCCTAAATTTTGGGCTACCAAGCTTAAGGGGCATGCTCCAGGTCGGAACATTGGTATGCTCATCAGTTCCAACTGTGTAGGCCTAAAACAAGAACTGTCACTTTAGGGCACAGGGAATTGTAGGTGGCAGCAGGTTTAACCTTTGCTAATAGAGGTCAAGCGAATAGGGTTAGGAAAGGTCTATATGAAAGGGGTTAGCAAAGGTCTCAAGTCCAGAGGTCTGATTCAAAAGGTATTTTCAGCCATAGATGTATGTTTATGTCTGAAATTAGCTTCATTACATTGGTCATTGGTCATTGCCTCACTTACCAGGCCAGATCGGGCACTGCTCCCGAATTCATCTGCTCTGTCATTAAGCCCTACCTTCCAGGCAGAGAACTTCGCTCCGCTCATTTGGCCCTCCTAGCCAACCCCCGCTTTAAAAAACAGAAGGCGGGTGGAGCGAGATTCGCTGTCCTGGCTCCAGCTTTTTGGAATTCCCTCCCAGTCACCCTGTGCACCTCACCCTCTTACCTCCAGTTTCGAAAGGATCTTAAAACCTTCTTGTTCATGCAAGCTTACTCTACCTAAATTCCCTTCGCTGCTGCCGTCCTATGTTTCACCTCTAGCGCCATGAAACCGCTGGGTAAACGAGCGCTGTACAAATGTTTTTAAATTCAAATTCAAATTCATAAAACCACAGAACGATTTCTGATAAGCATAAATGGTTTTATTACACCATAATCCTGAGCCAAAAGCGTTTAGAATTACACTATCCTAAACTTCAGGCAAGGAGTGGGCAGCTGGTGTAACAGGGCTTGGCTTGTCCACTAAGTTTGTTAATGTCCACAAAATTGCTGATTTGTGGAAATTCACAAACACCATGGCATACAGTCTAGTTGATGTTTGTAGAGTGGAGTAGTGTACATTACAGTATTATAGAGTGTGGTAGAATGAAGTGGCATACAATGTTATAGAGTACAATGTCATTGAATGTCATAGAGTGAAATGGCGTACAGTGGAGTAGAGTGGAGTACTGTGTCAAAGTAGAGTGGAGTAAAGGGGGGTGCAGTAAAACAGCACCAAAGGCAGAGTCTGGCCAAAGGAAAAATGAGGCAAAAGGCGGACAAAAATCTGGCTGTTCGGGGCCCGACAGATAGAATATGAACTGGGCTTGGGACGTGGGCCTGGAAACCTGGGATGGTGGCTGAGGAACGCAGGGTCCCCCGGGGCAGACCTGTAGCACCTTGCAAACTATCTCTTTACTGGAGGGCAAGAACATGGCTTCACCTAGGTGCCCAACAGTGCATCAGTGAAAACCTCATTACAGGGGAGGAGAGACTCCTGAGTAGCCTATCATGGTAAAGGACCACAATTAATACATTTGTCTCAAACTCTGTGGTAGCAGGATGAGGTCCGAAACCTTTGCAGGACGGACCAGACGTAGAGCTGCAAAATGCCACCTAACAACATGTGAGGAATCCAGTCTGGCTTCTCGGGAAATTCACAAAATGAGGAATCTGCAGTTAGAAGTGTTAATCAGAGGTATTATTTTCATGCCCGCTTATTGCTCAATATCTTTGATGTGCTCTTGTGATATCGTTTTGGTTCTTCAATTCTATGTTTTACATAAATATAATTTGTTGTTTGGCATGTAGAATTGTACTTTCTGCTAGGAAGGGAGGTGTTTAGTGTTGCAACCGGGGCAGGTAGTATATCAGATTACTTAGAAACTGGCTCTTTTCTTTCTGCTGAGCCCTTTAAACTTACATTCACATTATTCCTGGTAGCAGACCCCGTCATTTCACCCCTTCATTCAAACATTTTAACACTACGAAACCTAAGCCCCGTGGCTTGTGATTGCATTGGGACCGTCTAAAATACATCATCACAGTCGTGTTCCTTCCGCCTCTTCTGGAAATCGCTTTGTAATTATACAAACGATTCTTTATCATGTTGCTGTAAGGAAACATTTAACCTACAAATAATCCCTGTGATGAACAATCGCCCACTGCTGCTGCAGATTTCCACTCAATAACATGAAAGAATTGCAATGCTTCTCTTAAACAGGTGTGAAAAACAACACCAATAATTACTGAAGCCTGGGGACTCGGTATGAATCCTGCCTCTTTCGCAGATTCCTTTTAATTGGAGCCTTGCCAGCTAGGATAATTTCAGAGTGGGATGTTGAGTCCCCAAGGGCTCTTCAGCAATTTGAGGCAACTAGGAAGTCGTTTGCTCCGAAATATTCCTATGCAGATGTACCTTATCACATCTGCTCAGGATATTTCAAAAAGAATCCCTCGTTACAAGCGAGAACCCTGCCCTATATCCGCAAATGTCACGTGCATAGTTTGTAAGGTCATCTGTCCAACTGATGTCTCATGAATGAGTCCAATGGACATTGCAAGGCTAACCCCTTAGGACAGGTGGTCATCTATCTGCTCAGAAGCCTAGATCAAGATTGGCAACATGATAAACATATTGCACAAGGTTACAAGGCATATGTACAGAAAGACAGAGCAGACAGCTTCATCCTTAGAAATACATCATAGAAAATATTTCAACTTTCATAGCGAATAACGTATTTGTGCCCGTACATCAGATCATTTCTGTGCCCTGGAAAACAGAGCGGCTAGCCCCACCCTTACTTTGTAGTGTTGTTTTCTCCAGATCGTAAGACAATACTCTGGAGGACATTAATCACGAGAGGTTGAGAAGCAGCTGTGATTAGCGCTTTTATAAAACTGTCGTGGAGTAACAAAATTCAGGTGTAGCTCGCCTGTGAAAGTTTTCCCTACGTCCACGTCGCCACATGATCTGTCTCGGGTGGCACACGGCCCAGCAAGTGTCCCCCTACTCGAGTATTAGAAATATGCCCCTAATAAAGGTGGGTAAAACCTCAGTATTGCCTCCTAGGGAGTCGTTCTCATCAAACATCTAACAGTTTAGGACAACACTGCGGCACTCTAACACTCCAACGATAAATCCTGGGACCACTATTTAGTGTATTAAATTGAGAAACAGCAACGATGGCCACACAATGATGTGCCCCGGATAAAGAAAGGCACTTTTATTTCTAAAAAAACCCCGGTGCGCTACACATGTAGAGCAAATGACCAGGGAAAGCTCGCAAACCTGTTCCCTGGGTGAGAGCTAATGCACTTTCAGCTCTACTTCGGCGGCAATAATGAGCTTGAGTGCAACATGAATTACACGCTGGAACTGTACTTTATCAAATTGATGTAATGAGTCACTTTCAGGGAACAAAAATGGAAGGGAGGTGGAACTGCAAGTCATAACAAAACCTGCATTCTTGTGTTTGCAGACAAAAGTCATTGGTAATGGCTTGCCAGGTAGTGTAGTTTATGAAGCATTGTGCTGTGAAAACTTGACTTCCATGATTGAATCCCATTTCTGAAATGTGTTCACTCTGCAACCTTCAGCACATCACTTAACCTTCCTGTCTGAAAGCCTCCTAGACATTCTCTATGCACTCTATTCTTCCCATTGCCTTGTAGCCAGTGTCCAAACGCGTCGGTTGCTGCTACTTGTGCTTCATGAACTGCTTAGAGAGTGAGTTGTCTGTATGATAGGTGCTGCCACGTATAAAGCCCAATTACTTTATTTCGCCTGAGTGGATTCAGCGAGAAATCCTTCCGCGTTGTGACTATAGCAACAGGTCCGTTATTACATCAGATAGTCCTTGCTCATCTTGGTGTCCCTGACAGAGAGGGTACTCGGCGATTACAGGCATAGGACCAAATTATGCAGCAGGGTTGACTAAATCAAGAAAAGACAAAATACGCAACATAATGTGCCCTAATCTGTGCCAGTATTGTTTCACTATTTTTGATATTTTGACATTAAAACTGTCCGAACTAAGGCTTCACCTTATTAGTACCAGATTCACATCTGACTACAGCAAGCAGCAACTATGGTCCAAAGTCACATAGTTGTGAAACATATCTTGATTTACACTTCAGCAGTGATGAGGTTGCTGTCAGTATTCATATGCAGGTTCCGAGAGACTTCAGATATTAGCTATCTAAAGAAATAGAAATTGAATAATTCACACGGCATGCAAATTCGAAAAATTGCTCGCAAATTTACAATTAACCTTTACAAATGATCTGGCACTGCACAGCGCCAAATGTGGTGCTTTATAGTAGCCTTTGATCCACCTGAGTTCGAAACGTTTTTGTTGGAATTCTGTTTGGCAAGTGCTTTAAAGCCATACTAAGTCAGAACACGCAGGAGCTAGTAAATAACATAATTCCAATAACTCAGGACAGATTCAGATTGCATTCATGGCTTGAGTTCCACACACACCACATTTACAATCAGTAATGAATGGGAGAGAAGGTGCTGCTTCCCCACGCCCCTTACACATCCAAGCAAGTGTGCGAATGGAGGCATTAGAGCAGCATTAGTGTAGCAAGGAAATCTGCTGCTTCATGTAATTAGAGCTACGTCTCTTAATTAAGAAAAGGTTTGTATTAGGTTTCAAACCCTCTTCGAAGGTGTTAACTAGTCCATTAGATGATGCCATCAGCTGTGTGATGTCTCAACAATCTTAAATGGATCTATCATTCTAAATCCTGGAGCTGGCAAGGATCCCAGGAATAACTATAGCAATTCGGAGACATCATTGAGACTTCATGAAGACCTGGGCCACTTCATAAACTATGACAGGCAAGCGAAATAGGAACCAATATCTTTTATACTGCACTGTAAAATGTTAGTATGGACCAGCATCCACACTGAGCAGTGTGGAATAGAATACATGCTGCTCTATCTGTATCAACTAATACATTCATGAGAGAAAGGAAGATGCATTGGAATTACTAATTGAGCAAAACGAAGCACAGCATTTCAGTTAATAACTAATTTGTTTACATTCACAATGGATCGTCGGATATTTCTTAATTGTACCTGTTTGATACATTTTCTTTCTACAAGTGCAGCTACTAGATTACTATAAATATACCCGTTAAAGAGCAATAGACAGTTGCAGAATAACAATAAAACATGAATTTTTGGATAATCCAGTATCATAGAATTGTATAGTCTTCTGTCACTGTGCACATGACTGCACCTCACGGTGTCTTACCTTAAAGGTATTCATTGAAACAAAATCCCATTAACAAATACAATCACCACAGCCTTGCTCCAGTTTAGTAAAGAGGTGTAGAGACAACTCTTTAAACAACACCTCATGACGAAGACGTAAAAGTCTATTTCCACTCTCCGAGATCAGCTTCCATCTAATCTCGTTAACAGTATCTTTGCCTCGAATGAATGATCAATCCATGAAATGTGGATAAATATAATTTAATATTATAGTTAAGAAAGGAACGAACGCTACTCCACTGTAAACCTAGACTGATCAGTTTCCCAACTGTAATGCACAGAATCCTCAGCCACCAACCTTCCAGAACAGTTCCAGTGGAAGGTTCACATTAAAGATATAATATAGAGCATGAAATAATAAGAACAATTGCAGTAGTGGTCGTATTTCACCGCACTGGTTTGTCAATCATTTGTAATCCTGAGGGTGTTAACTCCCAGAGGTCCTACTGCCTGCCTATTGCCTGCCTTGATACATTCAAATGCACTATAAAAACAAGGGAGAGCACAACCTATTGATTAATAGCTGTAGTATCCTATAATTTATATATTGTACTTTAGGTGATGATCACACAGAATGTCCATATTCAGTCCATCTGAAACTAAAAAAAGGCTGTCTAACACATGGGTATTTGTAATCCTTTATTCTTCTATCTTCTCTTCACATATAATCAAAATAGTTGTCAGCCCAACCAACGAGTTTTGTCCCCAACATGGGACTTCATCAGATGGCCATTTGTTTATTTGGCAAGTGTTTCAGGTGAGCTATGAAGATACGGGCATATACGGAAATTATTGTTTAAACTGGTTAATCGGAAAGATGCCTGGACATAATTTATACAGTCAATTTTTAATCACTGCAACAAAAAACAAGCATTTGCAATGCAATAGATCTTGCATTTACAAGAGTTTGAGCTATTGGCATTGTAAATCACAATGTCTTTTATTTATGTGTTGTTTTTAAAACAGATAAATAAAAAGCATTGCCATTTACAATGCCAATAGCTTAAACTCTCGCAAATGTGTGACCTATTGCATTGCAAATGCGTTCAGCGACCGAGCTATAAAGATTTATTTTAAAAGCATTAGGAGAGAGCGTGTCCTGCCCGCAAGCTATTTGAGAAAATAGTGCTCATAGGCTGTAATTAAAGCCTACTGAGTAACAACACACGTAGCAGGGGGTGTCCTCATTGGAGGTTACAAAATGAGACAAGTCAGTACTATGGGGGATTTCTAAGCCTATTGACCAGTGAACAATGACACAAGCCAATGAAAAAATGGACAGAGCTTCAAGTCCATACCACAATACATGCTTCGTGGAGCAGCAAACGTTCTGCCCAGGCTCAACCTAAAAAAAACATTTTCCCTGATGAAATACCATATTGGGGACGCAGCACAATGGCTGGGCTGACATTTTTTGATCATATGTGAAGAGAAGATGGAAAAATAAATGATTGAAAATACTTGTGTATTGGTCAGCCTTTTTTAGTTTCAGATGGTCTAAATATGGACATTCTTTGTGACCATCACCTAAGGTACAATATATAAATCATGTGATCTCGGGTACAACTGGTAATCAATAGGTTGTGCTCTCCCTTGTTTTTATAGTATAATATACAGCACCTTATGTTCTGGGCTACAACAGATGTGGATAGAGAACAAGGTAGAACACTATGTTATTCACTCAGGGACTGGCTTATAGATATCGATCATGCAATTATTCTCATTAATCTAATTTAACAAAGGATCAAGAATTCTAGAATAATCTGGTAAACAAAGGAAATTGAGACAGAAATGTTACTGTCGCAATCTACCAAAAAAAAGAGAAACACGACTTGCCTTTAGCTACAAATAATTCTAATTCTCAGTGGAGCATTACAAAGAACTAAAGAAATTGACCAGAAATCTTGCTACTCTCAATTAATCTCTTCAGGATGGTGTAACGGAGTCAAGTAATTGCTTGCCACCCCTTTCTATAATCACCCCAGTCACAATCTAACTGGAACTGTGTGAAAAGCTCTGATATTTTCCTAATAAGAGAGCTCAGAAAATTCAGGACCATGCTAGGTGCTGTTTGGCCACTAGTATCATCTCAAACACTCTGGTTCCTTTGCCATATTCATTGGCACTACTTTCTCACGTATATAGCATTAGTATAAAGCAAACACACAAGCTCTTTTCTGATAATAAATAAGGCTTGGCTTTGCACCAGTATTTTGTTCATCCTAGTCAAGAGGGCAGGCTATAAGTCGATTTCTATTATGACCCAATCCTTCCCAGCCAGGGTGCGGCAGGTGCAGCGGCGCCGGGAGTCTGAGTGGCACTGCGCGCCCAGTGCTGTGCCGCCGCTGCCAGTGCACTCGGAACGGTGCGCTGTCCCAGGACCTCGGTGCACCCTGCACGTCTCTCCCATTGCCTGTCGGTCGCTCTGCCACAGTCTCTATCCGACCCCTTTGCAGTCCGCATGGAGAGGCGCCTCGCTCACGGCTTAGAGGAGCGCCGCTCCCGTGCACCTGTTACCAGCACTTTCTGGGTGGACCAGGAGTAGCACCCCCTTGTGGTACTCCAGGCGCTTCTGAGAGGTTAGGTGTGCTACTCCTCCGGCCTGCCTCAGGCGGCGCCTATAGGCTGCGGAGGCCACTACACCCATGACGTCAAAGCTTTCAAAAAATGCAGATGGGCATGGCAGGGATAAGAGGAAAGAGGAACGTTTGTGACAGGGTGAGAGAGACAGGCTGGAGGGGTCGGGCGGAGAGCAGGATGCCGGTGAGAGGGAAATGCATGTGAGGAAGGCCATGAAGTGGGAGTGAGAGATACGGTAGGGTAAAGATGGAGGAGATGTGCGATGAGGAAGAGGAAGAGGAAAGGAATAAGAGTGAGGGGATCGGGTAAGAGGATGATAGTGTGAAATGAGACGGGGAAACAGAGCGAGATAGAAGAATGAGAGGCGAAGAATGAAGGTGGCGAGGGGAAGGGAAGCAGATGGAGAGAGGTAGACAAACAATAGGGTGAGAGAAGAAACAAGCATTGAAAATGCAATGGGTCTCGCCTTTTATTAAGTTAAAGCCATTTGCTTTGCTATACAATACCAGTAGCAAAGAAAATGGCTTTAACTTGATAAAGGCGAGACCTATTGCATTTTCAATGTTTGTTAAACTCCTGGTCCCCTGTTTTAACGTCCCCTTGAACCAAATTTGGAACTCTTTCTGAGTTCAGGCATTTTCCCTGCAGCTTGGAACAGGCTTTGCTACTACCCATACTTAAGAAACCGGATGCCGACCCTGCATAGTGTAAAAACTTCAGGCCCATCTCGCTTCTACCTGTTCAGGCAAAGATCCTTGAACAGATAGTCCAGAGTCAACTATCGGGATTCTTGGAATCTAACAAATGATTCCATGACTCCCAATTCAGCTTTAGAGCAGGCTATAGCACTGAGACTGCTCTCCTAGAAGTGGCTGAAAGCGTCCGTGAACCTAAGGACCCAGGACAACGCAGCAATGTTGGTGCTGCTGGATCTGTCTGCGGCCTTTGACACTGTGGCCCATCCGATTCTCCTAGAGAGACTCAAACTTCTGGGAATTCAGGATACAGCCCATGCCTGGATCCGGTCCTTCCAGGAGAACCGGACACAACAAGTTTTCCTACGTCCCTTTGTCTCTTCCCAGAAGCCCCTGGTGTGTGGGGTACCCCAGGGTTCGGCGTTGAGACCTCTCCTATTCAATGCCTACCTCTCCCCGATTGCAGCTCAGATTGAATCCCTGGGGGCGAAGGTGCTTTCCTATGCTGACGATACCCAGCTTCTGTTTTCATTTAAAAAGCACTCAGAGGCTGCTTTTATTTACTTCAGAAGCTGTCTAAGTCACATCTCGACCTGGATGACCCAAAACTATATAAAACTGAACTCTGAAAAAACTGAGGTGCTATTCTTCAATCAACAGACCACGCCACCCTCTAGGCTCTGGTGGTCACAGGAATTCAACTTCCCTCCTGAGCCTGTAGACTCGGTGAGAAACTTGGGTTTCAGATTTGATAATGCCCTTTCTTGCAAGTCCCAGTTTCGGCAAGTCTCTTCCTTCTGCTTCGGGAAACTCCATATCCTGCGGAAGTTGTTCCACTTCCTCCCAATGGACTGCAGGAGGATGGTGGGTCATGCCTTTATTACATCCCATCTGGGCTATGGCAACAGTCTGTACTTGGGCCTCCCTGCATATCTGATCTACAGGCTTCAAAGGATACAGAATGCAGTGGCCAGACTGATTTGCAAGGAGCCTTACTGACACTCCATCACATCCCACCTAAGATGCCTCCACTGGCTACCCGCCATAAGGAGAATAGAATTCAAGGCACTCACCATGGCCTACAGAGCAACCAGGGGCCGAGGCCCGGCCTACTTGAGAGCTAGACTCCAACACTACCAGCATGACTGGGTCCTGAGATCTAACCACCTGTACCACCTCACCGCCCGCTTTGGCAAGGCGAGGGTAGGCGGCAGAGCATATGCAGTTAGGACCACTAAACTGTGGAATACAATACTGCTCCCTCTGTCTGACCGAATCTGAACCCGCCTTTAGACAAGCTCTAAAAACCTGGCTACTTAACAGTCACTAAGCCTACTTGCACCCTGTGTCTCTCGACTGCCTTAGCGCCAGGACAACTCCAAAATAAATAATGAGACTCTAAGTGTATGATTTTATTAGTCCCATCACAAGCATCATTGATCTATCTCTCATCTTTACCATTGTTGATCATATTTTCTGGTTGTGTGCCTCTCAACAGCAGTTAGACATGATATGTCCCAAAAGTGGTTCAAAAAAATCCTGGTGGGCGGCGCTCAGGCTCTCTCTCTCTCTCCTATTTCAATTCTGAATTTCATGCACTGTTCTGGGGTGTTTGCCAGGACTCTCCACTGCCACTGATTCTGTTATACCTGTAACTTCAACCACCAGTGCTTCCCAATTGGCCTTTAGATTTCCAGGGTTAAACTCAGGGCACGAGTCGGGGGTACGCGCGGGGACAGTGTCCACCAACTATTTTTACCGAGTGTACTCTGTCCACCCTGCCAAGATGTTGGGCCCCACAGAAATATGTTGAACTTGTCCCAGTGTAATTTTCAGACACCAGAACACGTTCAGCAGCTCCTGCACGTTGTCTGCTTTCTATTTCCAGCAGCAACGTGAAGGCAGTGAGGGGTGGGGTGCGAGGTTTCACCTCCAGCTGTGCTAAAGATAACGGCAGAAGTTAAGGGGCCATCAGGCCTCCTTTTGATCGAGTATTGTACTGGAGGCGGCCTGGAACCTCACACTTACATGCAAATGCAACAGAGAGGAAACAAAAGCACACAGCTTGTTATCTCTTCACAGGTACTTAAGAGATGCATAATTTATTTTTAGTTTGTTCAGTCCCTGTGTATAAGTGCATGCACTGCTACTCATTCCAATGCAGAGTGTTAGAATGCTTTACATAACATACACGTAATCCATTTAAAATAAATCACGTTAAGTGTGCAAATCAATGTACAAGTGTGTTACATGAGACAATCAGGATTACAACGTATAGGAGTCAAATGCCCTTCATAGCTCACTGTGGTCTACTAGAAGGATTATAATTTATGAATTTCAAGTAACAAAATGATCTCTGTGTTCAAAGCAGTAATCCACCTACCCATCTATATAAAATCAATATCTGTGATCTGCATGTTACATGATGGACTTTGCTTTGCAGGAGTCAGCCTTCTTTCAAAACATATTTTATTGCATTTTCAGTTGACAAATGTTATATCATACACATAGCAAAGCACTATTGCATAATTAAGTGGAACATTTATGCTCACAACACTGTATAAGATGAAGCCCATGTGTGTTGTGATATCATGAATAACAAACCCGAAGAAGGTAGCAACAAAATAGAGGTTTAACAATACCCAAACTGACCTCCCCACACCTGCCCCCAAAGAACAGTGGGTGATTATGTTTTGCAGGAGACAACTTAATTTTCTATACTCCTTTGATTCAAATTTGGGACTACACAAAACACAGATCTCTCCAACAAATGCGTTAACCTCCAAAGTTATCTCACCATTATTATCATTCCTTGAGATTTACTTGGCACCTCCGCTGCAGATGCCTTAACCCCATAAAATATTTTAAAATGCAGACTTTGCAATCAATCCGGCAGAACAGATCTACTACCATGCTTTTCCTTGTTGCCAATTTCTTTGTGGCAGGGTTTAAAAGAAATGTATTAGTTAAGGCCCAGATTATGCATCAGGATAGCACCACTTTTCTGGCACAACCCTACTCTAAATCTCATTTGTTAAATATTATAATGCACTTGAATTTACTCATGATGCACCTTATAAACATGTGTAAGATCTTAGTATCTGATGTCACTTCTTGTGATGTCACTTCCAGTGAGGTCACTTACTGTGATACCACCTGTAATGTCATGCATCGTGACGTCATGTGCAGTGATGGCACGTGTCATGATGTCACTTGCATACTGCCTATGTTGGTCTGTCTCCCCACTTCTTTTTATAGGACTTGTCACCTGGTTAAACTAATACATGGGTAATTGTGAATAATATGGATGTTTTCACTAAGGGGTTCTGAGTGACGGGAAGTTAAAAACTAGAATGAATCCTCCTTGGTCAGGGCTCCAAACTTGTGCCACAAACCATTTATAGGTTTTGAAGCAAGCCTGCCTTCTTTATTCAAGCCCTGCGTATTCACAGCAGTTTATAGGCGAAATCCACAACATGATGCCGAATACTGGAGCTTCCATGTTTCTCCTTTCATAGAGGTATGTTGTTTTAAACTTTGGAACACGCACTAGTGATATGGGGGCCCGATATGGTTATTCTGACTTGGCCGTGCAAAAACATGAAACATGCCTGCTCCTAGAAACAGCAAAGTGAGGTGTGACAGGCAATGGGATGTAATGACATAATCTGGGCCTCTTTTTTTTAAACATCTGTTTATTGAACATCACCTCAGCATACAACAAGCATAGATGATGTATCACTTGCATTGTAAGAATCATGAAAGAACGAGGCATAGCACATCCTACATGTTCATTAAGCTAAATTGAGAAAACAATGACATACATATTGATAAGCATTACATAAGGACAAGACCTCATCAGTACTCCAGGTCTAGTTTCCCAGGTGGAGAGACTCACTATCCCCTGTAAGTATGCCAGGTGCCCCAGACCTTCCCCATTTCTTCAGGCAACCTCAACTCTGGTACACTGTGTGCTCAGCCCTTTGATACCAATCTCCTTGTGGTGGTCCATTACCCCCTCTACCCCCAAGCCCACACTATGGTTCGCTTGGCTACCCTCCATGCCAATGCAAGTCGTATCTTTTGGTATTTAGGCCACTCCTCCTTGTCCGTTATATACCAAAGGTGCCATTTAGCCACAAGTGGCATGCTGAGTCCAGTTGCTAGGGTCATTGTGTGTACCACTACCTGCCAATAAGAGCGAATTTCCAGGCATTCCTGCTGTATGTGAAAAAAGGACCCAGCCATCCCACAACCCCTGGTACATACAGTGGTGTTGCACTTCCAAAGGCGAAGCAGGAGAATTCGAGAATAGTATGAACTGTGGAATATGCACAGCTGGATTAAACAGGAGCGGGTATGTAGCGCCTCCATCCAGTTTTCCTCCTCTGTAAGACCAATATCTCCCTCTCAAGCTTCTTGCAGCTTCAGCTGGGGCTCAGGGGAGTTATTCATTAATTTATGATAGGTCAATAGACAGCCTTATCTACCATTGGGTCCAGAAGGAGCCGATCCTCCAGGGGAGAAGATTCAGGCAAATCTGGGGCTCTGTTTGGGGCATTAAGGCAGCGTCCTCTTCAAACTGTATTTTTACTTCTTACGTAATTTTTCTTTGAGACTCACTATGTTCAGAACTATCACCACTAAAATGCTACACTCTGCACTTTGGCGCATGCATAGCCTATAAAAAGTTAGTTTGATGATTGAAGTTCTCAAAAAGGCCTTAATTTTGGTTTGTGATCTCTGTCCCTGATTATAAACATATATATAAATACATTTTAAATTAGTTAAGTCTTCAGCTCTACACACATGACTTATAGCAGATATGCCCCACTCTCATTTTGCAAAACAGACAAAAAACTATTTTTCACAGCAGGAATATTTGATATGACCTGAAAGCATGGCACTTTTAAAGTAACCACTCTGCTAAAAACATATAGCCACCTAGAAGGCATCATCACGTTGGAAGCCATAGAAAATTATTGTGTCTGTTATCCAGTCCTAGAGAGTTGCATTTCCTCTGAGTAAAAAGGAACTAGTCTTGGATGTTCTGTGCCTTTCTCTATTAAATAAGTAAGGGCACCGAAAATCAGGAATTCACTGCAAGTGTCTACAGTTATGTCTCTTATTAGAGCCGTTCCTGGTGGTTGGTTTTGTATGAACATGGTTTGAAAGAGCTCATGCTGATGATCACTTGAATGTCTGTGGTCTTGTGTTAAATAGATTGTCAAAGAAGAACTCTGGGACCTTATTCACTGATTCATGCTACTTGCCTTTCACCACAATTAGAGCACAGGACCAGAAGGAAGCTGCACAGTTTTCTCTACCATGGTGCTTTATGTGTCAGATGGATTGAAAAATGTGTGCTGATAATTCTTGACAAAAATGTAATTTTGCCTGATGAGGCATTGAAACACTTTAAGGCGAGTAATACGCTACACCGTAACCCAAGGTTAGCAGTTAATTTATTGGGATTCGTCTTGTGCACTCAAGAAAAAATAAAATCATGCATTTACTCTAGTTACTTTGTGATAGATTATATTAATATCGGTTAGGTGCGATTGTTAGTGGGGACTATGCAGTTTCAGGTGAATGGTTGGTGAGATAGTTAGGCTGGTGGAGATTGGGTAATGTTAGGTTACAAGGATAGGTTTTAAAGAGGGGAGGTTGTGATCTATGAAATCAGCTATCAGCCAATTGCAAAATTACAATAAGAGAGAATAAAGCAGACAGACATGCGAATGAGAGGAGACTGTACTTAGAAATAGAAGGCATGAGGAAGATGGAAGATAAGAAGAGGGTCACTCAGGAAAAAGAAAGTAAAAGAATCAAGCAGAAGTTAAAGTAAATTTCTCATGCATGATTTCAGGAGATTTTAGGAGATAGCAGGGAATCAGAAGATGTAAGCTGTAGAAAGAAGTGTACCATATCTTGACAGACCGCTCATGCATGCAATTGTGAGTGCAGACACCATTTAAATATTAAGAGCCTTAGCCTGTTGTGTTCCAAACAGGCTAAGGCTTTAATCATAGTCTGGAGTATCCCAACCTTTTTACAGGGTCTGTATGGGGCACAAGGGGAGTTGGTACTGAAAAAAGAAAAGGTTATCCTTAAAGATCTTTCCTCACTATTCTGTAATTAAAGGTTTTCCAATCACAAAAATTAGCAAGAATAAGTCTTGTACTTGATAACATTTAAAATAACAATTGCTCCACGTCAGGAATACCAATACATATTTGATACTGCTGAAAAGGGGCCTCTTAAAGACTTAACCACTCACAAAAGGGGAGGACTGGGAGAGTTCAATGGAGACTGCGGTCCTGTGTTTGATGTTTCTCTGCTGGCTTTTAATCTAATAAAAAGATTTTTTTTAAAACAATTAACAAAGAAAACTAAACTGAAATGGTGTCCTTAACTTTTCCGATCCTAAAGATATGATGATTGTACTTTGCAGCCTAGTTCGGACACTCAATTTCGGGTGGGCGAAGGTCACTGTTGCAAAGTTTTTATTATGATTAAAGTTTCTGATAAAACCTTCTGGGTCGTACACTAGTAGGGCAATATATTAAAAAATGTGGCTTCAGGAAGAGTACTTCCTAGAATAGAACTATCTTAAGTAAACACAACATGAATGCAAGAATCAGGCATATTATTGGCTCTTAGCTGTGAAATCCCAGTCTTTTTCTTAGAACACCTTTGCCAAACAGAACATCTACCAACTGATTTTATACACTTCATTTCAAAAGACGAAAATAGAGGATTATATTCTTTTAATGGCATAATCATATCTGAGGGTAAAAATGCAAGATAATTACATCGTTCAACCTTTACACGTAATCCGCGTTAATTAGGGTAGATTAAATACTGTGAGCTAGCCCTCTTCCCCTAGGAAAGTGCTGATTGACAAACAAAAAAAATATGCATTTCCCAATTAGCAACCAGATGGATGATAACACATTAGAATTTGTTTTAAGTGCACTTTGATAATAAATTCAATTCATGACAGATGTTACTTCAGCTATCAGTTTCTGCAGCAAATGCATGATGGTCCAAAGTCAGGTATATGTTAAAAAAAAATCTCGATTTTAACTTCAGCAGTGATACGGTTGCTGTCAGTGCTCGTGTACAGGTTGAGCAATACTTCAGCTATTAGCTAACTAAAGAACTAGAGATTGTACAATTCACAAGGCATGCAAATTCTAAAACAAATTGCGCACATGCATACGATACCACAGTACACTGGAGCCTTATGATGAACATTATTGTACTCTTTCTCCCTTAAGGGTCTTTAACTCGACTCTCAGTATACATATGTAATTAAGACTACAACCACAGTATCAGTACAATGTACATAATGTCACTTTGTACAAATGTGTCGGTGGGGTGGCGAGGTACCCTTCAGGGTGGCCTCTTTCAGTCCAAAAAGATTGCACTTAAGTGAAAGAACCCCTCACAAAATTTGGGAGAAGGGCCTATCAATTTACATTGAGCTGCTGGGTGGCGCTGTCTCTTGTGCAGCAGAGGTTAGATGTGTTTGTTGAACCATTTAAGGGGGAATTCCCGCCTGAGTTAGTGAAATTTAAAAAATCAAATCTCGGTCAGTTCTCCGGGCCTATATAGTCCATTAATCTAATTCCTATTGCGATTTTAAAAGGCCCTTTTCATAGTCGTGACGTATGTGGAGAGTCGAATCCAAATATTATCAAGCCTCTCCTACAAACAAACCCTTACAACCAAGAAACCCGTACAGCTACTATCTCCAGCGCATTTTTTTCATCTATTAAACATCCACTGTAAAAAAAACTACATTTAACAATCGGGCCTTGATAAGGAGTGCTCTGGAAAACTTGATGTGTGCGTTAAAAAATATATGAGTTTTATACTAAACACTACACCTTCGCACTTTTTCGCATGTAAATTTCAGCAGGTCAAACCTGCTGATGTTTACCGGGGAAAAAAAGCCTGATAAATATGTGCTTATTTTGGTGCTGCACCAACCAAAATCTGCACGTTTTTCACTTTCAGAGCAAAACTTGTAATTTCCTTTGTTTATCTCATCCGATAAATAAAGATGCCTAGGATATCGTTTTTTTTGGCTACTATAAATAACCAACCAAATAATCAACCAATACCAGGTCAGTTGTAATCGATGTTGGTAGGTTTTCTTACCTCGCTTCCACAATTACCACCTCTCGCTTTAATATTGCCTACCTTAGCAATTTTAGCCTTCCTAGGGAGGCTCCTATGGGACTATGTAAGACTGCTTTCCACAGCAGTAGTTCAGCCCATCTTCCCTTATATATTGCCACATCTACACACTCTAAGGGCAGAATCCTAGACTTGGTTATCTCTGCTCTACCACTGCTGACCTACCAACACCTAAGCCACAAGACTAATCACCCCACATTGCAATCCCTATACCAAGGCCCACTCTTAAATTACCATTCTCTCTACTTTGCGGCTATCCAAACCAACTCCAGGTACCTGACACTTCAAGGTATCTAAAAGCACAGTCCGAAAAGAACACTTATTTTCCCCCCTTCCATTCTCAAAGCCAAAAATTAAAATATGGCACTATTCAAATGAGTTAAACACTGCTACAAGCTGCATGTCAGAATCAGACGGTTATGTTGTGCTCTGTATGGTAATGTGGAGAGTCTCACTTGACAAGGTCCTTGCAATCAGTTCCTGGATGAGTATATTATGCTTATCGATGAAGGCTGCGACCGAGTAGTATCTCTAAGAGCACTAGTGTCCAAAAATACTAGAGCCAAATGTATTCATGTTCATTAGCTCCATCATATGTCTTACTTTGAAGAGATTTGAAAGAAAGGAGACCTTTCAATCTGAAAGAAGCCAGGGAGCTAAACAGAATGGTGCTGACACATGTAGTAAACAAGGTATCTGCACTGTCTGGAGAGTTGACATGTCGCCCAGTAGCATGACAAATGGGATTGATGACTCAATCAAGCGGAAGTGATAGGGTTTGTTAACTGCCTTTTTTTTCATGATTAGTAAGATTGCTTTGCGCATGCAAGATAGCACAATGGGTGAGGGAAATCCATTGGCGGGTGATAGTAGAAGGTGTAGTATTAAGGTCCCTTGAGAGAAGAGGATGAAGCAGACTCTAATTGTGAACTATTAGCAATGAATTGGCCAGACGCGCAGCTGAAAAGAAAGCTGTATATGTATGTCCCCATGAGAACAGCTCTCATTAAATTTATAATGAGACCAATATGCTGTGGCTAGGTACCTACACAGAGAGAAACATGTACTCCACTTGACCTCATGGATGTTTTGAGAGTCCAGAACATAGTGATAGTGACTGGGCTGTGAAGAAGTCAAACGACTGTGCAAAACAAAGGGATGATCCTCAGGGCCACTAAGATAACCTCTCCAGCTATGGTGACTGAAATACACTGAGCCTGATAGTTCTTCTACGTCATGCTAGATATTTCCATACTATAATTCGCCCTTCCCCGCGGAAATGATTTTTTATGCTTAAATCATGCTTGTTGGGCATATATGTCTACAATCAAGAACATAAGAAGTAACCAACTGATGTCCAAATGCAACATACAACCATTAATTATACCCTGCCTCTCTGGAATAACATGAAACAATGAGCACTACATACCCTCCAAACTAACAATATTAAGAACAGCTCTATAACAGTAAGGGGAAAGGAATGTGATTGTAATGAGATTGTGACTGCTATTATCTCAAGTTTTGGAATCTCAAAGTTCCTTCCTTCCAAGAGATAACCAGTTGATTTATCAGACAGCCAAGCACAAAGCAAGGAAAACCCTTACTCAGACTCTGGTTCCCCTAAGGTGATTTTTTGTTAGCCCCAATGCTCTTAAAGTGCTATACAGGCAGCTCGTTATAGTCCTTGTTTTTTTTGGTTATGCATTTTTTGGCAGTGTATTCCTCAATATAAAAAATACAATACCAATACACACTGCTACAATCATCTTGGTCCAGCTTTAAATCTATTAAAATCAAATTATATTTCATCAACAAAGTGAGCAATATAAGTCACAATACTGAAACATATAAGTTAAAACTCTACTTTCAGCCTAACATCACTGCATGAAAGGGCTTCTTTCAACCCTTGACAATCGAATCACATTTCATGATAAAGGCCTCCTCTCTTCCTCAATCGTCAACTTCTCTCATGAGGCCATAACAACTTGTCTGGACATTATTAATATTCCCTTCTCATGTGAATCCTTCTTCAAACAGAACCAATCCACCTCTTCTCAATAAACCCAAATCTAGACTCTGATGAGTAGTCTAACAACTACTCCATCATTCACCTACCATCCCTAGGGAAAATCCCTGATGGAACTGCATAACCATTTTAAAAAAAGGACCTTGACACCTACAACTTTCTCAAATATTACCAGTCAGGGCCTCACTTGTGTTGCAGAACAAAGATGGTTAACAGCAGTTTACAATGATCTGAAGATATCTTACAATGGCAATCATATGTTGTGGTCTTCCTTGAAATGATAAGTTCCTCAATAAAGAAGTTCAACATATTTAATGGAAGAAGTTCCACCTACAAGGATGATGGCAGCAGTGACGTCCAGAGTAACTAACTTAGAATTCTTTAAAGGTACACAGCACTAAGAAGGAATGTATACAAGAGAATTCCATGGGACTTAAAGGAGAATAAACACAACACAGCAACTACGCATGCTACATAACTGACCACCCGGAAGTGATTTAAAAGAGAAAGTCATTAGAAAGGAGAAACATCCTCTGATCTTAAGATGAGAAGAGATTGGGGAGATGGTTATAGAGAGTCACAAAATTGTATAATTTGCTAACCTCAGCTGAGGAAAAACTGTATAGACTCATTATACCCTTTTTCTGAGATTTAGACGCCCAATGTTAGTGGAGCAGAGCAGTCTAACAGGTTATGGTAGAGTCTGATAGGCTACTTTAGTAAGGCGTATGTCTTGAAATGTACTCTGTACTTGAACTTAAGCTAGTGCGATATTCGGTGGACCTCAGATACCTTATCCTTTCTGCACAATCCTGTACATAGGTGGGCACCAGTGTGTTTGCTCTACCAGGAGCTTGCTTGTGATTTTCTTAAGGACCCTTGATTAAAATTATTATTACAGACCAGTATAGCATACTAATGACCTACTACACCCTTCCCAGTCAGGTTTTAGAATGGCGCACTCCACAGAATCAGCACTACTGATGGCCACAGAGGCGCTGTGAAAATATGTTGACAAAGAGCAAACGGCTGCCATGATCCTGTTGGATCTTAGCGCTGCGTTTGACACCGTCTCGCACCAATTGCTTCTCCAAAGACTAGAGGCCAGTGGCATCCCCAAGGGGTCCCACAGGGATCAATTCTAAGTCCCACCCTTTTCAATCTGTATGTGGGACCACTAGCAGAATGTGCAGAGAAACATGAGGTGTCAATAGTGTTATATGCGAATGACACACAGCTAATTGTAATGCTGTCCCAAAATAAAGATCAGGCAGCTATCAGCTTCTCTAAATGTCTGGAGGAGGTGGTTGACTGGATGTCAAACCATTGCCTCAAACTAAATGGGAATAAGATGGAGGTAATGGTGGTAGGTAAGGTTATCCGCATGGTGGCCAGAATCACTGGGCCAAGTCCCCTCCCCAAAAACAGAGGTGAAAAATCTCTGAATCTGATTCGATTCCAAACTGTCATTTGACAATCAGATTCGGAGGGTAGTGGGGAAGTGCTATGGCGCCATGAAACCCCTGAGGAAAGTCAAAGATTTGTTACCATCTAATGCTAGGAAAACCATAGTACATGCAGTAATCACTTCACAACTGGACTACAGAAACATACTATACCTTGGTGAATCCAAAAAAAGCCCATCCAAATTGCAAAGGGTACAAAACGCAGCGGCACATTTGGTTCTCAGCCTTCCGAGCAGAGCCAACACGAAGATAGCCCTGACTACCTTACACTGGCTGCCAGTAGGGAAGAGAGTCGTGGTTAAGGTAATGTGTCACTGTCACCGCATCCTTTCAAATAAAGGTCCTAGATACCTCCAACCACTACTGACTTAATACACCAGGACGCAATCTAAGATCCATGGAAATGGCACTGGTGACAGTTCCAAGAATATTCAGAGCACGAATGGGGGCTCGCTCCTTCAGGTACTTAGCAGCTGAAATCTAGAATATCTTGCCAATCACCATCAGAACTGGACCAAGCGTAAGTATCTTCGGCCGACAGCCGAAGACATGGCTGTTAACAAAAACTGAATAAAAGTACAGTTCAAGGGCCTTATGGGGCCAGCAGCAGACTCATTAGATATGTTTCAGTGCGGGGACACACCGGTTGGTGTAACCATGAGCTCTACAAATGAATAAATAAATAAATACATTTTCACAAACACACCTATCACGAGTTTAAGAAGTTATCTTGTCCTCCTAAACAGAAAATGTGTTTACTTTACAGTATTGATTAAAAAGATGAAGCGCTCTCCCATGAGGGATATTAGCCAATTCATTTTTAGCACCGAAGTAAACTACCTGAATCTTGACTTCAGTCAAATGTGCAATACCCGTAATTCAAAATCCTGTCTGCACTTCAGACGACTGTGACCATAATCTGCCTATCCCTCTAGGTGTACAAGAGTCTGTGTATCATCCACGTATGAGTGAAAGTTGAACCTATGTGAATCTCTATCAGGTCAATAGCAGCTGAACCTAAATATTTAAAAAGAATTGTGTAAATTAAAATCACCTGTGACTGTGGCATAGCATTCCAAAACGTCGGTTTTGTAAAGGCCACCTTTATCTCAAGTGGTTTCTTGATGCCATACACATGTTTACTCTTACCCCGCCCAATGTAACTCCTTTTTAATAAAACTTAGGATAAGGTAAGGCTGAGTGGAAAACCCAAGATTTAAACGTGATCATGAGGTCAAACACTGATCGCTGCACTAGTACATTGACCCATTAGAGCCAGCAGAATGACTTCTGAAGACAAAAGTGTCCAAAGCCACATTATATTGGCCCTGTTGCTAAGAAACAACATCAAGCATTCCATGGCTATCCCGTCAAGTCTTCCTGCAGACTAGAGATGATGGACTCGAAGGTTATTTTACTCCAGTAGCATCAGCACCATCTCGTGATGGAGATATAAACCCCGATCGACAAGAACCAAAATGCTTACAGCATCCAGATGAACCCAGGGAAGTTTATTCCTTACGATTTCCAGCACTTTACTTTTAACTAACAACAACTATACTATTGACCTGAATTGGAAGGGTTCAATGTGTTCCAGCACCGTGTGCCTTGTTTACATTTTCTAGGATGACCCTTCCTTAAAGGGGTGCGTTTATGATTTCCTGAAGCAAGCTTTTTCAGGAATGCCTCTGAAAGCTGTCCTGAAGCAGCATCATTTGGGTATCCAGAGCAGTCATCTGGATTTGTGTTGCTTCTGACGGAGACTTATTGTCCTCCCCCGAGTTTCCCTTTAAAATGTGAACAACTGTGGTCCAATTTTCCAAGTCCATGCTGGCATAATTCCTCACATTCAGACAAATCTGCACGTCGACACACATTTTTTGTAGGTCCTGACTTCTTTTGATTAGGATTTCACAACTGGGGCTGTGGTGAAGGAAGCCTTGGAGTTGCTTTGTTCAAGGACATCTAGTAAACGGAATAAAGAACGGACTCCGATATTGTAAAAGAGACAATACAAAGGAACTCAGCCTTGGGTCTCGTTTGTCGCAGATGTCTAATGCTGTTACAGTAATGCAAGGGGCAACTTATCCAGCATATTATAACATCTGTGTCTAATCCAGATGTGACTTATGTCCTCATATACCACTGCTCACTACTAATATATTACTGACCCAGTACTGTCAACACAAGGTGAAAACAAAGGTAGGTTAAGAACAAAGGTCAAACACAGTGGATGCAAGCAGTGTACTGACAGCCAACTGCACTGCTCAGCAGAATGTAAACTGACGTAAATTTCACTGTCAAACTTGCCCTACAGACCACCATTTGCTCTTTGTTACTGCGATTTAGACTACTGATCCCACCCAAGTCTTGATGGCCTACTGTTGACAGAGGAGCTAATGTTTTCAGTTTTAGGAATATGTTGCATTACTCGGAGTGATAGAGAGCCCCCATGTAGGAGGATCCTGGCCAGTGGCACGACAAGGGTGACATTGGCCTAGTGTATTAATGAAAATAAAGTGCACTAAAAATAAACATTTTTTTGAAAATGCTTAGAATTTCTTTTTAACACTAAATTAAACAAGTTGGAAAATGATAAAACATCCACCCTTACACTATCAATAAGCAACTGGTATGCATTTGAACATTGGATGCGGACTGAATCGGAAAATATTAAGATTGGTGTACAAGCAATAGCTGTAATACAAAAAAAATAATATTTACTATGTTCTTAAATACGTAAAAACATGTGGTACACATAAAAACATCAACAAACCTACGTAAAGCAAAAAGAAAACAGCATTGCTTTGGGCATAAGCATGGGTACATAAAAGAGCTACTTCGGGCTTGCTATGTATTTTGTCCAAAAATGCAAGAAATAGCATAAATAGGTGGTGCGTTGGCAATCACTGGTCGATTGAGCAAGATGCAGACGAATGAGTCAAAGTTTCAGTCTCAGTTATAATGAATAAGCGGGACCATCCTCAGGTCAAACTGCTTTGGAAAAGGAAAAATGGCAAGCCACAACAATCTGAATAAAGCATAAAAAGTGCAGTTGTACACCAGAACAGAAAATAAACTAAATTAAATTAGGTGATTTGTGGTTCTAACACAGAAACCAGTTCAGAGACCAGAGCAACACCGCGAACAAGGGTGAATGTGAAGTGTCTACTCTATATGCCAACACGCGTCCAAAAGATCCACACCAAGATTCGCTACTCATGCCCAGCACTAAATGTGAATCACTTGCTCTTATCAATGAATTTTCAAATACTATCGTAAGGGTATGTATAGGGGTGTGAAGAACATGTGTTGCAAAGGAAAGTAATTGTGACCCAGAAAACACACAAATTGCCAGACGACATTAGGCAAAAAGAAGTAAATAACTCAAAATAATGAATAAATCCACTGGGACGAGTAAAACGTCAATAATTAGGAAAGAAAAAAAGAAGTTTAAAAGAACATGCATAACCATGCAAATCGTTAGCACGGTGTGGTGAGCGGCAACTGCTTTCAAGGCAGTGCAGGCAAGGAAAATAGGCCTTCTCACTGCTGACTGGTTAGCAACATATAGTAATAATTTGGGCTCTGTGGGACGTATCTCTTTCCCCTGGTGCACGGCACCTGCTGCACTATTGATAACTGCGTCCCTGGTCTTCACCACATTCCAAATAAGAAGGGAATAGGGCACATACTCACTACACACCTACACACAAGGCAAAGAGATTAGAGAGAAGAGCAAAGATACATTCTTGAACAGATTCCAGAACAGGCAAAAGTGCAATGCTTGTTTAAAATCAATGTTGGTACTGACACTGACAAATACAATGAGTCACAGATGCGAAGCAGTCTTCAATAGCTAGAAATGTTGGTCTTGGAAAACAGACTCTTCGGCGGAAAATGTTCATTACTTCTCCAGCTGTTCAAAAACGAATGAACAAAAAGGGCAGTAGATTGGTATTTGGATGGTTTGGTCAATGGGGGGAGGCAGCTGTTCTTCCTCACAAGTGGAACAACCTATCCGTTCGAGTGGGCTGTATTACATACACTACTTGGCCGTGATTTCTGTATTGTAAGGCACAGTACCACCTGACCAGGCGGGGACGTGGGGTGGGCAGAGAGGAGCTGTATGCTTCAGCAATGAGTTCCCCCACCCATGGCCCAGGCTAGTCAGCTGGGCCTACCACGCTGAACCATGTTTGAATGGAGAAGCGTCCCATGCATACCAACATGGCTGTTTTAAGGAAAATTGGACTCACGGGCCTATAGGAAGAAGGAAAAAACTGCCAGATGTAGATCACACTAGCGTGGCTAGATGTTGATTTATGGGCAGGATTCCTAGATGCCCCATCTACTCGGGTTGGGGGTAGTAGGCTTTCAGGAGCAAAGCCTCAGATAAGGTTATGAAACGGCAGCATTTCACTCCTCATCTTTGACGGTAAAATTATTTCTCAGGGAGTAAAAGGCGATTGCTGATAAGAGTATTTTTAAATGGGTAAAAAAAATTAGAACAATATTTTTTTTTAACCAAGGGTATGTGACGTTTGGAGAGTTCTGCATATCATTTACCTCCTCCCTTTCTCTTTAGAGAATTCTGAAGTGTGTTGCTCCCATGCTTCCGCCTGCACCCTCATATGGAACGCACAGCCATAATGAATGAGGTGGGTGAAGAAAAGGCCAGAGGGTGCCTCTCATCACCGGACAAGAATGGGATATCCTTTCAGAGGTCCACACAACTCCTGAACAGCGAAGTTTATCAGGAGCAGGGCCATCCGAATGTACTTAGTTTTAGTACATATGTTGTGTCGCTCTCTTTCCCCATCTAGTACAAAATCTGTGCATGAAATTCATTAAAAACAACACGGCAGCACAGATACTTTCACCACAGCATCAAATGGTACAATCCACTGCGCTGACCTGCACCGACTGGCAGGGATTGCAGATTGCCCGAATTCTAGTGGTTGACAACAACGGCTCAGGAATATTACCAGAAGACACAGTGCTTTGGTAAATGTTTGGTAGTGATGTCAGAACCAGGCATCCCTTTTTTTTTTTTTAAAGTATTTTTTTAGAACATCACAATATACAAACGCAATTGGCATCCCTTTATGAGAAGTAGTGTTAGAGGATACACTGAAGCATAACAGCAGCTGCTGATAACGTAGTCAACTTTAAATGGGAAATAAATGCTGCCGTCAACCTTGCCTTCAGGCGTACATGATTGGATGTGAGGACGCGCTTCATTTAATTTCTAGACAACAAGTTACACACTGATTAATTTACTGCCCTTTTTCTACTCCAAAGAGGAACTACTACCAAAATGCACACCCCATAGCTGCCAAGGTTTCAGATTGCTATGTGTGACATTTTCATAATTGCAATGCAATTATGAGTGACATTTCAACGACTATGAGTGACACTTTCTTGCGATCAAAATCAATCAATTTAGACAAGGGAAACATAAATATCAGTAATTATACCCACTGGAGCAACGGGAAACTCCAAGAAGATTTTAAAACTGCAGCAAAGCTTCAGGAATGGAAGAGCACTTCAATGGGAATGTGCAAGGCGGTCTGCTTCTAAGGACGTCATGACACTGACCCCTGGCATCTCCAGCCCTTCCTGAGTTCTGAGGCGCTCCCTCTGTCCGATTATGCCCCTCACCCTACTAAGGGGACACCCAGGCTGCAGACTCACATATAGGGTCAAGCTACATGTGTGTGGTACTCAGTTTCTTGAACACACCACTACCAACCAGGACCTCTAGCCCTCCTTTGATTCTATGGTGCTCTCTTTGCCCTACTGTGCCTCTCACACTCCTAAGGGGACACCTAGGCTGCAGGCACAAAGAGCATGAGAGAGATCAGCTGCCTACACTTAAAATTAAGAGTCAGTCAACACAGCTGAATTGTGGACACCGCCACACACAGGCACAGGCATTGATTGGGCAAAAGTAGCACTACGCAACTGAGGCACACAGGTCACTGACAGCCGGCAGCAGTATTTAAAAATGTTCCCCTCCGCTCACTGACACCATAAATAATTATATCACCAGCGTAGCCCATTTAAAACAAGTTAGTAGATGCTGTGCGACTTAACTTATGTCAAGAGGATGCGTTCTCGCTCCACTCCGGGACTACTGAAAAGTATTGTAAAACTAACAGTGCAGACAGATTACGATGTGAATATAGAAAGCGAGGGGGACCGGTTGTGACTGGTGTAAATGCTGAGCGGAATTAAGCTAATTTCTGTTCTCCTTAGTGATGGCTTGAGTGTGGGCTCACGTGTGGGGTCACATGAGGACGGCGCAGTGCTAAGGAGAGAGATCTCTGAAGATCCCCGAGCGTGGCAAGAGAGTAGAGCTTGAGTGGGGCCTTACTGTGTCACCTGATGGAGCAGCACATTATGTGCTCACCGTAAATCATGGCTGCTGGTGTTCTCAAGACAAGAGGTGGTATGGGCACTCAGTGAGTATGTGAGAGAATTTATGGGCAGGGAGGCAGCGTGACTGGCGTCTGGGACTCTCTGCAGCAGGGTGCCAGGCAAGCTCCGCCCCCGGTCCACCCCCGCTGCAATCAACGTGAACTTTAGTCCCTTTAGGTACTTGGTACTGCTCAAACCCAAGGGCTAGGCAGCTGCCAGCTGAGTGGGCCCACACTGCTTAGAGGTAGTCCAAATATGCGGCAAGGTTTTTATGCCAAAAACGAAGATTCCTTGTTTCCATATGGATTTAGCAGACCACATTGCTCCACATTTTTTAAATGTGTGTAACCCGTCTGTCGACTATATCGAACTAAATTACCAGGCACAAACAAGATAAACAGAATAAACAGAAAAGGATTGGTTCATTTTTTCTTTTGAATGACGTTCAGCTTATTCCAAGTAGCTGATTGTTCCTGCTGTGAGTTCCGTCTTCCTTGCGGATGGCCGCTGAACCTTACCGTGAGTGTGATGGACGACTCCCACGAGGTCCACTGGACTGCACTCTCCCTCGGCCGGGCTCCAAAATGTTGAATTCACAGTGGGCGGCAGTCATCATATGCCCACAAGCAAAGCGCGGGCGCGCGGCATGCCCTAGGAGCACTCAGCAACAGAGACAGCAGCACTGAAACAAGCCAGCACACCCATACCATTGAGGCCCTATGGCGCCGACCTTTCCCTCAGGCTTCCTACGTCGCTCTAGTAGGACGTGACGTCCCCTGCGTCGCACTGGCCAATCGTATCAAACAACCTGACTGGGCCCAGCCCTAAGTCAGGTTGTATGAATCAGAGCTGAGTGGCGCAGCAGAATAATCGCTTTAAGATACATTGTAGCACGGGGAGACTGCCCTCAAGCCTGCGGGAGCATTGCTCCCAGGGCACAAGGCAGGGCGCTGCCAGTCACCTACCACACACACTGCCTTCCACAGCGCTTCACAGTGACAGCTGTCATATCTGCAGAAATGCCTGACAATGCATTTCAGTGCGGTGCTGAGGAGCACCACCACCTCCCGCCAGTCACTGCTTTTCCTGCTTGTGTTGACATTATTAACCAGTCAGCATCCCACAACAACACAATATCCTCCGCCATCTTGTGAGTTGCAGCCTACCTGTGCCCCAGATTTCAGTGAGCAGAGTCCAGGAAGTGGTAAGGAGGCAGACTAGTGCTGTCTCTTTCCTAAAAAAAAGTTTAAAAAACGATTTTCCCTAGCTGTGATTGCATCATCTTATTTTTTTCTTTTTAAATTTCTTTAACTGTCTTTGTCTGTGATTGTTACCGTTTAAAATTGTAGTTTAAACCTGCCAGTGATTGAATAATTTGTCCCATGTTTTTGTGTTTAAACATGCGGTTTTTCCTGCCTGTGACTGCTTCCATTTAACCTGTTGAACTGTGGGATTTGCAGTCCAAACTCTGTAGTTTTTCCCTCTCATTTCCTGTGACTATCAGTTTTTCCCTACAAATGTCTCCTTTGCTCTGTGAGAAGACCTGTATGTTAAGCAGTGCACCCCCAGCGACCATTTTGTGTTAACAAGTCAGTGAAACCAGCCCACCTCCCTTCCCCCTTGAGACAGCAGTGATCTGCTGTAAGCTATTTAAACTGTAATAGGGACAGTGCACTTCGTTTTTTTTTGGCCAGGGGAGGGAGTAGTTTTATACAAATAGTGTTGATAGAGGATAAGTTTGCTGGGGCCTTACCTGCAGAAGTCCAAAGTGTGGATTGAGCCGGTCTGTCTCCTAGGAGATTTCTGAATAGAGGAGCAGCTTCCAACTCCCTGGCCAGCAAACCTTGTCTGTGGTAGCTGGGACCTTATATAGTCTGATATTGTTCGGTATATGTGTACAGTGATTGGTGGTTGTATCTGATGTTTCTATTGGATTAGGGTTAGTGTCCTCATTGGTTGGGTATTTGACTGTTCTGTTTGGTTTCTGGGTCTGTGATTCCATCAATGTAGGGTTGGGACTACGGCTAGGGTTAGGCCTTTAATTGGAAGTAGCAATTAGGGCTTATGGTGTGATTGGTTGCTGGACTAGATATGGCACTAAGAGTATGGTTAGGCTTTCTATTGGAAGTAGGGACTAGGGCTTCCTGTGTCAGTGGTTGCTTGGACAAGTGTTAAGGCTAGGGCCTCTATTGGACGTAGAGATCAGGGTTTTTGAAACTGATTAGGTGCTTGGACTAGGGCTAGGATTTCCCTGTAAGGTCCTCTTCTCCTATTGGTTCTAGATTTTAGGGCTAGTGCTGTTATTGAATAGTGTTAGGGCTAGGGTTCCCATTGGCTGAAGGGGTCACCTGACTACTAGGGCTATAAACGGCCAAGGCTTAGGGCGTCTCAGCTAAGGGTGGAGAGGACATGGGTGAGTGCCTGTTTGAGCCTGGATGAGCCTGGTTGGGACCAGGGCCAGGAATGCTGCCCAATTTGCCATTCATTAATACCCACCCTATGTATTGTACCTCTGTATATAAGCATTTATTTTCACTATAGATAGGTGCCTATCTTTGTGTATTGCTTTGTATAAACATGTACAATATTTATGTTGTTATAAAAAGAAAAACAAAATCATCTTTGGTCTACATGTACTTGCTTCCATTGTGCATCTATGTACCTCCATGTACTTGGATCTGTGTGTCTGTTACTTTTCTCCTGAAAAAGCATATCCAATGCACTACCCTATTTCTCATCCGCTACCTCAATCAATATCTTTAATCTGCACATACTTACGTTCTTTATGCATCTATATACTTTCAATGTAATTATGGATCTATATATGTATCACTTTCTTCTAATTTAGCCTTTCCAATGCACTACCCTATTTCTTAGGCTATACTTCTCTCAATATATCTTCTAGCCCAACTTTCTGACTCATCTCAAGCTTCTTTCTACAACTCTTTCCAATTCACTACCCTGTCTCTCACCCTATACATCTATCATTATATCCTCTACGCCCACTCTCTCATTTATCCCAAGCCCCATACCACTACTATATCTCCTAAATAACCCTTTCTTGACTCTCTCCTACTCTACCCCTCCTTGCATCATCTGACATCTCTTTTACTATACCGATCCCTCAAAACAAACCTTTTTAAACTCTTCCCTCTGACTCTTCCCCTCCAAAAACCCTTTTTACTCATCCAAAAGCCTCCTCCTACTGCTATGACCTAAAAAAAGAAATCCTTCACTCTTCTATCCCTCCACTATCCTTTTCAATCAAAATAACAGGCTAGCATGTTCACTTCTCTAATTTCATATTCCACTACACTAATTCACCACTAATCCTTTATGGGTTCCAGAGTAGTGTGCTACTCGCTCACAAAGCGTTTCAACACCTCATCAAGGTTATAAGCGCTATATAAATGCAAACCTTTTTTCCTTTTTTACTCCTCCCCTTCTCAATCCAAATAACTGACTAATATATCTACCACTCAAATTACTTCATATTTCACTATACTAATTTTCAACACTAATCCTTTATGGGTTCAGGTGTAGCCTGCTACTCACCAGAAAAGCGCTTCAACACCCCATAAGGGGTAACAGGCGCTATATGAATGTAAACCTTTGTTTCCCTTCTATCCCTCCGCTATCCTTCTCACTCCAAATAACTGGCTAATATCCACCACCCAAATTACTTTCATATTTCACCACTAATCCTTCATGGGTTTCCGGAGTAGCGTGCTACTCATTAAAAAGCGCTTTAACACCCCATCAGGGGTTAGAAGCGCTATTTAAATACAAACCTTCTTTCCTCTTCTATCCTACTGCTATCCTTCCGAATCCAAATAACTAACATATCCACCACTTAAAATTTACTTGCATGTTTCACTATACTAATTCAACCACTAATCCTCTATAGATCCCGGAGTAGCGTGTTACTCGCCGAAAAAGCGCTTTGACGCCTCGTCAGGGGTAGTAAGTGCTATACAAATGCAATTACAATACTTGGTAGGACTGACACCCCCGGGTGACCGTTAACACACTTCTGGAACACCAATCTAATCTAAAAAGACAGCGCATGTTTCCTTCTCAAATACAGCAAAAATAGCCCATGCCATGCTGGAAGTAATAGTTGAGGCCTGGCGTTATTGAAAAGGAGTAACGGCCGGGCGACTTATTATTAACGAGAATGAAAGTAAAAGAAAGAAAAAGGAGCCAGCCCCCTGCAAATAGTTCTGCTGCAAGGTACACCCATGTAAAATACAAGGTTATGGACGACAAGAGAACATAAAATATGCGCCTACCATTTAAAATCTCTCTCCCCCGCGGTACCTAGTGAGCCTCTGGTTTAGTAGCTGATTTAATATTGTGGAGGTAATTGGCCAGCCACCGAATCACTTACTGTACTAGCAGAGTGTGTTTGAAGTTGCAAGGTCGTTGATTTTAGTAATCTGCTCTTATTATGCAGGAACTCGAACAGTGCGCTCTGAGTTTTTTAAAAATAATTTTGCGGGCTCTCGTATTTCATACAGGATTGCTTCGGCTGAAATTCAGAACAATGTAAAACGATGTTCTAAAGGGAACAACATTATCAAACCCCTCAATAGATTTTCGATTTTCGAGTTTTGTTGAAGCTCCAGCTTTAAGTCAGGTTGACCCCTCAAAACCAATACGATTAAAAAACCCGATGTGGCAGCGAGATTAACCAAAAAAAAACGACCAAGCTGGAGGAAATTAAGGTCCAAATACTTGCAAACACACAATGCAAGAAAAACAGACTCACTGGTGTATTGTGATGAATAAACTGAAATACAACGTGTGTGCTGCATGTTTAAGGCATATTCCACTGCACTGAAATTGCAACATTAACATAGGAAAAACATTTAATTTATTATCATGCTTTTATTTCCTTTGGCTTTTTTTGTCATTTTCTCTCCCACTGGCAGGCCAGGATTTGACGCATGCCGGGCATTTTCCCGGGAGGCTGGCAGGGTGGGGGTTGGTTTCACTGATGGTGAGGCCGGTTTTGATGCTGAGGAACGTGCAGCGCTGACCTTCAGGGCTCTGGAGGTGGGGGAGGTGAGAGGGCTCCTGTTGTTTGGCTCAGACAGTACAGCACAACCAGTGCTTTCAATGGAAATATGAGCGCTGGTAGTATGTGTGCTGCTGAGAAGTGCCAGTACTCTCCCATAAAATGTAGTGAAGCAGTGCTGAGAAGTGTAAGCACTTTCTCTTTCAAAAGAAACGAGTGTGGCTATTTAGTAACGGACAATACCGTACCGACCCCTCTAAAGCACTGAGAATATATATAACAAGCATTGGAAATGCAATAGGTCTCGCATTAGAAAAGTTGGAGTTATTGGTATTGTAAATGACATATGTTATTTATTTGTTGGTTTTTAAAATTGCTAAATTGATGGCTTTGTCATTTACAATGCCAATAGTTATAACTTTTGCGAATGTGACACCTATAGCATTTGGAATGCAACATATTTTGTATTTACGTGACTTAGATGGCAGCTCTTGTCGTTAGGCCACATCTCTAGAGAGCAGGAGAGTGCAGCAGGGGAGAGAAGCACAGCAATGCAATAGGTCTTGCATTAGGAAAGTTTGAGCTATTGGTATTGTAAAGGACACATTTTTTATTTATGTGCTTGTTTTGAAAATAGCGAATTAATAGCTTTGTTATTTACAATGCCAATAGTTTTATCTTTTGCAAATGTGACACCTATTGTAACACAATATGTGTTGTGAGGGTGAGTGAGGGTGAGGGTGAGGGGTTGAGGGTGAGGTGTTGAGGGTGAGTGAGGGTGAGGTGTTGAGGGTGAGGTGTTGAGGGTGAGTGAGGCTGAGTGAGGGTGAGGGGTTAAGGGGGAGGGGTCGAGGGTGAGGGAGGGTGAGGTGTTGAGGGTGAGTGAGGCTGAGTGAGGGTGAGGGGTTAAGGGGGAGGGGTCGAGGGTGAGGGGTTGAGGGTGAGGGAGGGTGAGGGGTTGAGGGTGAGGGAGGGTGAGGGGTTGAGGGTGAGTGAGGGTGAGGTGTTGAGGGTGAGTGAGGGTGAGGGTGGGTGAGGGGTTGAGAGTGAGTGAGGGTGAGTGAGGGTGAGGTGGGTGGGTGAGGGTGAGGGTGAGGCTGAGGGGTTGAGGTTGAGTGAGGGTGGGTGAGGGTGAGGGTGAGAGTGAGGGTGAGTGAGGGGTTGAGGGTGAGGGGTTGAGGGTGAGAGTGAGGGTGAGTGAGGGGTTGAGGGTGAGGGGTTGAGGGTGAGAGTGAGGGTGAGTGAGGGGTTGAGGGTGAGGGGTTGAGGGTGAGTGAGGGTGAGGGTGAGTGAGGGTGAGGTGTTGAGGGTGAGAGAGGGTGAGGGTGAGTGAGGGTGAGGGGTTGAGAGTGAGTGAGGGTGAGTGAGGGTGAGGTGTTGAGGGTGAGTGAGGGTGAGGGTGAGGCTGAGGGGTTGAGGGTGAGTGAGGGTGAGGGGTTGAGGGTGAGTGAGGGTGAGGTGTTGAGGGTGAGGGTGAGTGAGGGTGAGTGAGGGTGAGTGAGGGTGAGTGAGGGTGAGTGAGGGTGAGTGAGTGAGGGTGAGTGAGGGTGAGTGAGGGTGAGTGAGGGAGGGTGAGTGAGGGTGAGTGAGGGTGAGTGAGGGTGAGTGAGGGTGAGGGTGAGGGGTTGAGGGTGAGTGAGGGTGAGGGGTTGAGGGTGAGTGAGGGTGAGTGAGGTTGAGGGATTGAGGGTGAGGGGTTGAGGGTGAGTGAGGGTGAGGGTGAGTGAGGGTGAGGTGTTGAGGGTGAGTGAGGGTGAGGGGTTGAGGGTGAGTGAGGATGAGGGTGAGTGAGGATGAGGGGTTGAGGGTGAGTGAGGGTGAGGGTGAGTGAGGGTGAGGGTGAGGGTGAGTGAGGGTGAGTGAGGGTGAGGGTGAGGGTGAGTGAGGGTGAGGGTGAGGGTGAGTGAGGGTGAGTGAGGGTGAGTGAGGGTGAGGGTGAATGTGAGTGAGGGTGAGTGAGGGTGAGTGTGAGTGAGGGTGAGTGAGGGTGGGTGAGGGTGAATGTGAGTGAGGGTGAGTGAGGGTGAGGATGAGGGGTTGAGGGTGAGTGAGGGTGAGGGGTTGAGGGTGAGTGAGGGTGAGGGGTTGAGGGTGAGTGAGGGTGAGTGAGGGTGAGTGAGGGTGAGGGTGAGTGAGGATGAGGGGTTGAGGGTGGGTGAGGGTGAGTGAGGTTGAGGGTGAGTGAGGTTGAGGGTGAGTGAGGGTGAGGGTGAGTGAGGGTGAGGGTGAGTGAGGGTGAGTGTGAGTGAGGGTGAGTGAGGGTGAGGATGAGGGGTTGAGGGTGAGTGAGGGTGAGGGGTTGAGGGTGAGTGAGGGTGAGGGGTTGAGGGTGAGTGAGGGTGAGGGTGAGTTAGGGTGAGGGGTTGAGGGTGGGTGAGGGTGAGTGAGGGTGAGGTGTTGAGGGTGAGTGAGGGTGAGTGAGGGTGAGTGAGGGGTTGAGGGTGAGGTGTTGAGGGTGAGTGAGGGTGAGGCATTGAGGGTGAGTGAGGGTGAGGTGTTGAGGGTGAGTGAGGGTGAGGCATTGAGGGTGAGTGAGGGTGAGGTGTTGAGGGTGAGTGAGGGTGAGGGTGAGTGAGGGTGAGTGAGGGTGAGTGAGGGTGAGTGAGGGTGAGTGAGGGCGAGTGAGGGCGAGTGAGTGATGGTGTGGGTGAGGGGTTGAGGGTGAGTGAGGGTGAGGGGGTTGAGGGTGAGTGAGGGTGAGGGGTTGAGGGTGAGTGAGGGTGAGGGTGACTGAGGGTGAGGGATTGAGGGTGAGAGATTGAGGGTGAGGGATTGAGGGTGAGTGAGGGCGAGGGTGAGTGAGGGTGAGGGGTTGAGGGTGAGTGAGGGTGAGGGGTTGAGGGTGAGTGAGGGTGAGGGTGAGTGAGGATGAGGGGTTGAGGGAGGGTGAGTGAGGTTGAGGGTGAGTGAGGGTGAGTGAGGGTGAGTGAGGGTGAGGGTGAGTGAGGGTGAGTGAGGGCGTGTGAGGGCGAGTGAGGGTGAGTGAGGGCGAGTGAGGGTGAGTGAGGGTGAGTGAGGGTGAGTGAGGGTGTGGGTGAGGGGTTGAGGGTGAGTGAGGGTAAGGGGTTGAGGGTGAGTGAGGGTGAGGGTGAGTGAGGGTGAGGTATTGAGGGTGAGGGGTTGAGGTTGGGTGAGGGTGAGGGTGAGTGAGGGTGAGGTATTGAGGGTGAGGGGTTGAGGTTGAGTGAGGGTGAGGGTGAGGGGTTGAGGGTGAGTAAGGGTGAGGGGTTGAGGGTGAGTGAGGGTGAGTGAGGATGAGGGGTTGAGGGTGGGTGAGGGTGAGTGAGGTTGAGGGTGAGTGAGGGTGAGTGAGGGTGAGGGTGAGTGAGGGTGAGTGAGGGTGAGTGAGGGGTTGAGGGTGAGTGAGGGTGAGGGGTTGAGGGTGAGTGAGGGTGAGTGAGGGTGAGGGGTTGAGGGTGAGTGAGGGTGAGGGTGAGTTAGGGTGAGGGGTTGAGGGTGGGTGAGGGTGAGTGAGGGTGAGGGGTTGAGGGTGAGTGAGGATGAGTGAGAGTGAGGGTGAGTGAGGGGTTGAGGGTGAGTGAGGGTGAGGGTGAGGGTGAGGGGTTGAGGGTGAGTGAGGGTGAGGGGTTGAGGGTGAGTGAGGGTGAGTGAGGGTGAGGGTGAGTGAGGGTGAGTGAGGGTGAGTGAGGGTGAGTGGTTGAGGGTGAGTGAGGGTGAGTGAGGGTGAGGGTGGGTGAGGGTGAGTGAGGGTGAGTGCGGGTGAGTGAGGGTGAGGGTGAGTGAGGGTGAGGGTGAGGTGTTGAGGGTGAGTGTGGGTGAGTGAGGGTGAGGGGTTGAGGGTGAGTGAGGGTGAGTGGTTGAGGGCAAGTGAGGGTATGTATGTATGTATGTTGAGTTTGAGGGTGAGTGAGGGTGAGGTGTTGAGGGTGAGTGAGGGTGAGTGAGGGTGAGGTATTGAGGGTGAGGGGTTGAGGTTGGGTGAGGGTGAGGGTGAGTGGGGGTGAGGTATTGAGGGTGAGGGGTTGAGGTTGAGTGAGGGTGAGGGGTTGAGGGTGAGTGAGGGTGAGGGGTTGAGGGTGAGTGAGGGTGAGTGAGGGTGAGGGTGAGGTGTTGAGGGTGAGTGAGGGTGGGTGAGTGAGGGTGAGTGAGGGTGAGGGGTTGAGGGTGAGTGAGGGTGAGTGAGGGTGAGGGTGAGTGAGGGTGAGGGGGTGAGGTGGTGAGCGGTTGAGGGTGAGTGAGGGTGAGTGAGGGTGGGTGAGGGTGAGTGGTTGAGGGTGAGTGAGGGTGAGGTGTTGAGGGTGAGTGAGGGTGGGTGAGGGTGAGTGAGGGTGAGTGAGGGTGAGTGAGGGTGAGGGGTTGAGGGTGAGTGAGGGTGAGGGTGAGGGTGAGGGTGAGTGAGGGTGAGGGGTTGAGGGTGAGGGGCTGAGGGTGAGTGAGGGTGAGGGGTTGAGGGTGAGTGAGGGTGAGTGAGGGTGAGGGGTTGAGGGTGAGTGAGGGTGAGAGGTTGAGGGTGAGTGAGGGTGAGGGGTTGAGGGTGATAGAGGATGAGTGAGAGTGAGGGTGAGTGAGGGGTTGAGGGTGAGGGGTTGAGGGTGAGTGAGGGTGAGGGGTTGAGGGTGAGTGAGGGTGAGGTGTTGAGGGTGAGGGTGGGTGAGCGTGAGGGTGAGCGTGAGGGTGAGTGAGGTGTTGAGGGTGAGGAGTTGAGGGTGAGTGAGGGTGAGGGGTTGAGGGTGAGTGAGGGTGAGGGGTTGAGGGTGAGTGAGGGTGAGGGGTTGAGGGTGAGTGAGGGTGAGGTGTTGAGGGTGAGTGAGGGTGAGGGTGGGTGAGCGTGAGGGAGGGGTTGAGGGTGAGGTGTTGAGGGTGAGTGAGGGTGTGGGTGAGGGGTTGAGGGTGAGGGGTTGAGGGTGAGTGAGGGTGAGTGAGGGTGAGGGGTTGAGGGTGAGTGAGGGTGAGGTGTTGAGGGTGAGTGAGGGTGAGTGAGGGTGAGGGTGAGGTGTTGAGGGTGAGTGAGGGTGGGTGAGTGAGGGTGGGTGAGGGTGAGGGGTTGAGGGTGAGTGAGGGTGAGGGTGAGTGAGGGTGAGGGGTTGAGGGTGAGGGGCTGAGGGTGAGTGAGGGTGAGGGGTTGAGGGTGAGTGAGGGTGAGGGGTTGAGGGTGAGTGAGGTTGAGGGTGAGGGGTTGAGGGTGATAGAGGATGAGTGAGGGTGAGGGTGAGTGAGGGGTTGAGGGTGAGGGGTTGAGGGTGAGTGAGGGTGAGGGGTTGAGGGTGAGTGAGGGTGAGGTGTTGAGGGTGAGGGTGGGTGAGCGTGAGGGTGAGCGTGGGGGTGAGAGGTGTTGAGGGTGAGGAGTTGAGGGTGAGTGAGGGTGAGGGGTTGAGGGTGAGGGGGTGAGGGGTTGAGGGTGAGTGAGGGTGAGGGTGAGGGGTTGAGGGTGAGTGAGGGTGAGGGGTTGAGGGTGAGTGAGGGTGAGGTGTTGAGGGTGAGTGAGGGTGAGGGTGGGTGAGCGTGAGGGAGGGGTTGAGGGTGAGGTGTTGAGGGTGAGTGAGGGTGTGGGTGAGGGGTTGAGGGTGAGTGAGGGTGAGGGGTTGAGGGTGAGTGAGGGTGTGACCATATCCATTCCAGACACTGATAATTAATTGGCGACAAAAGTTATTATTTGACGTGGCATATCTTAATTGCTAGGTTTTTTAATTACTAGTTGATGTTTAATTTTTGTAATCATTTTTTTAAGTATGCACCTCTTAAAAAATAAATAAAAATATTGCTTGTTATGTATTTCCATTTGTAGACCTAGAATAGTTATGGTGCATTGTATGTAGCTTTAAAAAATAAAAATGTAGACTGCTCAATGTATTTCCGTGAATAGATGCAGGTTGCCTTTTTCTGTCAAATAATATCCCTTGTTCAACTTACTATAGTGGCGCGGCATACTATGAAGCAGAGGAGGACTGACTGTCAGAGCCTTGCTCTTTCCTCTCTTGCCAACAGGGCTACTCCAGAATAAGACCACGAAAACCATAATTTGTGAAACATGGCCATTTGACTCGCAGCCCGGTCAGTGGAGGGGCTCCGCTTTCTGATCCGTAGAGGCTGATGCGCAGTCACTTTCTTGAAGAGGAAATGGGGAATAAAAACTTTACTTTTGCAGTGATGTCGATGAACCTGGCTTGATGTCACACTGCTGCATTGTGCTGATTTTCTAAGTAAAAACATGCATAGTGAGGAGCACTAATACGGGTTTGAGATGGTGGAAGAGCTGCTTATCTCTTATGGAGATAGATTATCTGGGGGGAGGAAGGGCTCCTAATGGGAAGTGTAGACGGGGAGAAATTGAGAAAAAAAAGCTGAGCAGGGAGGGTGTTATTGCGGCTATCTGTTTGCCCGAGGGGAGGAGAAATGCAGGCCTGAGGCAGAGCACACGCTGAGAAGCTTGTGGGAGGGGGGCTGGGCTGCCTTTGATCTGGTAATGCGAGGCAGGCAGGCAGGGGGCTGGTGGCATTGTGCACGCGCTTTTTAGGGCTTGCGCTTGCGCAATGACCTAAAAAGCACATGCACTTGAAGAAATCGCCAGTGGAATCGCCAGTGGTGGATCAACACTGGATAAGCCGTAATAGAGCTTCGCCAGCGATGGGCAGAAGCGCATCAGCAGGCGAGCCCTAATAAAAGACTCTTCAAAATTCAAAACAGTGTATGTCTTCATAATGTGAACTTCACCATAGCTCCGAGTTGCAACTAGTAGAAGGGAAAGATTCTAATCAAGAACTTGGACGGGAAACAGCATTAACCACGTGGGCTAACCCAGGGAGTTGGCCTAACGGATAGGACAGTCAACCTTGAATCTGGGGAACTGGGATTGAGTCTCGACAATGACGCTGAACATCCTGTGATTCTGGGCACATCACTTAATCTCCCAGTGCCTAACAAAAAATGAATGTGTCCTCATGTAATGCAACTGGTGCTATGTAAAGCGCTCTGATACCCGATTCGGGCCAAGTTGCGCAAGACCACTGGCGGTTCCGAGACATGAAGGCACCGCAGAGAGCACCGCCGGTGGTTCTGTGACCTGAAGGCACCACAGAGGGCACTGCCGCACTTTGCAACATAACCCTGGTCTCACGGTCGACGGCTGCCGCCGTCACCGAGCCACTGCTTGCACCGTGACCAGTGGACACTGCGCTCCACACTGCCTCGCTTAACTCCGCCACCCGGGTCTCACAGACTACTCCGTTGCCAGCTGACATCGCCACTGTGGTCTGCACCATGATCTGGAGGCACTACTCGTTAGCTACACGAAGCACCACCCCATTCCACACCGCAGCCGTGCCGTGGCCACCGATGCCAGCCCCGACTGCCGATCTTCGACAGATGCCGCTGCTTGCACCGTGACCGTCAGCACCATGGCGGGCACCGCCCCACTTCGCACCGGAGCCCGGCTCTCACCAACGCCGCTGGATGACCACCACCGAGCTGCTGCATGCATCGTGACCTAGGGCACAGTAGATCACGCCGCTCCGCTTCACACCACAGCAATCTGCCGGAACAAAAGGTACTGTTTATAAGTCTTCTGACACTAACACCGGTTCGCACAGACGCGGTCGACTGAATCTGTTGGATTTGGTTGTCTTCAGCACGCCGTAGCATGGGATGGAGCTACAGACTTCAAGGAACATGCTTTTAAAGATTATTTTTGCAAAGTGCACATGTTGCTTATTGTAAGTTGGGTTTTTATCGTTTTAGTCTTGCTTTACATAAATAAATGTTGGTTATTTTTCTAAAAATGGTGTGGTGTCCTTATATAGTGTTTTCACTGTAATACTAGGGGAGAGGAGTTGGCCTAACGGATAGGACAGTCAACCTTGAATCTGGGAAACTGGGATTGAGTCTCGACAATGACGCTGAACATCCTGTGATTCTGGGCACATCACTTAATCTCCCAGTGCCTAACAAAAAATGAATGTGTCCTCATGTAATGCAACTGGTGCTATGTAAAGCGCTCTGATACCAGATTCGGGCCAAGTTCGCGCTATATAAAACTCTGTACAGTAAAAAAATAAAAAAACAAATACTGTTGGTAATGTGCAAATGCTTCACACACTGCCTCTGAGATAAGCCTGCCTGCTCGTGCCAAGTTACCAATGGGGTGTGAGTAGGGGTTATTTCAGTAGTGAATCCCCCTTATCCTGATTAGGAAGAAAGGTCCCTACTTGGACAGGGTAACAACGTGCCAACTAGAGACCAACATTTGTAACATGAACCAAGAGGATATTGAGCTGTCGGGGCCTAGGGTGTCACGGTAAGGTAGAGTAACATTACAGTCTATTGCTTTTGTCCAGCGTACACTCCAAACCGATGTTTTTCAAGGTGCACTCATGTGACGACGAAGCGAGGCAGTGCCAAAAGGGGAAGGAAAAGCCAGCATCGCTGCAGGAGCAACACATGCATTGTGTCTTGGTTTGCTTGTATCTGGACTTCTCTCTGGTCCATCCGCTAAAATTTCTAATAATTCTATTTCATGTTTTTGTTTTTATATGGATGACGCTGCCTGTTCAAGGTGGTTGGTGGGATAGGAAGGAAGGGTTACAGAATATCCGGGGAGGGGGCTTCTCAATGAAAGATTCGGGGCCCGATGTAGGTAATTCTAATTTACCACTTCTTAAATACCGAATCATACCGAATCGGTATTTAAGAAGTGGTAAATTAGAGGGGGGGGGAAATGTAGGTAATTCAGAATCGGTAAATACCGAATCGGTAAGATTCGGTATTTACCAATTCTGTAAATACCGATTCGGTGTCCCCCATTGATTCCTATGGGCCTTGAAGCCCATAGGAATCAATGTGGAACACCGAATCAGTATTTACCGATTCGGTAAATTCCGATTGTTGCAAGGGTGCAGGGGGTGTCACTTTGACACCCTCTAGCACCCCAATTCCGGACTTGTGTGCCATGTGGCACACAGACATGCCCTAGGGCATGGCATGTCTGTGTGTCACATTGCACAAGTGTGCATGCGCAAATGTGCATCCACACCTGTATTCGGTATTTTACCACCCAATAGGATTGGGTGGTAAAATACCGATTCTTAAAGCTCTGTGGAACTCTGAAATGTGCCAGCTACATCTGCATTTACAGAATCAGTATTTTACCGAGTCTGTATTTACTGATTCTGTAATTTTACGGAATTGGTAAATACAGAATCGGTAAAATACCGATTCTGTTAATGCATGCCCTACATCTGAAAAACTTAATACCGGTCGGAAACGGCCGGATTCGGCCGTTTCCGACCGGTATTAGGGCACCTACATCGGGCCCTCAGTAATCTAATTATTCACGGACATATGTTAATAAAAAACTGCATTTTAGCCAAACGATAACAGGCCTTCAGTGACAAGTAATTCATGTACTTACTTTTTAAAGAAAGGATGGGCGCACAAGATCACAAAAACCCACACTATATCTTTCAGGATTAAAAGGAGCATTTTGACCTGCTGTAAAGTTCCACTGCTGGAGACCTATAATTCTTCTGAATGTTGGGATCACGATGCCGCAACACATTTACCGGAACACAAACATTGTCAATAAGCATTTTACAACTGTTCTGGAATTGCCCGCCCTGTCTCTTACTGGACCTAAACTAGGGCTCATATTCCTTCTTGAGGCCTTGGGATTATCAACAATGTGATACAGGGAATCTGCTCAGAATTCTGCCAGATTGCACAGTACGTTATGCTTTGATGCACCAGGATTCGGTAAAATCTCCTCACTTCCCATATTACACACAACTTCAGACTATGGAATTTATGCACATGAGCAGATGACCTTGCAATCCTGTCAGACCAGCAGTAATTTTTTTTAACTACTAACCTTAAATGACTATAAAAAATATTCTTCTATGAATAAAATGCATCAAGAATGGCAAGAGTCACAGATCCCACAGAACGCTATAGACGTTATTTTTTAATTACGGCTTTTAACAGGTGACAGCTTGATTTGGTGGAATGCCAGGAAGGAGTTACGGATATAATCCTAAACTCAAGCGTTCATCAAAATTTTAAATGGCCGAATATTTTCCACAATTTCTATTATTGACTCTGTGTCCGTTAGCAGTACCTACACTGACCTTCAGCTTTTGTTTTTCCAAGAGAACTTAAGGGAAAGTGGCTCTGTGTTGAAATGAAATTTCTGAGTACTGCACGGAGTTGTCTCTCTTAGAATCCAAAAATATGGAGTCTCCATTAAACAAGCATAGCAAAGCCAATAGGTCTAGCCTACACAGAGCTACTGGCTTTGCAAGTGTATTTTATCCATGTTGTACACCAGTGGGGCTTCTGTTAGCATGGGTAAAAATTAATGGCATAGAGAAGAGTGGCACGGAGTGTCGTAGAGAAGAATATCGAAGAATGCAGCAGAGTGGCATAGAGTGTCATGAATTGGAGTGGCACAGAGTGGAGTCGCGTAGAGTGGTGTTCAGTGGAGTGGTGTATATTACAGTTGACTGGTGTAGAGTACACTGGCGTAGAGCGTTGCAAAGTATAGTGGCATAAAGTGTGGCAGGATAGAATTTGGCGGCGTACAATGCAGAGTTGTACAATGTAGAGGCGAAGATTAGAGTGCTGGACAGTAGAGTGCAGTGGCATAGACTGAAGTGGTGAAGAGTAGAGTGGTGCTGAGAGGCATAGAGTAGAGTGTAATGGTGTAGAGTGCATTGGCATAGAGTGTTGCAGAGTGCAGTTGGGTAGAGTGTAGCAACATAGAATTCAGCGACGTACAACGCAGCATCATAGAATAGAGTGGTGTAGAGTAGAGTGCAGTGACGTAGAGGGTAGTGGCATAGAGTGGAGTGACAGAGTGCAGTGGCGTAGAGAGCAGCGTTGCACAGTAGAGTGGCATAGAGTGCAGTGGCGTAGAATGGTATAGAGTGGTGTAGAGTGCAGGGGCATGGAGAGTATTGGCATAGAGTGCAGTAGTGCAGAGTAGAGTGGCGTATAGCTCAGTGGTAGAGAGTGCAGTGTTGCAGAGTAGAGTGTCGTAAAATGCAGTGGAATAGAGTGGCATAGAGTACAGTGGTGCAGACTAGAATGCAGCTGCATAGAGGACTGACACGGTAGAGCGGCGTAGAGGAGTAGCATAGAGTGCAGTGGCGTAGAGTAGATTGTTTAAGAGTAGAGTAAAGTGGCATAGGGTGGCTTGGTGCAGGGTAGTGTGCAGTGGAGACGAGTGTAATGGCTTGGATTAAAGTGGTGTAGATTTCAGTGGCATAGAGTGCAGTGGTGTAGAGTAGCTTAGAGTGGCATACAGTGGACTGGAGTAGAGTGCAGTGGCACAGAGTGCAGTGTTGGAGAGTTGCAAAGTGTAGAGTGGAGATGTGCAGAGTAGAGTGGCACAGAGCTGAGTGGTGTAGAGTGCAGTGGCAATGAGTGCAGTGGTGTAGAGCTGAGAGGCGTAGAGTGCAGAATGGCAGAGTGCAGTGGCATGGTGTAAAGTGGAGTGGAGTAGAGTCCAGTAGTGTGGAGTGGTACAGAGTAGAGCGGAGTGGCGTGGGGTAGCATGGATTGGTAGCACATTGTCATTACAGATAACAAATTTTCAATTGAAATGACTATTACATTTGCACAGACATTCAGGTTTACTAATAAAACTATACAGCACACAAACTAAACTGTGTGGAAATGGCATCACAGTGTATTGTTTGTTTTGATCATTTTTAAATATTTGTTTCCAACAACACTTCAGAATTAACACAAAATGGGCTTCACTTGTGCTTTCCTAAATCTGAAATACTTATAGTTCATTTAAATGCTGATGTGTGCTAGAAATAAAACCTTTCCTACCACCAGTATCCCACACGATTGTCACATAAATCCTCTCACTTTGAAATCAGAGAAAGAATAGTAAACCCAAAGCTCCCTTGGAAGACAGAGCCTGATACTTGACCTTTGTCTTTGAATGCACACTAAAATTACATGATAAGAACAAGACTTACAAGCCTGATTCCCAAAAGAAGAATACAAGGAGAGCCAGTGTGAAAAGGCTTTACTCCCTGGAAGACATAAACTCACACTGGAAAACCTAAAACAAATAAAGCCAGCAAATAGAAAGCCAGAAAATGTGAGTAACAAGCCACAAAGCCAGTGGTAAGCAACGGGCAGAATGCATTGCCAGGGAAGCTTTCTGAATGTCTCCAATATGTCTTCAGCAAACCAAACAGCTGTGCTGTCTAGTAGGCTTTGACCAAAAAAGGAACAACACCACACCAGTAGCAGTAAACCTTTCTCCTCACCCTACTTCCAGCTTCTAATTTCCAGCTCCTCAATGATATGTAGAAAATGTCACACTGCTTAAACATTCAAGGCTCTGCAGAGTGTAAAAAACCATACTAGTAGAAAAGACAGAACACATTTACCTCCAATACAGAAATATTAACACTTGAAACCAGCACAACCATGCTGACCAACACCCATCATTACTCCACAAGCAGCACAGGAAGACATCACTTACATTGTGCATGCAAGGTCAATCTCTCACTCTAAACCTTCACAAAACCAAGCATAATTACATCCAGCTCGGGTACAATACAGCACACAAGACACTGCCAATCTCCTCTTTTCTTACCAATCCAGAAAACCCTACACTCTTCCAGGCAGTTCATAGAGGATTACATATCCGTCAATATCAAGCTTCACCAGGTAAAATTGATTACACATTACACTATTAATCTCAAACTTCCAAACAGCCTAGAAAAATACACTTTCTCGTCACCAGTTTAGCTATAGTGGATCACACATGACAGAATCTATCTGAATCTGGGAAGGCTAACCATATGAGTACCTCTCACTTCACAGTGTCACTATCAGAACAAGGAACAACATAACAACATTGTCACCAACCGCACACTTGTACACTTAGGATTACGCCATTTGGGTGAGAACCCAAGCAAAATCATGTGCCAATCCTTTACATATGAAACTGCTGAGCACATATAAGCAGGCTTGTGTGGATTGCTCAGGGCCAACACTAAATGTCTGTGGAACATAATGGTCCAGCAATGCTGATAAAACAATGGCTGTGGTAACTCATACAAACTTAACTATCACTGAGCACATTCATGCCTACTCCAAAGAAAGTTCAGCACATCTTCATGGTGGCCCCACTATTAGACACATTTATAGGAGCCCTACTAGCCACAAAGACAGCACACTTTGTTCAGGTCTCTTTAACCCTTCTTTCTCAGTTATATCTTCCTTACTCCTAACTCTCCCATCGCAAGTGTACAACAGTAAAGCATCCCTCACAATAACCCTTAAATTTCCATGAGTCGGTTGATTCCAGAGATTACTGCATAGGAGGGCTTAAAGTTCTCACTTTCTTTCAAGGTCCTGAAAGGTCAATACTGTTTCAAGCTATTGTAGTGCAAAACGAGTCATTGCAGCAATTTTTGATATGAGACACCGTTGTTTCTACAGAAAATAGCTTGTGTTCTTAATGTTCCCCGTGCTATAATTTTGCAACGAATAACAGAGCAGTTATGTGATATGGAGTAATGGTGTAATTTCATGTAACTACTAACGTAACACATAAATCCCGAAATTGCATAAATTTCGGCTGCATAATTTAAATTTCCTCTGGGCCTATATAATATCACAAAGACTGAGAATATCATATCTGGTTGTAGGATACATTTCTGACGGGAAGGTATATTGTCCTTGTTCAGTGCACTGATCTTGTTATGAATAATCTCTGTGATTTACTGAGTAAACGATGTGTTTATCCTAGTTTGCTACACCACATACTGCTTTCTCTTGTATTTTCTAACAATATTCCCCTAGACAATACAGTTACATCATCACTGTCAAACAATGAAACATTCTCTATTTGCGAGTCCTTTTGAACCAAGAACACATTTTTTGCATGTCCATAACACTGTTACCCACATGTCTTTACGTGTAATCAGAATGGAACATATGTAGGTGTTTTGGCTTCCATACACTGATACGCACAGATATGAATTCAAATTTTACTCGTAGATACACAAAGGTGTTCATAGACATCACTTTGATGTGTTGAAAAGCTATAGACTAAAAGTTTGCATTGTTAAACTGCGACAGCACTGAGGATCAGGAAATTAGAGTAAACTTTCACTTTCTATCCAGAACCAGAAGCAGAACTCTTAAACTCCCTCTCCTCTTAAACTCCCTCTCTAACTAGTGCTAGTATTATATTAGAAGTAAGAAAACATTTGAATCGATTCTAAGTGGTACAATGATATACTGCTAACAGCGCTGGAAACACAAAAATGAACACAATGGCAAAAGAGAAAAAAATGACTGTATTCAGAGCGGGAAATAGGCTGTGTTCAGTCAACATTTCAGACTTTTCTATAGTAATGATCCTAAAATGTATATACAGCCAATTAGAAATTAATAAATGTACAAACGAAATGTCAAGAATTCACAATCAGGAGAGCGACCAAAGGCTTTCAGAAGATCTGTGATCATCAGAAACATTTTACAGTATTGACGTGTCTCGTGACCTAGAGCATCAACATTTTGAATGCAGTAAAGTAATGGCTCGAGTGGCCTATGGTGCCGAACATACTATGCTGCAAATGCTAAAATGGTTGCAAGTATGATTGGCTGGATTTATTCTTGAAACTGCTAAAATCAAAACAAACTCTGTAGAACCTAGTGACCCTGCATGCAAGGAAGGAGTGGTCATTTCAGCCGAATACATTTCTGAGAATATAACATAATGTGGAGTGTGGAAAAATGTCAAGTAAGGTATATTCTAAAGCAAGCAAAACTTACTCCTTCACAGACAAACTAACAAGCAAAACAAATGAGAGCTTAAAATGCACAAGAAGAGACAACTTACGTGGCTGTTGAGAAGAGAGCTTCTGTGAGTGGATAGACCATCGGACTTCTGCAGGGTCTCAATCGCCATTTCAATCTGACAATAGATATTATGATTAATAAATCTCAAGATAAGATAGTAATGCACAGCTAACCAGAGAAAGGCCGACATGCTCTTGCATAGCTAAATTAAGAAAATGATTTAACATTGGTGAGAGTTACAACATACACATTAACCTTTCAAACAATCAGCTGGGATTCTGGAGAGGGATTTATGATAGGACATATATTGATAAAAATATATTATAAATACAAATGTCATTGTCTTCTGTTAAATAAAGCACAAATCGAGCATGGCAACAAATCCAAAGTAAACTTGTAAAACTAAACAAATGTGGGTACTAAAAAAGTTTTAGACCAATTTCGTTGCTAAAATTCGTGTATTTTCTTCTATTCTATTAGTGCCGATGAGTTGTTCTCTCAACAAATCACCGATCTAAACTACGTGCACTTGATTTGTAAGTGGGATATATGTTGGTCTATTTTAAGTGGTGTAGTACATGCTATGCTTAGCACAGTACACTACAGAATGACTTGCTGGAGACCCGTTTTTATTAATATTATTACCAATTTTTTTGATAGTATTATATTCTTTTTGCTGAAGCGATAATAATCCCTGAAGCTAGAGAATGCTTCTGAGTAGCACTGCTGTAATTTCCGAATGCATTTTAACAAAGAGCTGAGACGTAAGCCCTGAAAATCTACAACTTCTGTGGATTTCCCTTGGTACACAAGGAACCTACGCTAAGTGAACCTTTTTTTTTAGCCCCATGTAAACTTATTTTTCACTCCACAAGGAAATATTATTCCCACCCAAGCAGAAACAACTTCTTAATATGCCATTTGAATAAGGAATTTTTAGTTGGTGTGAGGAAATGCAGAGTATTACACGGTGTGGTTGTTCAACCTCACTGTGTAATAATACACTTATTGGTGAGTACCAGTAGGTTTTGTCTGTCTACCCTCAGCTCAATCCAGGGTTACTGTGGCACTGAGCAGCAAGGTTTACACAGAGGACCTAGTGTAAACTATTTAAACAGCAACAAAACAATTGAAGAAGAAATCAACACAATACTCAAGAAATCCAACGGCAATTTATAAAAATAGACCTATTTTTAAAGAATCTAGAAACTAGAACAACAAAGATCCACCAGAGCGTTCCGAAGATCAAGATTTTACAGGAATTAATAAATCAAAGCAATTTCACTCAAACGCGAACAAGTCATGGCAAATTCAACAAATTTGACACAGAAAAGCTTTCAAAGAAAATGTGGACAAGTGTCAACCAATAATATCTTTTAGAAATGTGCTTGCTTGAATCTGCCCGTCGCCATGGTGGGAGTCCCATGGTAACAGTAATAAAAGCAGTGCTAAAGCATTAGCATCAAACTTCATTAAAAAAACAATAACATTTAGTTGGCAATTAAATTGATTTAATACACCCAAACTTCAGCCATCAGAGCACAGACCCTGAAGTGCTTATCCCCTGCAGAGCCACCATACCTTAGATTGCGAGCATGAGTGTAAATAAAGTAATAGAGGTATACAATTGGTGAGCCTTAACGAGGATCACATATGGATCTATAAAATATATCAATACTGGAGAACCACATTGTATAGGTAAGTAACTTATTTCTTCTCTTTACTGTATCTTTTATCGATTCACATGCTTCAATCAAACTAGCTAACAGTATCCAATGAATAATGGCAGTGGGTAAGGCGAGCCATCACACAATGAAAACAAATCAAAAATACGATTAGTCAAACCAAAGATTTGTACAAAATATTGTACAAAACCAGGAGAGATACAGCATAGCATTAGGCAACCATAAGAAAAATACTTATTCTGGTAATCAACTATTTACTCTTTCGCTGTTAGGCCCTTCCCCCCCCCCGTGCTAAGCCTTTTTTGGCTTTTTGGGGTAGTTTGCGCTTAGCCCCTGTAACTTTTTGTCCATATAAGGTATCCAAGCCAAATTTGCGCCCTTTTCTTTCAACATCATGGGGATTTTAAAGTTAGCCATGGTTTGTGGATTGCCCTTGAGGGCACCCAGAAATTAGCCAAAATACAGATAAACTTTGTTGTTTTTTTGGGAAAAATTAGGACAAATTACTGCAGAAGAGAGTCTGTTTTTTTACCTACGAATGGTGTCAACAAAGGGCTTGTGGTGCTGAAATCATCATCGTTCCAGCTTTTAGAGACACGCAGACTTTTGTCGAAAATCAAAAAATTTTAAACAGTTTTGGCATTTTACTGGCTACTTTTTGTGCTTTCAACCTCCTAGAAATGGGTGTGAAAGCAATAATGAATCCCGGGAAGCTATACATTTCTGAAAAGTAGACACAATTCTGAATTCAGCAAGGGGTCATTTGTGTAGATCCGGAGTTGGAAAAAAAAACATTTGTGCCAACGTTTTCACTTGTAACTTCTTCTACGTATCACAGATGTTAGAAAGCAATATACTGTTACATCTGCTGGACCGTTCTAGTTGTGGGTATATATAGGACTTGTAAGTTCACCAAGAACCTGAGGAACCCAGAGCCAATAACTGAGCAGTGTGTCGCAGGGGTTTTCATTGTTTATCAGGTATATAGCAATTACTTTGGTAAAATATAAAGAGTGAAAAATAGATATCAAAGACACCTATGTACTTCTGAAATGGGAACAAAATATAGAGTTTAGAAACAGTAGCTCTTTGCAAATCTCCGAAATTGTGGGTACTCATACTAGCCTATGAATTGTAGGACATTTTTCAAAGTGACTTTATTTTAACACATTGTCTTACATTAGGAAGGCAGAAAAGCGTAGAAAGTCAATAGGCAATAACAGTTGCTCTACAGTTCGAAGTGTCCCTATGTCTCCCGATAAAAATGGTACCTCACTTGTGTGGGTAGGCCCAGTGCCTGCGACAGTAAATCGCCCAAAACGCAACGTGGACACACCACATTTTTACAGTGTAAACAGACCCTTTTTCTGCCTAGCTTTGGATTTTGACCCCAAGCTCAGCCGGCACCTAGGTACACCTAGAAAACCTATACATTTTTTTTAAACTAAACACCCAGAGGAATCCAGGATGGGGTGACTTGTGTTGCTCTCACCAGGCTCTGTTACCCAGAATCCTTTACAAACCTCGACCTTTGTAAAACAAAAACACACATCTTCCTCACATTCCTGTGATGGAAAGTTCTGGAATGTGCCGGGTCCACAAAATTCCACCCACCCGCACTTCCAGTAAAAATGGGATTTCACTTGTGTGGGTAAGCCTAGTGCCCGTTAAGGAAACGGCCCAAAACAAGTTAACAGCACATTTTTACAGTAAAAACTGATCCTTTTATTGCAAAGTGCCTAGCTGTAGATTTTGAACGCTAGCTCGTCCGGCACCTAGGGAAACCTACAAAACCTATACATTTTTAGAAAACTAGACACCCAGGGGAATCCAGGATGGGATGACTTGTGTTGCTCTCACCAGGTTCTGTTACCTAGAATCCTTTGCAAACCTCAAACTTTGTAAAAAAAAACAACAACACATTTTGCTCACATTCCTGTGATGGAAAGTTCTAGAATCTGCGTGGATCCACAAAAGTCCACCCACCCCACATCCCCCAAAGTCTTCTGATGAAAATGGTACCTCACTTGTATGGGTAGGCCTAGTGCCCGCAACAGGAAACGGCCCAAAACGCAACATAGACACACCACATTTTTAGAGTGAAAACAGGCCCTTTTTTCGCAAAGTGCATAGCTGTGGATTTCGAACCCTAGCTCTGCTGGCACATAGGGAAACCTACACATTTTTGACAACTAGACAACCAGAAGAATCTAGGAGGGGGTGATTTGTGTGGCTCTCACCAAGTTCCGTTACCCAGAATCCCTTACAAACCTCAAATGTTGTAAAAAGAAAAACACATTTTCCTCACATTTCTGGGATGGAAAGTTCTGGAATCTGTGTAGGTCCACACAATTCCACCCATCCCACATTCCCCAAAGTCTTCTGATAACAAAAATTGAAAATGCAATAGGTCTCGCCCTCGTTTAAGGTAAAGTAATTCTGTTTGTAATTAGGTAGATTCGTAGCTTTGCTTTTATTAGTGTTTTTCAAACTTTCATGTACATAACATGCAAATGTATGCATATGTATATGTATGCATGCATTTATATAGATATGCAGATGTATAAATATGTTTATATATGTATGTACACATATATATACACATATATATATATAAATGCACATGCATATATAGTGGAGAGTGAGTAGTGGAGAGTGAGTAGTAGAGAGTGAGTAGCAGAGAGTGAGTAGCAGAGAGTGAGTCGAGAGTGAGTAGAGAGTGAGTAGTAGAGAGTAGTAGAGAGTAGTAGAGTGAGTAGTAGAGTAGTAGTAGAGAGTGAGTAGTAGAGTAGGAGAGAGAGTAGTAGAGAGTGAGTAGTAGAGTGAGTAGTAGAGAGTAGTAGAGAGTGAGTAGTAGAGAGTGAGTAGTAGAGAGTAGTACAGAGTGAGTAGTAGAGTAGTAGTAGAGAGTGAGTAGTAGAGTAGGAGAGAGAGTAGTAGAGAGTGAGTAGTATAGAGAGAGTAGTAGAGAGTAGATAGCAGCAACACCCAATCATATGGAAAGGCTGAAGGCAGCTAAGACTGGAGTGACCAGGAAATTAATCTTAAATTGCCTGATACCAAACAGGGCTACTTGTCAAAAAACACACCACCTCACTTCCTGTTTTAAAACAAGCAAAAGTACAACGTCTACTACTGCATAGTTCAAATGTAGGCGCATTTAGCAATGTAAACTCACAGCGCACCCCATATCTCTAGGGACATTAAACCAGGCACAAAACTGTCCAAACTTTGCATGCAATACTGTACTTTGTAGCTTCATAACATCTCTGCTGAGGTATTCCATGCATATCACCATCCCGTCGAAAATTGTACGGATTTCGGATGTAATCCCTGGAATGCATGGATTGTGTGTACTTGTCAAATAATTATGAATGGTCGCATTCGGTGTCGCTGTTTTTGTTTTGTTTTTGATAGGAAAGCATATATCTGTGAATCGCTTCCTCATTCATATTGCGCCAAGTCGGAATTTGTCTCGCAGATTACAGTTCTCGCCCTTACTGGCGATCGCCAGACTTCGACTTTGGGAACAAATGAGTCAACTTAACAATGAAAGGGAGGGGGTGCTAAAACTACAAATTCATGTCAGTTTTTACCTAACAACACAGTGTCCGACTCAGAGAATGATGGTGCTGAGACCTGCTACGCTTTTACGATTTCTTGCTCCAAGTTTTCCATTCACTAATCAACACCAATTTACCTGAACTAAAGAGTTAATATTCGGGAGAGGGGGTTAAAAAAAAAAAGATTAGGGGACAAAACGTGTATGCAGAAAATTAGTACAGAGTGGAACTGAGAATATTCATTTTTTTTTCCTTAATGTTGCGAAGTACTTTCTTAAACCTGGCGTAATAGCAAGGAAAAGAATACAAGTAGGCTATGTTACCATATGCTAAAAGACCGACTACAAAAGCTTTTATGGCACCAATAAGTTAAGATGTCATAGCTCTAAAACTCCAATGCGAGACTTAAAGAACGACATGTTAATGTTCTTAACCCCTACCATGCTGATGACGGCTGGGAGACGTCATGGCACACAGTGCTCGTGTGCTGATGACGGCTCCCGGCCGTCATGACTGCACCCGTGATCGGAATGTGACGCACAGGCGCAGAATCGCGGCCACGCCTAATGGGTTAATGGACTAGACAATATTGCCAAAGACACAACCAAACATACACATTAAGTTAAATGGTGACAAATCATCTGCCCAAACACTTACTTTACATAAAACCGAAACAGAACTAAAAACCCAGCACATGAAATAGAGATCGCAGATCAAATAAAAACAAGAGCGGCCCGTCATGGGATGAACAGAAGATGTGCACGCGAGAACTGGCTTTACTGGCTGCGAGAAAAAAGTCCACAGAGTATCACTCCACCAGTAAAAGGGACAATACTCGCGTGCACATCTTCCGTCTGGTTTGTCTCTCCGCGTGCACGCTGGAATCGTATCGATTCCAAGAGGCCTCTTATGGCAGAGCAGCGCATGCGCTGCTCTCGCCAGGCCGAGACCTAAATATGGTGCCTCACTTGTATGGGTAGGCCTAGTGCCTGCGACAGGAAACAGCCCAAAACGCAACGTAGCCACACCACATTTTTACAGTGAAAACTGACCCTTCTTTTTCGCAAAGTACCTAGCTGTGGATTTTGAATTGTATCTCTGCCGGCACCTAGAGAAACCTAGCAGACCTATATATTTTTGAAAACTAGACACCCAGGGGAATCCAGGAGGGGGTGACTTGTGAGGCTCTCATAAGGTTCTGTTACCCTGAATTCACTGTAAACCTTTATTTATTTATTTAATAAAACACATTTTCCTCATATTTCTGTGATGGAAAGTATTGGAATCTGCGTGGATCCACAAAATTCCACCCACCCCACCCCACATTCTCCAAAGTCTTCCAATAAGAATGGGACCTCGCTTGCATGCGTGGGCCAAATACCAGCGACACGCAAGGGCCCAAAACGTATTGAGGAGACATCCAAATTACATATCACAAAACCACCTGGTTTTGCAAGCGGGGGTCCTACAACTTATTCACACAGAAATGTCAGGAAAATATGAATTTGTAAGTAAATTTGAGGTTTGCGGGGGATTCTGGGTAAGAAAATGCTGGGGGATCCATGCAAGCCACACTGCCAGCCAAGAGTCAGTACATGCACATCACCATCCACACACACCACCAGCCAAGTGCCATCCACACACACCGCCAGCCAAGAGCCATCCACACACACCGCCAGCCAAGCGCCATTCATGCACACCGCCAGCCAGGCGCCATCCATGTACACCGCCTGCCAAATGCTATCAATGCACAGTCAGCCAAGCGTCATCCCCGCACACTGCCAGCCAAACAGGACCGGACTGGGAACAGCAACAAGCCCTGGCAGATTGCTGCACGGCTGGCCCTGGGAGGTAGGGGGTGTGCTAGTAAAAAGCATCCCTCTCACTTTTGTTACAGGGGCCCGATATTGCAGCATTGCTGCAGAATCGGTCTCAGTGACAAAACTGCCCCCCCACGGCCAGAAAACAGGCTCCTACCCCTCTGGCGCCCCGGGGAAACATTGTGTGCCCGCTACAGCCATTCCGGACCTGCAGCCAAGCACCATCCATGACCACAGCTGGCCAAGCACCAGTCCACGTACACCGCCAACCAAGTGCCATTCCACGTACACCGCCAGCCAAATGCCATTCCACGCACACCACCAGGCAAGCGCCAATCTACACACACCATCATCAGGCGTGAGTCCACCCACACCATTAGACAAGTGCAGGTCCATACACACCACCAGTAAAATGCCAGCCAAAGGTCAGTACACGGAGAATGTCAGCCAAACTCCAGTTTACAAACATACAAACTCTCCCTGGTTTCTAGTGGATTGCTGCCCTGGGTGAAGATGAGAATAAAAATATCACCGAAACTGCCGAAATGTGTGCCTGAAAAAGGGAGCGACCCTTACCTATGGGGCTTTTCACTGGCATGCCCATAAACATATCCCTGGTGTCTAGTGGGCTATCTCTCACCCCGCGGGGGGGGGGGACAGGAAGACTTTTTTGGGGGTGGAGCATTAGCATGCCCATTGTCGGCAGCCCCCACACCTACGTATAAAAATCAAAACAAAACCCATGGAGCCTATTGGGCTTTCTGCCCCCAGGGGGGCAGATTATCGACTATTCCACCCATCTGCGTCCCAGGGGAGGCAGAGAGGCTGTGGCAATTATTTTTTTTGGGGGGGGGGGGGTTTGGGGGCATTGGCATGCCCTTTTTGGGCAACGCCCACCCCTATGTATAAAAAGAAAATCCCTGGTGCCTAGTGGACTTTCTGCCCTCCGGGGGGCAGATTGGGGGCAATTACCCACATCTGCCACCCGGGGGGACAGAAAGACTGGAATTTTGGCGGGGGCATTGGCATGCACATCTCAGGCAGGCCCCACCCCTAAATCACATTTTTTTTAAAAATCTGGCTTCTAGTGGGCTACTGCCCCAATCTGCCCCCCAGCGAGGGTAGAAAACTGGCATTTTGTTGGGTGTTTTGGCATGCCCATCTTGGGCAGCCCCCACCCCTACATCCTATTAAAAAGATCCCTGGCTTTTAGTAGGTTTTCTGCCCCCCCAAGGGGGAGCAAAGGCCCTTGCCCAAGGGGCCACTCCCCCCTACCTGGTGCCTAGTAGGTGGATCCCTGCTTGGGGATCACCCTCCTGGGGCGATCCCCAAGAAGGGGTCCACTAAAGAGATTGTCCCCTTTCCAATGATACCTCTCCTGACTTTCTACATGCTCGTGGGGCTGGGATAGCCCCCCCGAGCACGTAGAAAGTGAAACTGAAATGAGCCTATCGGCTCATTTCAGTTTCGGTTTCTGTGCAATGATGTCAGCGCGACATGCGTGCTGATCGTCATTGCACAGAAACGAGTGACAGCCTGGGGAGCTGGGGAAGCCCTTCCCCAGCTCACAAGGCTGTTGGGGGGAGGTAATCCATCTGGTGCCCGCACAAGACAGACTCCCTGTGCCATGTGATCGGACGGCCCGGGGCCGTCCGACGCATATGAGTACTGGTACATCAGGCGGCCTGGGCGTCCGACGTACAGAAGGGGTGAAACAGAATAACAAAGGAGATTTCAGCTTTATAGCAGCATACCTTATGAGAACAGCATTCGCCGGGCAGCCTAAACCACTGCTACATCTGTCTTACTCCAGGAATCCAGGCAGTAATGCTTTGTGAAGGTATGGGCGTTCGTCCATGTCACCACTCTGCAAACGTGAGGTAGAGATACTCCTGCAAACAGGTCTAAAGACGCTGTGATCTTCTGAGTAAGTGAGTGTTTACCTTTTCAGCCAGCGGATATCCGGCCTTCTGATGACAGAAGACTACAGTCGAGGAGAGACAGCGAGCAATACTAGCCCACGATAAGGCTTGACCCTTTCTCGGAGCGGAGAAAGAAAGGACTAATTGACTGGATTTTCGGACAGTTTTTGTCTTTCAAACAGCACTTAATGTCCAGCAAATATACAAATATAAAGCTCTCTCTGCAGACGAAGATGGATTAGTGAAAAAAGAAGGCGGAATGACTGGTTCATCAAGGTGAAATGTTGAATCTACCTTGGGAATGAATGACGGATTAGTGTGCAGAACTACTCTGCCTTCTACTAACTGTATGTAGGGTTCTTTTATTGTGAAATCCTGAAACTCAATAATACGTCTGGCAGATGTGATGGCCAAGAGAAATGCCACCTTCTAGGAAAGGAATTTCAAATCGCACTTGTGAATAGGGATCTCGTGAATTGTGATAAGACAGTGTTCAGTTGTTAGGGCACTGGAGGAGGCTTGATAGGAGGGCAAGCTTTGAATAAACCCTTCATAAGCTCTTTCATGAGCCTGTTGGACCAGAAACGCAATTGCCCAGAACATCGTCTGTATCGAGAGATTGCCGCTAGGTGCACCTTAATGAATGCATGCATAGGGATGGATTTGGCAAGATGTAATAGGTAAGGTAGAATCTGTTGAGGTGTCGACGAGAAAGGATGGCAAGACTGAGAAGCACAGCATGAGCAGAATCTTTTCCAGATTGCTGAGCAGTATTTGAGTGTAGATTGAGCTCAAGCTTTGTGAAGGATTGAATTGCATTGTCAGAAATTGTTAGAGCTCCGAATTCAGAGTGGTGAGGAGCCTGGTCAACAAATTGAGAGTGTAAATTTGTGGGTGAACCACTTAAACCTGGTTCATTGAGAGGAGATCCTGTGTCGGCTGGAACTGAATGTGTGAGCACTCCGATAGGCGAAGAAGCTCACGGTACCAGTATTGCCTCGCCCACAGGGGGACATTAGAATGAGCTGGCACTGTTCTCTTTTCATTTTCTGTAGGATCTTTGGAATAAGTGGAAACAGGGACACCCCGTAAGTGAACATTTCCGCCCAAGAGAAATAGAAGGCGTTCCCCCAAGAACATGGCTGAGGAACTCAACTTGCATAGAATTTGCATTTTTTTGTTGAGGTATGTAGAGTAGAGATCTAGGGTAGGATACCCCCCAAGACTGAAAAACCTTCCTTAATTGTTTCTGGCCGAGTTCCCACTAGTGACATGCTTGTTTGTTCTCTCGAGGGAATCGGGGCACTCGTTTTGTACTCCTGGGACATGCTCCACATTCAATGAGATGTTGTTGACTATCAGCCATTCCCTCCCAGTTTGAGCAGTTAGAACATAGTGGTGGTGTGGTGTTGTCTGTCCTGACGAGAATGACGAGCCTCGTAACCTTGGAAGAAAGGATTGACGGCCTAGAAAGGTTGCTTTCAATTCTAGGAGATTCAAGTAACATAATGTCTCCTTACTGGACCACTTCAAGTAGACCTCTAAATCCTGCAGGTGGGCTCCCCATCCTTCCATGCAGGCATCCTTTGTCCTCACCACCTGGGACACCGCAGGCAGGAAAGAGAGACACTGTGAGATATTTGTTTTGGCCATCCACCAGGACATTGCTTTCTTCATCCACGATATCATCGAAATCGTGTCCTCAAAAGAACCCAACAATGCTCATCTAGCTGGCAGCAATTGAGAATGAACAGGATGCAGGATGACATCATCCCTAGCATGGCTTTGTATTACTTTTTTGAAGATAGGGATATTGTGATTGCCTGCAGACAGGAGATCCTTTCTTCTGTGGAAAAATGCCTTGACATCTTCATATCCAGGATTGCTCCTAGAAATACTAGCGACCTAAAGGGAACAAGAGATGATTTTTCCCTGTTGAGCTTGAGGCCTATGGATCGGGAGGATCCTTTGATTAACCAAGCATTCAAGTAGAGGAATACCTAGTGACTGGAACGTCTGAGAAAAGCTGATAGTGGTGCCATACACTTGGTAAATACACTGGGGACTGATTTTAAGCACTTTGAATTGACAATGGCACCTTGCATCTCGAACCTAAGAAACCTTCAGTTTTTCAGATATATTGGAACGTGAAAATATGCGTCCAGTAGATCCAGGGAGGAGAGGTAGTCAGTCTCCTGTGTCCATCAGCTGAAAAATCACCTGAAGAGATAGCATCCTGACAGGTTGTTTTTTAAGGAACGTGTTCAATAGTCTGAGATCCATTACTAGCCTCCCATTTTCATGATTTCTTGTTGATCAGAAAGAAGTGAAAATATAAATTTAGGTTGCGCTGATCGTGCAGCACCTCCTCTATTGCTTTTTGGAGAGAAGCATCTCCTCTATTGCTTTTTGGAGAGAAGCAATCAGATTTCTTTTTTGAGACCTGAACAATGCAGATGTGATGTCTCCTATGGAGGACAATTTGGAGGCTTTTGAACAAATTCCAGGGTGTGACACTACTGGCATATGTATTACACCCATTTGTCGGAAGAGATGAGCCTCTATTGATTGAAGAATTTGGAAAATGTGTAAGCGAATTGAAGTGGGACTGCGGTGACAGGGAACTGCGTTACCTCATTGTCTCATGTTGGCATCCTCAGACCTAACTCCTGCTGATGGATGTAAACACCTTGGCTATCTAAACTATGTAGATGTTGTGGTTGGCCTGTTGGACTGGCCTGAATATTGTGAGCAAAGGCCCTGTTGGGAGTAGGGCTGAAACCTCTCCTGGAATTGCGCTCGGGAGATATTGGCCTCTACCCCTGCCCCAAATGGGCTGAAACCACCTCGGCTGTAAGTTGGCCAGTGAATTATCAGCGAACACCTGAACCAGCATTCTCTTAATGGAAGGAAAGAAGAAAGGCTTTTAATGCCAGAAGAATGGCTCTCAACTTCAATATGTTTATGTCGATCTGAGACTCTGCCGGAGACCAGAGTCTTCTGATCTTCACTTCTCCCAGATTGCTCCTTCACCTCCCAACCCAGAAGTGATGCATCTGTCACCACTATGAGCTCTGGGAGGGAAAGGGAGAGAGGTCAGCCACTGATCCAATTGCAGTTCATCAGCCCCCACTGCAGGTTTTTGCACTTGCCTCTGAATCTGGACCAGGTTGGAGAGACTCCCCTGATGCTGCGTCCACTAGGACTTCAGGTCCCACTGCAAAGTCAGCATATGCCAACGCGCATGTGACACCAGCAGGATGCAGGAGGTAATGAAGCCCAGCAGCCTCCGAGCCAGTGTGACCGAAAGCCACAATAAAGGCTGAAACATCTGAATCATAGTCTGAATATCCTGGACTCTCTGTTATAGAGGATTGGCCCAAAACTGCACTACATCCAGAAAGGCTCCTGTGAAAAGGAGCAACTGAGAAGGAGTCAGGTGTGGCTTCGGGAAGTTGATAGAGAACTCCAACGAATACACGAGATCTGCCATAGTCTGGAGGTGGGAATAAACTGCCTGGGGTGAGCCCACCGTCAATAGCCAGTCATTGAGGTAGGGGAAGACTGGAATGCCAAGCTCTGCAGAGACCTACAACCACCGCCATCACCTTGGTGAACACACAAGGGGTGAGGGTAAGGCTAAAGGGGAGTACAGTGAACTGAAAGTGCTTATGGCCCACCGTGAATTGCAGGTAATGCGTATGGGCAGGCAGGATGAGACATCCTGCAAGCTAAACTCTACCCTCCAGGGTCCATGGGAGACAGGACCAGAGCCAAAATGAGCATCTTGAATTTCTTCTTCTTCAGGAAGACGTTGAGAGGTTTAAAATAGGGCAGAGGCCTCTGCCTTTCTTGGGCACCAGAAAGTAGCAGAAATAGCAACCATGACTTACTTCTGATGACAGCACCCTCTCAATGGCCCCTTTGACCAAAAGAGCTTGTACTTCCTGAAGGAGCAGGAAGAGGTGGGCCCTCTGTCAGACATTCTTAGGATGGTTGTATGGGTAGTGGGGTTTCTGCAAATGGAAAGGTGTAACCCTGTTGAACAATTTGGAGCACCATTTATCTGATGTTATGGCCCGTCAGCAGGGCTGATGGTGCTGGATCCTGTCATCATCCGATTTACGGTGGTGGTTCAAGGGCACACCAAAGCGGTTTGGAGACTGCGGCTGCCCGGGGGAGGAGCTGATGGTAGACTGGGTAGACCTTTGCCCTTGGGGTTCCTCTAGGCTTGTGGCAGCTGAGTCAACAGCCACTAAAGGACTGGGAAGCCTTTTGGCATTGGTGGCTGAGCGGAAATGAATATGGCTGGTGACCCCTTTCATAGCTGTGGAAGGAGACCCAATGACCAGGCCATGACCCTGCTGCCCTTAAAGCACTCAAGTGCCAAGTCAGCATTATCGCTGAAGAGGCGGGTGTCATCAAAGGGCATGTCCATAAGGGATGACAGGATATCCCCCCCCCAAAAATAGCAGATCTCAGTCTGACATGCTGTCAGAGTGCCTCTGATGAGTTAGTCGTATTCAATCCCCATCGTATGGTGAACTTAGTTGCATCCCTGCCATCAGCAATAGCTTGGGTCAGCATGGCTCGGGCCTCCTCTGAGACCATGGGAAGCACTAGCACAACCGAATCCCAACCGCAGAACAAGGATGGTGGAAGAGAGCATCCCACTGCCAAAGGTATTTCAGCCTCTTGGATTCCTTATTCGGTTGTGTGGTAGGAAGCACTCCAGAGTTGACCCAAGAGGTGGAGGCCTGAGGTGTTGGGTGAGGAAAGCTGGGTCCCAAGGAGGGAGTTGTGGCAGCGGGCAATTGTCCTGTTCACAGGAGCTCCTGAGCAGGGCCTGGCCCATGCCCCGTATAGGACATTGTGAGGGCTTCATTAAAAGTGAGACAACGCTGTGTGAGGGCGACTCTTGGCGGAAGCACTTCTGTCAAGACATTTGTTTTGACTGCCACAAAGGGAAGCATAAGGTTCGGGACCTCAGCAGCCCCGCTCACCACCATGGCAAAGGAAGCCTTTTCCTCCGTAGCCACACTAGGAGGAGAGACCAAGTCAATGCCTGGGGAGGTATCCAAACCCCTGACATCTGCTGGATTACTTTGGGTGCTTTTAAGGGGTTATGGTAGTCAAGAGGAACTTCAGATCCTCCAGAATTGCACTCCCCACAAGGCCTATCAAAAAAGTGGGTCTGGCTATGACTCAGAAGGTCGCGTTCCGGCCGTAGTCAATGTTGGGTGACACCACACCAGCTCTATATCAGAGTTGATGTTAAATTTGAGGGTCTCTAGTTGGCACAGGTAGGTACTTGTGACAAATAGGGACCCTTGCCTCTAGTCAGGGTAAGGGGGTACACTCTTAAATAACCCCTGCTCACCCGCTTGGTAGCTTGGCATGAGCAAACAGGCTTATCTCAGAGGCAGTGTGTAAAGCATTTGTGAACACAAACAGTAATCCAGTGATAACACTACAGATGGACACCACACAGTTGTATATTAAAAATAAGTATTATTTGTATAGATTTAACACAAGACGACAAACAACAAAAATCCACAATTTTTGTAGAATTAGCTTAGATCTCTTTAGATTTTAAAATGCGACACTTTGAGTCAATACAACTTAGGATGCGACACGCTGGGCAACAACGAAAAGTGTTGCAAAGATAGTGATGCGTTGAAATTTTGGTGGAAAGAAATAAAGACGTTGTTTTCTTGTTGTTGCAGCACGCTTCTCTGATGATGCGAGAAGTCTCGACTCAATGCGTCAGCTGCAGCGGCGACAACCTTGTTCCGTGATGCGATGACAGCAGCTCCGACAGCGACATCCATGATGCAACAGCAACAGCAGCGACGGCGACATGCTTCTTCTTCGTGGCGAGACGCTTCTCTTGATGCGGTGCAATGCGACAGCTACAACAGCGACATCCACGATGCGACGGCAGCAGCAGCAACGGCGACGCGCTTCTTCTTCGTTGCGAGATGCTTCTCTTGATGCAGTGCAATGCGACAGCTACAGCGGCGACATCCATGATGCGCCAGCAGCAGCAGCGACACGTTTCTTCTTCATTGCGAGATGCTTCCAGCTCCTTGCGACATGCAGTCCCTCAGAAGGCCCAAAACAGCAGCAGGCACTTCCAGAGAACTCTTGGGGAGCTGGGGGTTGAAGTCTGTTGTCCCTGAGACTTCAGCAGGAGGCAAGCTCTTCTATCAAGCCCTTGGAGATCCTTTACAAGTTGAATAAAGTGCACACAAAGTCCTTTCTCCTTTCTTTGGCAGTCAGGCAACCACTGCAGGCCAATGCCCCAAGCAGCACTTCAGCTTAGGGATAGTCTCTCCTCAGTTTCTTATGGTTCCACTCCTCAGCAGAGGTTTCTTCTTGTCGTCCAAAAGTGATCTAAATTCTTGGGATCAGGGTCCCAATACTTATAGGGGCCTTTGCCTAGGTCAAACCAGTTCTGGTCAGTCCTGGAGCACTCTGTTTACATGACTCCTTCTTTCTTTTCACAGTGCAGGGCAGAGACATCACATGAGGTGGAGCCAGCATTGTGGAGGGAAGGCACAGTCCTATTCAGGTCCCAGGTGCAACTCCTCCCTCCCATCTAGATGCAGATCTTTTTATTCACCACTGGGCTGACTAACCCTGTCCCCTGGAATCCCTAGCCACGTCACTCAAACTCCAGAAAAGGAATACACAACCTAGCAGAGGCAGGCTTGGATAGTTAGACAAGAAAATACCTACTTTCTAAAAGTGGCATTTTCAAACACAGAATGTTAAAATCAACTTCATTAAAAGATGTATGTTATCATTCTGAGTTCAGGCATACTAATCTCGAATTTCTACCATGTTCCCTGAATCAGTTAGAATTATAAAATGTAACAATCTAACTGCCCATTCTGTCCTATGGAGAGCTGGTAGCCTTGCAATAGTGAAAAACGAAAATGGCTGTAATTTACTATTAAGACATGCCACACACACCAGGGCTTCTCCTACCTTATACTTACAATGCACCCTGCCCTTGGGCCTAACATAGGCATTTCTGATATGAAGAAAAGGGAAGGTTTAGGTACTGGCAAGTGGGTGAACTTGCCCAGTCAGCATGGCGGTACCAGACTGCACAAAGGCTCTGCAATGGCAGACCTTTGACACACTTTTACAGGCTGCTTCTGTGGGTGTCCCAACCAGTGCTGCAAGCCCACCAGCAGCATTTGGTTTACAAGCCGTGGGCACTCCTGTTGCACTGTACTAGGGTATGACAGGCAAACCAAACCAGCCAATCATGGAATCACTAATTCATACATTAATTTACAATAGGGAGCACTTGCACAGTGGCACTGGGCAGCAGTGGCACAGTGCCCAAAGCATCTAACACCAGCAAAAACACGAGGCAACAGCAAAAAATGGAAGGGAGACCCATGCCAAGGTGCCAGGTCTAAAAGTCGGGTATTACAATGTGGTTGGCGCACAGGGCATCAGTGGTGCCGGGAACGATTTCACTGGAACGGGCTCCAAAGAAGATTGCGGTCTTGTGAACTGAGCTAATCCAGATCCAGAACCGGATCCAAGGGGCCCAATTAGTGATGAGGGCAGACTTGCTGGCTGGAATCCAGTGGGGGCACTGTGTAGCTGAAGGCACTCCAGAGGGGGTCAACCAGCCAAAATATGTAGTGCATGACCTCATCAATCAATCAATCAATCAATGCATTTGTAAAGCGCACTACTCACCCGGAGGGTCTCAAGGCGCTAGGGGAGGGGGGGTCCGCTACTGCTCGAACAGCCAGGTCTTGAGCTGCTTCCTGAAGGCGAGGTGGTCCTGGGTCAGGCGGAGGAGAGGGAGTTCCAAGTCTTGGCGGCGAGGTAGGAGAAGGACCTTCCCCCTGTGGTGGCTCTTCGGATGCGGGGGACGGCGGCAAGGGCGAGGCCGGTCGATCGAAGCTGGCGTTTGGGAGCGTAGAAGTTGAGGCGGCTGTTGAGGTATCCTGGGCCTTGGTTGTGTAGGGATTTGTGTGCGTGGGTGAGGAGACGGAAGGTGATTCTCTTGTTGACCGGGAGCCAGTGTAGGTCTCTCAGGTGTCCGGAGATGTGGTTGCGACGAGGGATGTCCAGGATAAGTCGTGCTGAGGCGTTCTGGATCCGCTGGAGTCTCTTCTGGATTTTGGCGGTGGTTCCGGCATAGAGGGAGTTGCCGTAGTCCAGAGGGCTGGTGACTCATATAACTCCTTTAGTTTGGTGGGGGTCACCCCGAAACCAGGAAACTCCGGGAGATGTGGGACAGACCCACACTCCATGGCTGATGCATGACAGCATGTCCTAGATTCATGGTGTCATTCCTGCACCTTGTATGATGTCTTGGAATGGCACAGTAATGTCTAAGGGCGCTTTGATTTTCTTGACTTTTTGTGGGACTTATCTGATGACTTAGGGCGCCGGGAATGGCTCACAAACTGGCCCGTGGCCATACGTGCTACTGGGACCTAGAGCATCGTAAATGGCACCAGAGGCAAAGGAGGGCGTCCCCACAGGTGAACACTTGAAAGAGTGAGAAGCATTTGATTAGGTTAGAACCTTCTGCCTCCCAAAGCTGTATTAATAATATCACTAGAGAGGTTTACCCTTGCTTTCTAAATCCTAATTTATGCCTAAAGATTGTTGCGTGTCCAACGTACATCACATCAAAGTGTAAGATCTTCACCCAGGTAGATCGGTGTGATCAATACATCTTATAGAATATTTAGTTGGGTCGTCACCCACAGGTACCACCTGGGGCATGCTTCATCATCGGACCCATGCCCAACCCATCTAGTGTTGGTGGGCGTGGTCGATGCATTTGTAAGCGGAGCGCTTAATCTATTATTTAGTGATTTAATATGTTAAAATTACCTGCTGGATCCTCGATGATATGGGGGTGTTGTGGTCCCATTCATCTGGGGTCCACACGTTTCAGCTGTTTAATTGCCCCATGGGTCAGTCGGCTTTCCTCAGGACCAATGCATGTAATAATCCCTATATATTATGGTTTATATTTGCAGCTGTTATTACAAGCATTCGAAAATTATTGTGGTAGAAAACATGCACACAACTTATACAGACCAATTGTTCAGACTCTTTTCCTTGTTATGGTCTGAAATAGCCTACAGTTCAGTTAGGCTTCATTAGGTGAATGGGTGGGACCGTTCTTATAGTCACACACTCATCATAGGACTAATCCCGTGTCCTCACCTGGTTTCAAGGTTACATTCAGGGTTAAGGGAAGCCAACTACGCGAGCTAATACTGTTCGCCCTAAGTGGGCATGGTATTGCCAGACGTGGGTCCCATGCTCACTATGCCTTTTGATTCAAGCTAGCCAGGCTGGAGAGGGGTGATACATGAAACCGGTCCCAGGATGCTTGTTTCCAGTGCAGAGGGACCTGGCTTAGCAGTTTGGGCTGCTTTGTTACCATGGGGAGTAGGGTAAAGTCTGATTTGCATATGGCTGGGTCCAAACTGGAGTGGCATGGTGAGCAAAAAAAAAGAAAGATTGAACCCAGATCTGTGACTGGGCGTGAATGTTTGATTTGTTCAGTATTCCGTCCATCCTTTGATCTATTTGCTTCTGTTGCACATTAGATGAGAAGCAGCATTAAAACCACCACTGTACAACCACAAAACACTCTCCTATCCCTCTCGCACCCCATCATTATATCAGGCGTCATAGGCTTGTGTTCAGCTCCTGCTGCGTTGACACTTACTGGCATGAAAAGCAATAAGTTCTTATCTAGATCTCGAAACGGCGAGGAGACATTAATGAAAGAGACAATGAGATGATGTGATGGGGAGAAAAGGGTCACACACGTTACACATCCGCCTTCTCTTAGAGCTCAATGAAAATCTAGAACAACCAAAGTAGTTCCAAAGCAATGCTAACTGCAAAAGTAAAATTAGACAGCACTGTAAAGGGTATAGAAAATAATAGCTTTATTCCAAGGAGGAGCCAGGTTTTTCTTACACACGCAAAGAAACAACTGGCAGATTTATAATTATTATAAGCGTATAGGCATAATCTGTGTGGGGCAAGTATATATTTTTGTGTATGTTGTCTGATGGCTATTATTGCATTGAAACATGCATACAGAAGGTATGTTTCAATGCCATTTCAAGCCACTAAAACAAAAAGAACCCGCTACAAAGGATGCAGCTCTAAAATATTGTCACAATCTTGCTGCAAAAACATCAGCAATTGAAAAAGTCATGAACACTGAGGCCACACTTCAAACTAGCCCCTATTTCAATATGTTCTAGGACCAAGAAACCTATGGTAAACACGCGCTCCAGATGTGCTCACTACATAATGAACCAAATCACATTTAGCTCTGTACCAGGCTTATACAAGTACAAAAATAACTGATAAATGAATTAATACAAGTGATCAGAAATGCCATGATGATGCATCAACATAGAAGTGAGCTACCATACTTTATTATAGACAGGAATTTCAACTAACTAATGTTAGCCCTCGCTAGGTAAACATCCACTAGCAAAGCCAATAGGTCTCACCTCTTTGACTTATTTTGAGCTACTTGCCAATCCCTGCTTTTTGCTGATGAAAAGAATTTCAAAAAGAAAGAAAAGCCCAGGATGAAGCAAATATGCATCAGCGTGCACAGGTCATGAAGCGGTTGACATACAAAGCTGTGGTCAATACTACACTACTTTTTTCAACTTAACAACACTGGAAGCACATATCCATCAGCCTAACTGGACAACACGAAGCAGTCACCAAACCCTGGGGCCAATCCAGTTATATTAAGAACAGGATTGCAACCGTCATCGAAATAGACATCCATGGATGTGGAGGAGAATATGCTGTCTTGTTTTCACCCATTCACTATTTCAGGAAAATATCAAAATAGAGAGACTTGCAGACCCATTCCAGGAAGCATAACTATGCTGTCCTGGAGTTGTGAAATGCAGTTTCTTCACACACAAAATGGCATATGTTTATATTTCCACTGAAAATAGCAACAATTAGTGGTATTAACATAAAACGAAAATAAATCATAAAAAACATTTTCAAAAAAATCAGTCCACTGAGAATTGTGTACACGAGTTAAAAAGTAATTCAAGGATTCAGGGAAAACCTTATAATAATATTCTGCGCGTTTTGTATAATCTTGAGCAATTCATCACAACACTAAAAAGTCAAAGGATTTTAGTTTCAGGACAAGTAATTTTTAACAGTATTTTCTACATAAAATAACGCAAATCCAGTCGCATTTTATTTATTTTGCAAGAGATGCAAATGATTATGAAATTGGAGTTCACACCAAATACCATTTCAAAGCCAAGAAGTGAGTATTTGAGACAAGTCTGAAAAAAAGACTGATTGCTGAAGGAGCAGCATTTGAAATGATATAATGCACAGAAGTGTGGAGCCAATGATTGCACCTTCATCTCATGGCATGACAGGCGTAGGAGCCACTACGCAGGCTGGAGCTCTTTTAATTACATTCCACTCTAATAAGATTTCTGCTATTTATTCAGCGAGTCATGCTATATAAAGTGTCTTTTTTATTACTTGAACAGGCGAGTTTACAACACCACACTGTGAGAACAGTTCAAGATCAACAAAGAATGTCACCTTTTACATTTAATGACGGACTCGTCAGACCTTCACTACACTGACACAAAATGATTTAATAAAACAAGGTTTAGCATTCTAATGGCTTCATTTTATGTTCATTGCAGAAGCAATTTTCAGCACTAAGAATTCGAAAAGTTCGAAACAATAAAAAAAGATTGCTGTGTACTCGAGGAATAGACTGGAATTTTATATATTTCTTTTGCCAGAAAACGAGGACTAAAATATTCCCAACATTAATCTACCACATAAAATATTTTATGTTTGTGGCTTTCTCTAAAAACATATCCAAGAAGGGGGCTTTCTGTGATCTGGAAAGTTGAAAATGAATTACTACTTCAAAAACCACCTTTATCATGCTTTGTTTGTAATTAAATCTAATTGCACTATCTGCAAAAAATGCTATACCACACACAGTTATTTGCAAGAATACCTACCAAAAATTTCATCACTCAACTCCAGGTCTTCGACCTCACAGTTCTCACCCGATGAGGGTAGGTCACCATCACTGAGACGGCGTTAATTTGTCAAAGATCTATTATGGTAATCGCATATGCAAATGAATCCAGGAGGGAGAAACCTACTGGTATATTGGGCACTACAGCTTTAACACAAGCCTTATTCACTGAGGGTACGTTTTAGTAGCATGCAAAAGAGTCCTATCCGAGGAGCTTACAACACATTAAGCGTATCCAGGAAAATAGTCGTCCTTCTACAGGTTAAAAGCATTAGGAAGGCAACTAACTTCGAATCGTAGAAATGTCCACAAGAACAGCGGCTGCAGAAGATACTCCACAAGCATTCATGACAAAACTTGACAGCAGTAACACTGGCAGCAGTTTAGCAAAAGATCACAAGACGTGTTCCTGTTGATCCATTGGAAAGTCACCCACATCTATAGCTTACATCATACACTAGGCAAGTGTAGTACGGTATACAACTGTTACAACAAACTTTTTAACACGCACTACCATTACAACGCAGGCATTACCACGCATACCATTACAACGCATTGCGCTGGGGGGCGCTCTCGGATAGGGAATAAGTATAATTTTATATCCAACACCTTCCCTAGTGTCCACGGGGACTGGAGTTGGAATATAAAATTATACTTACCACTATCCAGCACCTCTAAGCGCTATGCGTTGTAACGGTATGCGTTGTAAATACCTCGTTGTAATGGTATGCGTGGTAAAAGTATGCGTTGTAACGTCATACATCCGTGTAGTACCAAACCAAAATGGTGATACTGCTAAATACTTGCATGAGCCCATCAGCTGAAGATAACAAAGAACAGGAGTTAACCATCATAAACAAAAATAAGGGAATAATGAGACCCTTGATGGTCCATGCTACAGATTCATCAATCAAGAAGGTATTATTTCGAAATGAGAAAAAGACAAGAAAAACTTGACATATTTGCATTAAAAGCCATCAATAGCTAAAATAGCCAATCTAATTCACAAGAGCATTCTCACAATGATGACTGTGCTACTGGATAACTAATGATCCACTGAATGTAAAATTTAGTGAAGATGAAATTGTGATAAGACGACACGTGGAGGTAGCATATAGCAACAATACACCAAAGAACAAATTAACTGCTGAAAACAACAGGATAGAATGTAGTAATATTTTGGAAATGGAGATTAATTAGGATCTGATGAGAAGTGTCTGCTAAATTAAGAAACAGCAGGTATGGGCATGTCTAAGTGAATTCTCAATATTGTTAGCCAGCCCAAAAGAGAAGAAATCACAGAAAGATTAGGAATAAATTCATCTCCCAAAACTAGAAAAAGTTATATTTCAAAGACACCCAACTAAAAAGATGGCCATTGTCAAACTACAATGCCAAAATGTAGTTGGTCTGCCCCTTAAGGAGCAAGAGAAGAAAAGAAGTGGTAATATACAACAACTCAACTGGAGCAACACAGCAGCAAACTGACACAGGATCAAGGCAGGTCAACTCCTATTACATCACGTTAGACAACCCACAAGAAGTATTCAGGATCCATGAGAAGTATCACCAGACAATCCTGATAAATGCTGGAGATGGCCATAAGGCTGAGAGCCAGCAAAGTATCTGCCCTTAAAATACTATTATCATACAAGAAAAATACCAAGACAATGTAGAGTAACGTTTCACTGTAGAAAGATGGCAAATAAACTAGCCAACATGATCCACAAAAGAGTACTGTGGAAATATCCCCCTTAAACAGGGGGAGTCACTGGACAGGCAACAATGTTGAAGGACAACAAAAGGTTAAAGAAATAGACCCTTATAGAATTAAAGCTAATACATGTGGAGGGCTAGGATTAGGATTCCGTGTTGCTCAGTTGAGAGACCCAGGCTATCAACCACTTGAAAATCAAATTGACACTGGTGACATAGCAATACATAGGTATGAAATGAACCACGTGAGGACCACATTTTCTACTTATAATGGAACCTGCACACCAGAAGTGGATCTGATGAACAATAACAACAAGAAGACCAATTCAGTTCTAGTTAGAGAACAAACCTGATGGACATGGAGCAATGTCAACCTGGACTGAAAAATGCTGTGCTCATTGTTCCAGGTTGCAATTATATAAAGGATAGGAACTTGCCCATAAGTAATAATGCTGGGGACAATAATAAAGAAAAGATGCTAATCTGTAGAAAACCTGGTTGTAAAACAAAACATAAAATGAAGAAAATAGCTAGATGGTGAATAGGTCTAAAAGCAAGTGATAGGATTAAAACGTGGACACAAGGTCTCAGTGATCCATAATTAAAGTGCTGCAGTGGGAACAGTAGTAGTCCTGAACTGCAAACATAAGCAACGGTGTTTCCGCTGAAAATATAAAGTAGAGCTAGAAATACTATAAAAGTTTTGATGAAGATAAAGGAAATATACAAGTTAGCATCCTGCATAGGAATGCGATCCTGTAGGAGGCTGGATCCCGTGGACTGCTCCTGCCGAAGTGAACAAAGATATTTCTCTATCCAGACTTCGTCAATTTGAAGCTAATAAGAAATAACTCTCGAAGTATAAACTTAAGTACCTGTTGTTCTTCCCCGTTAGACTCTGGATCATTACGGAGGGGAATTCTTGATATTTTATTAATCCTGATGATTTCTGGGTACGGCTTGACTAGTAGCGGCTAGCTACTGACCCTCTCCTCCCCCGAGCCCTCAAGCATAGAAATCACCAAAGAACCCAGGCCAGGGGCAGATGACCGAAGAGATCAGATACTGCTCCCATATATATCCTGAGTGAGTACAATAGGCAACAAACATATTTGAAAAGAAAGCAGCCACAGCCAGACCTCCAGAATAAGTGCAGTATATTGAGATAACACAATGAATATCTGCTACCCTCTGATGATTGAACATTGTGAATAAGTGTAGAGTTTCAACGTAGAGAACCAAATTGCTTAGAGATGGAGGTCGATATCCAGCTGAATACCGTTGAATGGGATGTACACGATTTTTCAGATTTCCTGATATTGAGCTCCCACCTTTTGGCTACATATACATAGTGCGCAAACACTGAATTCAGTTAATTTTCAGTGCTTGGGAGATAAGAGAGGTTTTACATTCACTGCAAAAAGCAGGGAACGCATTTGGACTTCAGAATTACATATAACTGTTTTAAATGGGGATGTCCACTTGCAGGGCATTCTAATATACATGACAATATATTAGATGTAGGATAAGGATCTACAGCAAAGTATCACTAAAATACTTATATGGAACGTGAATGGCCCAGTCCATTAATTAAAGAGGGATATAGTGCTACAGTTCCTTTATTAGATGCATGCCAAATGTGATATTGATTCAGGATCACATCTGATGGGCAATGACTGCATGTTTATTGATAAGTCAGCTCTTGTGAAGCCATGGGATTGCAGGCAATTTGTTAAACAATATATTTTTGCTCGAACCTTTCACTGGCATTTTGTGACTGATTTTGGTGTTTAGTACCCCTCCCCACCAATTTGGAATTCGTCCCCAGCAACGTCTCAGCCTATTATTATTATTACTATCCTATAACCTTCATTCACCTTAGCACAGTTTAGCAGTGTAAGGGTTAAGTAACAACAGTATCTCAAAATTGCGCTTGACCATCTCACTGTTTAGCCAGTCTCATCAGCACCACCTCCCTCTCTTTGTTGAGTGAGCGATCTCATTTCACTTGTGTCTGTATTATGCCACCCGGGTCCACCCAATGCCTTTGTCTTTTACCCACTTTCCCCACAAGTAACCCTTTACAATCTAAGAATTCTAGTTTGAAATGTCAGTCTTCTTGTCTTATTTTTCATTCTAATATTCGTTCTTATATTTTCAGTCAAACCGGACTGTGGATGTGTATGCTACAAACTAAATTAGGAACTCTATCTCAATAAAAAAGCTGAAATGTTGGAGATAATATATAATCGTGACTGTGTCATAATTGCACATATTTCTAATGAGAGAACACTGTGTGAATTTACTGTGTATGTTTACAGAAGTTATATTGTATTTTTTTTCAGAAATGCAAATATATTTTTTTTTAAAACCGCTGAAATGCAATACCAAAATAGAAAAAAAAACATTAAGGAACTACAATCATGACAAGAGGTGTCATAAGTCCAATGCCTGCATAGTTAGAAAAGCGTATTGTAGTTCCCAATAGGGAGGTCCTTAGGAAAACTTTCACCACTATTTTAGTAAATCTACTTCACTCATTCTCTTCTTTTATTAAAGCATAATAAAGTTATAACTTTCTGAACAGCCAGTCAATTCCCTCTAGACCAAAGGCACCCTATATGGATAACAAAAACAAAATGACCAAACACCTCATTCATAAAAGTGGAGGTAATGAGGTTTGCTTTGAAATCAATATAAGATACCTGCCCAGGAGAACAATTGCTATGGGTTGTGAAGGCAACTTTTTCTTCCATGTCATTGGATTCTCTAGCGATTTCTATGTTTAAAAATAGAAAAGGCACAATGTAACAAGCTACTGAATAATAGTTTTTAAATCAGATTATCCTATGCCTGCTTCAATCACAGAAAGCGAATTCCAAAAGATTACGGAAAGTAAGGCCCAACTTTCAATAAGCTATTTGGTTTTAAAATGACGGACTTTTGCACCAGAGCTGTTGTAGTACTATTAGCCATTGAATAGTGATAGCGTAACAACTCTGTGGATTCTTTTGTAATACTGTTTATGGAAAACATATTAATATACTCCAATCCACAGAGATGTGTGGAGCAAAATTGTTAAGGATGTGCGTACACGCAAGAATGTGGAAGTGCTGTATATGGCACGCATTCCTATTTGGTACCTGCAAGCAAAATAAGTTTAGGTGGAGGAGGTTCTGGCCTGGCAACTGCGAAGCAGGAAACCCTAAAAGCTGAGGATGGGAATATTTTCAGAAAACTCCTCAAGACATGGGTGTATCAACAACCTGACACCTCTGTACTGGCAACCATTTAGATCCAGATCCTCACCACGTATCATCCATCATCTATCTACTTCATGCATGCACAGCGCCAAGATGCTCCTTCCGGAGAGAATGTTCGCGCTTTATAAAAACTCATAAATATCAAAATATCAAATAAGTCAGAACTTGAGAATACGTTTTTTTATAAACAAACAGTTTCAATGTGTGCACATAAGCAACATTTGAACGGGCAATAAAGTTTTATACAAGTTTCCTGAATGTCAGATCCTATGCAAAAATAAGGATTTAGAAAGACACCTGTGCAACGGTTAAATTGCATGCAAGGAGAATAGAAAAGACATAAGGGCTGAAATAGCATTTACCAGTTAAAAACTAGAAATCTGTAAAACAAAAGAATTATCTTAATCACAAGAAATCCGTTATTATGGCCTTCTAATGTGCCACTGGTGGCCATAAAGGTTTCAATATGCATGCTTTCTTTTTTATAGGACTGAGACACATACATGGGCCTACCCTGAGAGCAAGACTATAGAATGAGTGGGGCAGTCTTGGCAGAAAGCCTATATTGCTATAGGAGCCTTCCATACAGGGAGAAAAGAAAGTTCTAATTTAAAAAAACAAAAAGCAGACAAGAGTCACAGGAATGTTGGGGGCCTCTGCCGAGTCTTCTTCTAAGTGGACTTTCTGCCATGTAAGATACTTGAACATTACAGTTATTAAGAGCTGACATGTCTAAAAAATATATCCCATTCCAGTAGCCTCCGTTGAGTGTTAAAAATGGGTACTGATGCCAAGGACCTGAAACCCTACTAGTCATGTCACATTAGAAGGAGATTGAGGTACCCTAGTCCTGCAAGGAAGAATATTAGAAAGCTTCAGGCAGTAAGTGTATAAAGATTCTGTAACCTTGTGAGCATCTGTTGCATGTAATGTGTGCAGTAGATTCACATGCTCTGCATACCCCTGCCATTTAGAGTTGGCCTTGGACTCTTGAAACTTGTTTTTCTTCGAAAAAGCCTTTCGAGTCACAACAAGATCTAGGTGACTCCTCTTCCAGTAGTAAACATGCACGGATACCAACTCCAATGTTTGATTGCTTTCTGCACAGTGGGTGATAGAATGTATGGAGTACTGAGTAGGCTAGGAAAGTGGCCATTTGTGTAACACAAGTGTGTAAAAATAAATAATATGAATATATCTATACCAACCACTTGCTTCCTTGCATGAGAATGTATAGCAGTACATGCTTCAAACAGATATTTACAGGGTAAGTAACATAATCCATTTGTAGCATGTATGGCTGTAGATGCACATGTGTGTCATCAACTGTAAAGTAGTACTCCCCTAAGTGGTGGATCTTAAGTGGATGATGCAGAGGGCTAAAACATTGTCCTTAGGATAGTTTGACCTACTCAAGCCTTTTGCCTTGCTATAATGTCTACACAGTCATGTTTTGAGAATGTGTGTGGAGTGGCCCACGTGACAGCTTTGGTAGAGGTCAACAATGGGTATATTCTCAAGAAAGGCCATATTAGTGTCCTGTTTGTAGGTGGAGTGGGGCTTTATGAAGGCATGTCGGTTTTTTTTTTGCTTTAAGGCAACATGGCTGGATGCACTTAACAATCCACCTGCCTATACCAGCCTTAAAACAGGGGTGACTTTTATGCGGCCGTGCAAAGGCATTAAAAAGCTGTTGTGTTTTACGGGAAGCCTTGGGCCTAACTATGTAAAACATGACAGCACACTTGATGTCAAGGATGTGAAGTGCTCTCTCAGCTATTGAGTCAGGCTATACGAAGATGACCAAGAACTCGATTGTCTGATTATTAGGCAGGAAATTGGGGTTGGTACTCAGGACAACCTTGTCATTGTGGACTTGGAATAAATGTTCTTAAAGTCTACTAATATGCCTAAAGGAAGTTGTGGCTAACAGGAAGGCACCCTTACAGGAGAGAAAGTACAAAGGGCAAGAATGCAGTGGTTCAAAGGAAAGCCCCCATGAGTCTGATGAGGATAACACTTAGATTATAGACTGGGGCAGGTGGCACCCTAGGTGGGATGATATTTTTAAGTTCCTCCATAAAAGCTTTACTTACGGGGATCTTGGAAAGCACACAGTGTTCCTTGTTTAGCAAGAATGCAGTGACAGCAGCTAGAGGTAGCCACATCGAGATGTAGAATTGCCCTGCTTTTTTCAGATGTAGTAGGTAGCAAATTATGTTTTGTACCACACAGACTTCCTTCAGTAATCCCATGCATTCTTAAGTCAAGTTTAAATATCCAGACTCTAGGACCTCAGGAGCCAGATCGCTAGGTTGAGCTGCCTGGGGTTCTGGTGTGTGTCTGTCTCTTTCTTGGTTCTCAGTGAGAAGGTCCAGCCTGTTTGGAAGCTTCTTGTGTGGATTGATGGGCATCTCCAGGAAGGGATGAGAACCATCGTTGTCTGGCTCATTGGGAGCCACCAGGATGAGGGATGTTTTGCAGCACTGTTCTCACCATGTAAGGAATAGGAGGAAAAGAATATGCTAAGATCCCAGGCCAGTTCATCCACAGAGCACAGCCTTTGGACTGTGGGTGTGGCAACATGGAGGCAATGGTTGGACATTTTGTGTTTTTCACATGGCGAAGAGGTCTATGTCTGGGGCTCTATGTCTGGGGCTCTCGCTGTTGAAAGTAAAGGAGTAGGACTTATTGGTGGAGTTCCCACTCATGCCTTTTTGCTGCGTCCTGCTGAGCAGGTCTGCCAAATGGATGTCCACCTGCTGGAGATACTCTGCCAAAAGGTAGACTTAGTGGTTGATCACCCCACCCCAAATTTACTGCACTAGTGCTGACAACTGGGGAAAGTGTCTGCTGCCTTGCATTTGTAAGTAACACATTGCGGTCATGCTGTCTAGCTGCACCAGGACCACCTTCAATGTCAGGGAGAAAAGCTTTAAGTGCTAAGTGTATGTCTAAATGTTTAAGATGGTTGATGGAGACTCCGTTGATGAGGTGGCAACTGTCATGTCACTGAGATGCACCCCACAACCATTGAGTGATTGAAACATCAGTGGGAATGGACATGTGTGGAAATGAATCTGCGAAGGACCTGCTATGCAAAAGGTTGTTGATGTTCCATCACTGCAGAGACTGATGGGTGCTTAACCTTATCAACACTAGATCTTCCCAGTGACCCTTTACTGCGGATCATTGTGCCGAAAGGTACTCTTGGAGTGGATGTATATGGAGCCTTGCATGAGGGACTATGGCTAGGTATGAGGCCAACATACCTAGGAGGTGCATTACTGTTCCAACTGTGAGAGGATGGAGTGATTGAAAACGAGTCTGCAGCTGTTGGAATGCTGCTACCCTTTGGCCGCTTGCGTAGGCTTTGTCTGAGACTGCATTTAGGACTGACCCTTGGGAGGGTTGGACCAGACATAACTTGAGGTGGGACTTGGTATCGTTGAACGTAAACCTGAATCTGAAGAGCAATGGCTCTATGGTCAGTTTGAGAAAGAGCACCCTCTTCTGGCAGTAGGGCCAGGTGTTCTAAGCGGAGGGTGTGTGAGGAGTGGGATGTTTGGTGGGGTTAAAATGAGCTTGAGGCAGTAACCCTGCTTGATGATGCATAAACCAACTGGTCTCTGGGGATCTGCTTACAATGGGAAAGAAATCCGTGAAGTATTCCCCTCCCCCCCCCCGTTGGAGGCAGAAGCTCCGTTGGAGGGAGTGCCTCTTACAGTGGTTACCTCTGAAGGTGCCCCACGCATAACCTCTTCCTCTCTGTTGGTGGCACGATTTTTGCTGGTATTGTTACGACTGCGTTAATTCTAGGGAAGTAGTCTTGGATCTACCCCTTATCTGCTGCCTCCAAAAGGAACTCCTATCTGAAGGGATGTGAAGGGCACCCTTGGCCTTAGCCGTGTCTTTAGCCTTTATTTCAACAATATTGCATCAACCTGTGGACCGAAAAGGTATTCACTATCAAAGGGCAGTTTGATAAGATGTTGTTGGACCTCCGGCTTGAAGTCAGAAACATACAGCAAAGAGTGGCGGTGGAGAATAAAAGAGGTAGTCACATCTCTGGCAGCTGCATCAGCTGAGTCTTGGAGGTCCACATCAGAGTATTTCCAAGCATCATCTGTGGGGTGCGGATAGTCTGGCACACCTGAGACCTCTGCTGGGGAGTAGGGACTAGGGCTACCTTTATCTGAGCATGAATTTGGTGATGCTCTGAGGGAAACTCGGCTACGGGAAGTTTTGAAAGAAGGAACTCTGGCGTTTCTCGATGGAACTTATCATTGCTCTGGTGTAAAACTAACAGGAAATCGACTGTGACTATTGCTGATGTTTGCAAGGATAGAGATACTTTAACACCTTGGGTGCTTGAGAGATTCCCCTGCTGTGCTGCATTCCCTGATTTCCCATTGTTCATGACGAGCTCAGCTAGTCATCAGCACAGCTCAACCGTGCCTCATGACGAGTTGAGCTCGTCATGAGCAGCGAAGGGGTTAAGGATCATTGAATATACAAGTGTTGGCAAATGCAGTGCTGAACATATTGGAAATCTGCATTGAGGAAGCCCGCAGGGGGCGAAGCGCATGTCGGCTGTGAAGCAATTGTTTTTAAACATACAGCAAAGAGTGGCGGTGGAGAATAATAGAGGTAGTCACACCTCTGGCAGCTGTATCAGCGGAGTCTTGGAGGTCCACATAATAGTATTTTCAAGCATCATCTGTGGGGTGCGGATAGTCTGGCACACCTAAGACCTCTGCTGGGGAGTAGGGACTAGGGCTACCTTTATCTGAGCATGAATTTGGTGATGCACTGAGGGAAAGTACAGGAGGTGAGGGAGGAGCGAGTGGAGATGGTGGAGGTGTTGGAGGAGGAGTAGGAATAGGATTAATAGCCTTGTCCATAGGCCTTTTGAGAGCTGCTGTTTGCAGAGCAATGTCCAGTGCTTGAGCATCCTCCAAGGCAAACCTTCACTTTTCTGGCAGTCTTTTCCATAGCAGAGATCTTGCCTGTGCGTGGGTATATGATGTTGGGCCAATGTTTTTTATCCAGCTCCTGTTGAAGCTTTTCGAAGATGAGCAGCTCCTCAGAGTTGGTTGTCAACAGCCTCTGGCCTTTTGGATTCAATGGAAGTGTCGACTTCGAAACATGAGTGCTGACGTGCAGTCTCAGGGCTGATGGATTTGAGGATCTTATCTGGATCCCGCCTCAGCTCCGACCAGAGCCCAAAGACGGTAGTGCAACTGGAGGCGGTGGTGGTGCACCTAGAGTAGGCAGAGTCTTGTAGACAGGGCTTAATGCCAGACTCCCAGAGTGGCGATGTTTGTCCTTGAAGTTCAGCCGCTTATGTGTCTTATAAGTCTGTAAGAATGTCTGAGTGTCAACCATACTCGCACATCTTGGCATGGTCTTGATGCGAGGTTCAGGGTCGACAGAGGTAGGCAGGTCATCCTTGGGCGCCTCTTCCTTCTCTTGGACTTATACCTCTCAGGCTATGAGAAATTGGAAGCAATGATCTTGGACCTGGGATCATGTCCTGGTACGTTGACTGACTGCATTCCTCCTAAGCGCTGATCAAGTCTACTTCGCTGAAGATGTCTGGCATCACCAAAGATGATCGGTACATTGTATATTGGGCCCACAGCCTCTCTCTCTTGCTGCCAAAGGATCTTTTCTCTCCTGAAGGCTGAGCAAGAACCGCAGGGGTTCTTGGCATGCTGTGGAGAGAGGCACAAGTTAAGGACAGAGTGGAAGCCAGCCCAAGGGTCGAGTGTCACTTAAGGGGATCTCTGGAAGGGCGTCCATTACATTACACTCAGCGTGTCTTCATTCTCCTGCGTCCATAAGGAGAATGAAGATACGCAGGGCCGAGGGCCAGGAGGCCCAATCCTTTGACGACGATGTCCTGAGCAACTAAAGCAGAGGAAGTGAAAGTACGGTATACGCATCAAAGTGCAAGTCTTCTCAGTGATGGGAATGAAAGCAATGGGCTCTGGGGCAGCTACGGTCAGCGTCAATGCATGTTATAACTCGATGGCGGAGAAAAACAATCTAACACTGGAGTTACTGCTCAAGTGCATTCAGTGCCAGAGGAGGAGCCACAAAGATCTTGTTACTCAAAAAACTTCTTTGGAGAAAAACAAGTTGCAACAGTCAGAGTTCAACAGTAAATGGCAGCAGTATGCAGAGAATGTGTATCTTCAGCCACATACACATACATTTGTGTGGGTATGCATGTGCATATAGTGTATTCAAAGGCCTGTGCCAGTCTACTGCTTGCAAATAACTTTTCTCAGCCAGCCCTTGAAATATGTAGGAATTAACCCTTTCTGAAAATAGCAATATCTCCCTTGTTGAGACTCCTGCCTTCAGACCAATATACAGTCAACCAATCTGAAGAACAATTATAGTTTTCATTATTCAACTGACCCATCCCATTTAGACCCACATTCTCCTCAATGTCAGACACTACACTTTTGAATTGTTGCTAGAAGATCCTGGATCCCTTAGAAGGTCGACCGGCAGTCCTGCTCCTGTTGGTCTCTAAGGAGTCTGCAACACCATCAACCATTAGGAGCTTTTGAAATATTTTTTCTGGTCAAAACTGCAATCTCATGGAGGATGTCCATCAACATTCTAGTCCCTCTGATTCCATTATCAAAATTAACCTAACTATGCCATCAAATGAAAGGGATGGCTTCTACCTCCAAATGTATGTTGATGACTCTGTAAGCTGGGCACAAAGTTGGAAAGGCATTAAAGTGATTCTGCATACTGCTCCCTTCCAGCCACCCATGCATAAATCAAATACAGTCAATTTAATTAAATGGATGCACAACTAAACTCCTTGTAATGTATCTTCCTCACTCTCTCAAATCCTATTCTTCTGGCACACAACTTTTGGGAATAATGTCTATATTGTACAAAACAGGCTTTCTGAGGCCCTGGTGAAAGGAGGAAGGTATTTAGGACGTTTATCTGGAAGTACCACCCTTGCGCCTGGCTTTTTAGGTGTGTGTGTGGCAATTTTGATCCTGCCATAACCTCAAATACCTCATTGACAATGTTCACTTTGCTCAGCATGCTTTTTTAATATTGTCTTAACAATGACTGCCCTTGCTTTCAGACACACTTCGTCGTAGTATGTTAGTGTTGTGCCCCCTAGCTGTAACACAGTATAATCCTTGATTCACGATCTCATATTAAATATGTAAAACAGTGGACAAAATATCTCATTTGCTGCTTGGCTTAACAGCACTGACATTTTACGATGGTTAAAGGGAAAAGATCCATCCAATCAAACAGGCTCATCTCCAAAGTCTATGGTTTCCTCATTGGTGCAGAAATGTAAGCTCTCCCATGAAACACCAATAAGCTGTGCATCAGGCAAACCTAGTCCCTCAGTATGGCACCGGTAGCTTTTGTCTTTCCGGGTTTTCAGTTGGATTATTGTAGCCCTGAAGGAGGCACACATTACACATAGAGTGTGAATTTACCCATTGGCATAGACGATAACACTGACAGAACTTGGAAGATGTTCTCTTCATAATTGACCCTGAAAACCACGAAACTGTGCATTAAATAATTTGGAAACCTGTGCACCTGTTGGTTCTCAAAATCTGCTTTTGAACTCCGACAACCAGAAACCCACTGGTGTTTTTCTAAGTTGTAGCATGTTTTATAGAATATGTTATGGGGAAGAGGAGTTTCGATGCAGTATCATAATGAGTCAATTAGACTCTGCATTCCCATGGATGCTCCATCATGAGGTAAAGAATAATACCTCTTCAACCAGGGCAAGAACTTAATTATTAGCTGTCACTATTATCTACTTTTTGCAGTCTGGCAAGTACGGGTCAAACACTGTCAGCCTTAAGATTTCACCAGTTTCAGTTTAGCACATTAGGTTACCAAGCCTTTATGAAGCTGAAAGAAGGTTGTTAATGCATCAATGCAAGTCACTTTACACAACTCAACGAGACACAAATCTGTGGCCAACACGTTACCCGCAGGCTTTTCATGGATTTATAATAATCGAATGAACTATAAATTGCAAATTTAAAAAAAGAAAGATGGATATGGTGCTATGGGGTGATAAACACTTGACAGTCGATCAAAATCTTCTAGAAAGAATATCTATAACATTACCATGCTCCAAGAATCATATCTGTCTACAACCCAGGTCACTGAAACCTACTTTGAATCGGAGGATTGCTCCATGTGGTATGAGATAACGGTCACAAAAATGCATTGAGATTCTCAGAACAATATTTCTAATGAGTGCTCCTTGACATTGGGCAAACCTTCATGGTAACTTTAACTTAACCATCAGGATAAAAGGACTATTATAGCACATAGAGCCTGTAAAAAGTTTTTTTAAAAAGTAAAAAAAATAATAATAATAAAAACTCGCATCTGCATGAAGCAATATCATTTACTTGGAAGTCAAAGGTGGTCAAAACTCATTAAAGCTGTGCTTGAAATGTGATGTTTAAGATTGCCATGCATGTATGAGTTTAGTGCAGCAGAACAGTTGTTTCACTTAAACTGAAAGCTTGGAATTGCAGCATTCACAATTTAATGCTATACGTTTTGTAACAATCAGCCAACATGAAAATACATTTTTTACCGAGAGCATCCTCCCCTGCCACCCAGAACATAAATAGGCTTGGATATTAAGTACTTACAGTAGATGGTGAGGCTCGGTTTGTGTGAGAAACAGGGTGACCTGAATTTTCCATGGAATTGCCTATGAGGTAAGTCCCTCCAGAGCTGCTTATGATCTGTCCTCCAGCAACACCCATTTGGATGCCTCCACTTCCCACCATATTGTGAGATGAAACCACTGTGGTCACCTGTGCGGACCCTCCTTGGGCTTCAAAGTAATTTCCTGCAGTGTTTTGGCTATACATCTGGGATTCTGTGTAAGGATATGTTGTTGTTCGGCTATAAAAAAAGGAACACGGAAATGGTTATAGTTAGCGTTTTCATTATTTTACTGGGGTCTTACATATGCATCAGGAGATCAACCGTTAGGCAGGCTTAAATACTAACCAGTATAGACATGAACACGTTGTGTTAGGTATAAAACACCATGGTCCCAACAAGTAAGAGCAGTTCACGTTGTATGTGATATTTCTGCCGCATTTTGTTGTCACTTTACACAGAAATAACAAAATGACCTCAAATAAAGTGAACATGGCGTTGAGGATGAATCCAATGTTCATCTTCAGTTCACCTTTTAGGCAAGTTTTTTTTATTTTGCATGGTTTAAAACACCACGAAAGGGATATGCCTGCATAACAATCGAAACACACGGTCACACGCTTCATAAACCTGCTACTAAGCAAGAAGCTGAAAATAATTAATTCAAGTTTTAAATTGCTTTGATAAAAACAAGTTATAAAACAAACATTCAATTACAGTTCAGGGAGAAATAGGCAAATGTCTGAAAGTGTGCATTTAGTAGAAAACTGAAAAGGAAATTATGTGTAAGCTACTGGCATTTACTATACTTCTGTTTTATAAAAACACACATTTTGGTGATTTTTAAATAAAATTAGTTTGGCATGTGTGGTTGGAAAGCGTGCAGCCGAACATTGTACGATACAATGCAAAAACAGAAATAAGTGCTTTTCATATTTGGCTATGACTTAGCCTCTTTAATACAAGGTGTCAGATTGGCACAACTCGTGTCAGAAATGACCAAGTCTTTTTATGACATTATGACACACAAGGAACTATTTGGATTCAGAGGAGAAGGTAAATTACCAACTACTCAGTGTCTCACAGGCAATTCCCTAAATAAGACAGCTAGATAGGAGAATAATCACAAAATGACATATGACAAATTGGGCCGCTATATACCACTCCACAATGCCTTCACTAGGCCACCAGGATTTATAAATCCAAACAACCGAAAATCCTCAATTATTGCAGCAACAAAAAACAGACAGGACTGGGAAAGGAACTAAATTATGTCATCCCTTCAACTGTATAGCAAAATACCTGCCGTTACACTAGAAAGCAAGCCTTAATATGTAAGCAACTGATACCTAGCAGCACATTTTAAAGAGCTCTCCTTAGTCACCAAGCAAAGCAGACCATGTGGAGAAAGACGAATATAAGAGACCCAAAAGCCAGACTGTGGAAAGGTTACATGCTGGTGAAAGGGAACAGCTGAAATAATTCATTTGACAACGTCTTGATATTCGTTTATCCAGAGCAATTACCCCTTAAAAGTCTTCTCAGCATGGCCTACAAAGCTCAAAAAGAATCGACTGCCAAAAGCCTAATGGAGGCAAAACATACCAAATAAAACATGAGTATATGCTGTTTTTCAGAACAGAATCATGGATTACCAGCGTTTTACAACTGACCCTCACAAAGCATACATTCATACCTATACAAAATGCATCCTAATACCCAACCTTCTCAACACAATTGGGGTGATTTCCTTAATCTCCAAGATTAAACGTACCTACTTTATAGACGTTATTACACAGGCAGTGACAAAAAGTATGGATATGTTAAATTCTTCTCTTACACCACAATTTAAGCCATTTTATGTAAGTCTTGAATCTTTTTATACTATTAATAACTGTAACATAACCTTAGACATGTTTTGTATTTAGTGTTGAACTTAACATTGATCGTAGACTGTGTAGCCCCCTGCCGTCAAACTTTAATACAGCGTAGCTTGGGCTGGTAGCCCCAACTGAGGAATATTACAAAATGTGTATTCTAATTTAGATGTTGATAAAGAAAAGAAGAAATCCCACAGAAAAACTGTTACAAATAAACTGCGTCATAGACTTCTCACCATCATCACTGTAAAATTCATGCAAAAGTAAGCAAACACCTTGTTGGGGCACCTCCTATTCTGTGCTTATCCTTATAGTATGTGAGGTGCAACTATGAGTCCTATTTTTCTACCTATTATGTGACGAGGTAATTAGGGTGTAACAGTCACACACTCCTTATGCCTCCTTAACAGTTCATTTGCTCTCACATCCACAGTCCTCGCAGCAACTATATGCTTTGCACAGTAACAAAACTTTCCCCATACCTTTTCAAATTCCAATCTCAAGCTTCACCACTGCTCTCAGCCTTGAACTTCTTGGTTTCTAAAGCAGACCTCTCACTTGACATTGCTCTCTTTGGCTACAATAGCTGCCTTTTTTGGACTCTCTGGGGTTACAAGCTTTTCCTTAATCACTGCCTCACAAACCTGTCTTAAGCTACAGGACCACCGTTACATTGAGCTATTTCAGTGAGGCTGCATAGGCTGCCTGAATGTAGAGTTGAGGAGGTGGTAGTCTCATGCCTCTCAGCCGTTCTTTCACACCTGGCCAAGTATATCACAAACCAAGTGTCATGAATTCTACTTCCCTGTTGGAGCAGGGATTCCATTCACTGTCAACATTTTATATTCCTCAACTATTCTTTTCCCCCTTACAACTCCTCTCCCGGACTCACTTGTCCTACTGCCCCCGGCTTCTACACCAGCTTCTCCACAATGTATTCCCTATTGACTTGGTGAGATGCAAACATTTTGGAGATGACAGCTTCACCTGTGAAACTCCTTGCTCATTTTTCCATATCTTTTCCCCTTCTCCTCTCCGCCCCCCACTTCCTGTTCCATTTATGCTATTTCTCTCTGTTAGACACTGGAGGATAACTTAGGGTGTAACAACAAAATAATATTCAGCACATTTCCCCTACAGCTACCCACACATAAAGAGATCATGATCAACAACAAGAATGGTCACTTCAGAAAAGATGGTCGCATTACGGTATATCATCATATTAGTTGAAAATGATATAGCATTGTTGTCTACACTTAACAAATATTAGTGCAAGTTATTCACCACAGTGACTCTTCTCCTGATGTGCCTTTGGCACCTTTTCTCCAGACAATGCTTTACAAAGTGCACACAGGTCCTGTGTGTCACGGAAGATGTCCCAATATTCGGGAGGAAGCTTAAGTAAAACAATAGTTAACTTTATAGGTTTTTAGGTGTGTAGATAAAGCAGTCAGTTTCAATTATGAAATGCCATCTATTACATAACAAACATGAATATGATTAACTTGGAGCCTTTCTGATAGTTGAACATAACCTAGCAGAGCATCAGATTTAAAAACAGGCACCAGTACCTTGCCTATAAGTACCCATGCGCCATCCATTATTGCCACCTATGGATAAGTAGCTGGTAGGCTCCCATGTCCTCAAGTGACACTACTTCCCATATGCTCCTTATTGCCGTATTATCGCCTCACCTACACTCATGCCCATAAGGTGTATCTTAATATATCTTAGCTTTTGCTCTGTGAGGTGACCCCCGTATGTCCTGTGGTAACAGGGAAGCACAGTCTCCCATTATGCTATTGCACGTAGTTGCCTTCAGCAGCCATGCTTTGGCCATATGGCTTGAAGTGTGTAACAAGCACTCTGTGTTTTGCCAACAACAGCATTACTGCAGTCAGCCATCTAGGGGCTGCTAGAAAGTCATCAACAAACCCCAGGATTGCAGTTAGAGATGAAGTTGGAATCTCTAGCACGACCCTGACCCACTCCCACCAACATTCCTGTACCGGTGGACAGTGCCTTGCTAGGTGTATAGCCGGCAAATGGTGCCCAGAGTCTACGGCATTCGATGGATGGTATAGGGTCAAATCGATGCAGGGACCTTGGTGTGTGATATATCTAGTGCAGGTAGTTAAAATGAAGCAAGTAGTTAATGGATATAAGCATTGTCTGCGAATGCTAAAATGCCTAGCATGTATCTGAGATCTCCAACTCAGAGTCTGTTTCCCACCAGGGCTGGACTGACTGTAGCTGGCATCCAGCGTTTCGCCGGGAGGATGGAAGGGTGGGGGGGGGGGCAGCTTTGCAGCGGTGGAAGCTGGCTTTCTTACTCTGGGTCGGTTTTGCAGCTGTGGTGCAATATCGGTCCCCAGTAACAAAAGCAGCAGCGCTTCACACTTGCACTCCCCAAGCCCCTCCTCCTGGGGGGGGGGAGGCAGGTCCAACAAAATTGCCAGGGATGCTTTGGGTTCTCGTCCCGTCTCAAGGGCATTTATCATCTGTGTGAGGCGTGTAGTTCTTTTGTTGTTTTTTTTACTTTTCAGCAACACTCCTAAAAAATGCAACTGAAAGAACAAAGGACTTTTATTTTCAAAGGAATGGCTCAATTACTGTGTCGCTATATAAAATATACTTCGCATTGTTTTATTTCCAAACGCGAATCCTAATTGTGCCTCTAATTAATCACTAATTTGGTGGGGGGTGTTATCATACAGAGCTGGAAGGTATAGCTTGCAGCAGAGAAAGGGTTAATCGTTATATTTATTTTCTACCTAACATTCTCAGTGCAGGGAGGCGCATACACGTTCCTGCCTTGTCGGCTCTATTATTAGGTTCTATGTAAATGCCAGGACACAGATCGGTTCCTTTCTATAAATTAGTGCTCGCACTAGCCCGTCCTGCCTCTGTGTGTCTCTGAGCTTTACATGACCCCGCATTTTCTCCCATTTCCCGTTTAATTATGGCGAGTTTTCTAGTCCAATTCACACAGCTCCCCCATGGATTCCTTGTTAGTGGTAAACAGAGGCGGCTGCTCAAATGGCCTTTAGCCAGCTTCAGTGGAGTAAGGCGCCTTTTCTGATGATGCAATGATGTGGGTTATCAGGATAGTTATCCTGATATAATAAAAATTGAAAATGTCTAGGGAAGTGAATGTGTGCTATTTCTCTAAATCTTGACACCAGTCTTCATAGTTAATGTTTGAAGGGACACACTGGTGGGTTTTAGGTGGTATTGTGGTCAGTGAGCTATAGAATTGGCCGACGGTATTTCAGTGGGAAAATCGTTCCTCAAAAACCAACACCATCTCATTCTATGTGGCACAAATTATGGGTCATAAATGAAAATACTCCTATGTCATTTGTCGAGGCCATCACACGTTTAAATGATGCGAGAGTGTGCAGAGCAGCCTGCAGAACATGGAGCCTATTCTACACAGACCTTCACAAACAGCAATTTCTTATTTTCTGCTACAACACAAAAGCAATTCTCAAACCTAAGTAAGCTATTGGTGGTTTTTCATGCTCAAGATTCACTAGGGTACCCGAATTACTAATTAACACAACTAAACATTCCATTTGAAATGCAAAAAGCAATCTGTAAACACTGTTTCCTTCGACTTCTGAGGCACTCCATGAAATAGAGACAATCTGGTTCCTACAATGCAGCTTTGCTGTCACATCACCTTTACTACGCAGGGCTACCCATTAATCCGTGGCCATGACGCTGGGTAGGGTTAACGTTGAAACAAAGGGATTCTTTCAAAACTGTTGTGTGAACGTGAACCGCAAAGGTGCCCGGGGCCCTAATGCATACCTGCCAACTCACACGGTGCCACAGTGTGACACACAATATCGGCTCCCATCACACATCTCCCGGTGAGATGGCAATATCACACAGTGGCAGGGATAACAAGCTGAAACCCACAGTGAATAGTGGTTTTCCAGCTCGCTTTCCGAGGCTTTGAACTGCTGACATCCATTAAGGGATGTGAAAACACCCCAGGACATCGGCACCAGCCTCAGCAAGCTTGTTTTTGGAGGTGGAGACTTGGGGGTACTTCTGGGCACGAGGCCCCGCCCCCTCCTCACACAATGAGATTCTTCTTCAAGTTGGCAGGTATGCTAATGCAAAGAAGATAAATGTGGCCTCTGTGCTATGTATAGGGTGGCAGTTACCAATACTGGGCTAGGTGCAGTGGCAAACGGGTCTGAAGAGTCAATGGCACCCCTTGTACCACTGTCTTTCATTACCTAAAGCTACCAACTGGGTAATAAAATAAGAGGGGGCACAGGGTCTGTGCCACACAACAGGTCACATCAACTCGAAACCTCATCACCGCCGCCCATCAACATCACAGCCAAATCGACACATCACACAATATTGCCGTCTTCAGGTCACATTAAAAAAATATGCCATTCCACACCAACTTACAAGCACATATAATACAGAACAGATCAGAACACCACATCACCACAGCACAATTTAACTCCTACAACACATCCCAGTATCTAATGTTGTGCCACACCTTGTCAAAAATGTGAATACATAACGCCTATCAGTCAATACCACACTATTCCACATGACTTTATCCAGTAGCACAAAAGTCATAATGTACCATACCGAGCCTCACCATATCACCACTAACACTCAAAACCAAAATCACACCCTTCTAAAACCATACAATCCCACACTGTTTAATAGAAGCGCCACTACATATCACATCTCCTCAATGGCCACCCCACAACATTTACAACACATCATCTATACTGGCTCGATACCACATGCTACCAAAATACTTCATACAAATCCTAGCACAGAACCTATTAACAATTCATAAGCACTCACATCTACAAACACTATAACAGCATATACAGACCACATCCACTACCAATCTTACAAGCATACATCAAAAGTTGTGTATGCATAACACCCCCAAAACCAAATTCTTTATCACACTACACCACACTAAACACCACATCATACTACCTCATACCTACATTGCTATATATCCCTACTGTTGCTCAGCTTGGAGTGGAAATAGTAAATCTCACCCCTGCAAAGTCCAACACTTTCCCTACTTTTGCTCAGGCTGGAGTGAGAACTGAAACTCTGACCCCTCTTCCAACACTTTCTGTACTGTTACTTACATTGGAGTGGGAATAGTAAATCTGATCTCTAAAAAGTTCAGCACTTTTCCTACTGTTGGTCAGGTACGAGTTGGCGTAGAAAACTTAGCCCCTGCAAGTCTAATTATTTCATCTGACTTTTTAAAGTTGTTTTAATTAATGCCCGGTTTTAATTTTAAAATAGATTAATGTATTTATTTTATTATTTGTTTGTTGTAATATTTTTTTAACTTGTTTATTTTAATGCTGTAATTATATAATATATTTTTAATATTTAGTGTTTACAATTATAATTACGTTTTATTTGTGTTTTTTATTAATTGTCTAAACAGTAGTTATATGTTTTTAAATAGGTTTTGGAATTATTTTACTTTATATATTTTTACTTTGTAAGCTACACTTGTTTGTATTTTTTATATTATAAATAGATTTTACAATTAATATGAAATTAATATATGTTTTAAAATTAATATAATGTAGCTTTCTCCAATGAGTTGCTCTTGAGCTACGGGGTAGGTGTAACCTACCTGTAACCAGGTCTCTATGTGCACCCAAGCCTACTCATATAGAAGCTTTTGCTAGGTTGAATTCATATATGTAAACCAAAATTGAAAAGTATGTGTTCAAGAAAAAAAATGCATGTATTTTCAGAACTCATATGCGTATGCTGGGAGAAAAATTATTGAATTTCTAAAAATATAGTTCAAACTGATATTAGAGTGAAATCATGCTGCGCTGGGTAGACTTATTACTCATATTATTAATTACCTTGTTGCCAGGGGCATTGCAGCTATGGCTGCTAAGTAATACCCATATGCCGGAAAGCCCACTTGATACACTGAGACAGTGAGGTGATCAGTGCAGACAATCTGCATGGGGTGGCCACTAATTAATCTTATTTTATGCCGTCACTATTATCACACTGATAATATTAGTAGCTTGGGAAGATTTTTGTCGAATGAAAGTAGCTCTTATTACGGAAAAGATTGGCGTCTCCAGATATAGTATATAATAGTCTCACATTTTATATTTTTGCTGTCAATATGTTTGACTTTGCATAAAAAGTATGTAAAGTTGATATTTTTGTCCTTAATATGTTTTTGGGAATATTCTTGTTACCAACATTTCGTCATACAAATGAGTGGGAGGCAGATAGATCAAGGCGTGGTTTGCCTTGTGCATTCAAAATATTTGATATCATTTTATGATTAGACTAGCAGCCCGTCCTGACGTTGTCCGGGTATGAATTGCTGCCGGCCAGTAGTATATTGTTTTGTAGGATTTCGTTTTGATAGCATTTCTTATCTGTGACAGGCCTGTGAAACGCTCTGATTCACTGTGCACTGCTGATGCACTTAAGAGTGCGTGTTCAGTAGTGTGTGAACTCGAGTTTCCCTACTTTACTTTTCCTTGCAATATTATATAGCGCAAACTCGACAACATGGCATGAGCACAATTTACATTACAGAAGAACACATTCATTTGTGGTAGGCACGGGGAGACAAAGCGATTTCCCAGGAATCACAGGATGTTGAGCTGATGCCGAGATTCGAAAGTAGCTCCCCAGCTCTAAAGTTCGCAATTCTAGAACTTGTGGCGGGAGGTGTGTCTAAAAGTGTATGTCGGTGCTGGCCATCAATGAGAGGGACCTGTGCACTTTCCAAATGGGTGGTGAAAAAATATGAGTATGTTGCTGGAGATGTGGGCCGCCGTGCCACCAACTTACTTACGAGGGGAGGGTAAACACCCATTATTCCGCAACTTTCTTTCCGCATACCATCACTCTGCATACTTTCATTACGAAAGTACCATGACTCCGCAATGCCATTATAACACATGGCATTACATTTTATATGCTTTTACCACGCATACATTTACAACGAAAATCGTTGTAAATGCATGAATGGTAAAAGCATGTTTTTTTAAATGTTTGGATAAGGTAAGAATGGGTATGGGGTACATGTGTTGGGGTACTGAGGTATATTTTTTGGGGTGCTTGGGTATTTTAAGGGTTCAGATATAGTTTTGGGTTATGGGGTACAGGGGTAGTTTTAGGGTTTAGGGATAGGTATGGGTTTTGGGGTACAGGGGTATTTTTAGGGTTCAGGGCTAGGTTTGGGTTTTGGAGTAGAGGGGTATTTTTAGGGTTCAGGAGTAGGTTTGGGTTTTGGGGTACAGGGGTATTTTAAGGGTTCAGGGCTGGTTTTGGGGTACAGGGGTATTTTAGGGTTCAGGGGTATGTTTGGATTTTGGGGTACAGGGGTATTTTAGGGTTCAGGGGTAGGTTTGGGTTTTGGGGTACAGGGTTATTTTCAGGGTTCAGGGCTAGGTTTGGGTTTTGGGGTACAGGGGTATTTTTAGGGTTCAGGGGTAGGTTTGGGTTTTGTGGTACAGGGGTATTTTAAGGGTTCAGGGCTAGGTTTGGGTTTTGGGGTACAGTGGTATTTTAGGGTTCAGGGGTATGTTTGGGTTTTGGGGTACAGTGGTATTTTTAGGGTTCAGGGCTAGGTTTGGGTTTTGGGGTAGAGGGGTATTTTTGGGGTTTAGGGATAGGTTTGGGTTTTGGGGTACAGGGTATATTTATAGGGTTAAGATGGGTTAGTGTTTAAGGGTGTTGGGGTATTTAAGGAGTAAGGGTGGGTTATGATTATGGGGTGCAGGGGTATTTAAAGGGAGCAGGGTGGGATTAGCACACGATATGAGACATGGCATGAAGGCGGGAACGTACCACACGCCCCCAGCATTTGTCACGCCTCCAGCACACGCCCACAGCACAACGCAGACTCGCCCACAAGGGACTACTTTGCTGGCACGGTTCTTTTACCTTTTAAATGTATATGGTGGGCGTCTGCATAGCCTATGTCCTTCTGCTGCAACTGCCCTTTCCAACGCTGTATTGGGTGTTGTGATTGGTGCTGTGGTTCCTGAGATTACCCGCCTCAAAGATTTGGGCTCTCTCTTTATTATATTAGTATGGATATGGATGACTGGCCCCACAAAAAAAAAGAGTACTGAAAAAGGTACATACAAGATTTTAAACCTATAACAACTATGAGGAATGTACCCGAAGAATGAAAATTATATGAGATACTATAGATAAAAGGAAAAGAAAAGAAAAAATTAAATATAAATAAAACAAAGTAGTGCATTTGTGAAAACCACAAACCTGCAGGTTTGTAGGCGTTCTCAAATTCCGCCGGCCGTTTACGTAATTAGAAACTGTCAGAGATGTTCTCCTGCAAAAAGGCAGAAGGTTTTGAATGAGACGAACACCCCAAATTACATGAGGGTGTAAGGGAAGGTTTTTTTAATGGGAAATATGATTTACCCATGAAGAAAAAAGAAATGCACAATTACACGTCGGCCTTTGCTTCCCCTATACAGAATTTTACTCTGCGCACAGTTCTGTTTCATAGGAACACTAACATACAAAACTGACAAATGTGGCTAGAAAGCAGCAACTGACAGAACTTTTCAGGTGTACAAAGCTTTCTAGGTGCACTCCAGGGACTGTTTGTCAATTAAAAATAGTAACTCCACGAACGTCTTCAGGCGTACTACTATTAGTTTAGATTTGCTACTTTGTTGGTGACTAAAGCGTCTGTTTTATTAAACTGTCACTGTAATCCAAATTAACATTTATTTCACAGTTGCTATTCACAAAACTTTGAACAACATCGAAAACATTAAAACAAATATAACGAATGAAGAATATTTACTCACAAAAGATTTTTTTTAACTCACCCCTTATATTAGAAGTCTGACAACATTAGAAAGCGATTGTAGGCCGTTCCTTTAATTGCAGAATCCACACTTCCTACCAAAGTATAATCCCCAGAGCCCTGCCACAGAGGAGACCACACTTCCGGTCAGGGCCGGCTCTAGGGCGGTGCGATCGGTGCCACCGTACCGGGCGCTGACTTGGGATGGGGGCGCCAGGTTTTTGTTTTAAAAGCACCAGGTGCCTTTGTTCCTTGTCCCAGAAAATGCTAAGCATCAAAGAAAACGACACGATAACTCTGGTGATTAATGTTCTTCCTGGAGACAGACTGGAGGTTTGTCTGGTAGAGGACATTATGACTCACCATAGCTCAGAGGGTTAATATGCCTGCTGCCAAGAACGTGTCCCATCCAGATCACAAAGTGCATACACAATAAATATGTCAATGCGTTATCACTTTGTCAGAGAGTTCCTTTTGTTTCTTGGAGTTTAAAAGTTAAAATCCAAATATGGAGCAGTGAGCGAGCTGCGAGCAAACTGCAAGGAATATATTACAGCTACATGTTTTTTTACCTAGGCTTTCATTATCCTAATATTGTGAAAAGTGTTGATTTCGGTGGAAATCAATTCTTATTATTAAAGAAAACCCTTAACAATGGGGTTACATTTTAAATTCTGAATTTGTGCTTTTTCAGACCAAGGACTCTTAAGCTATACTGTCGACCAGTATGGATGACATGTGACTCCTACACCTTCAAGGCCTCTGTCTTATTTAAGATTTCCTGTACACTGATTTACACACATATGATTGTCTCCGTACAACATATGTGTGATGTAAAGTGTTCTAACACCTTACACTGGCCTGAGTGGCGCTATAAAGCTAAATAAATGTAAGAGAGTGGTTATGGAAGCTTGGGGGCACTGACACATGGTGGTAGTGAGGGAATCTGTGGCTAGATGGTCATTGTTGGGCGCCAACAAACATTCTCGCACAGGGTGCCACCAGTACTAAAGCCAGCCCTGCTTCCGGTCTTAAGGCCCCGTCCCGCTGTGAGCGCACTGCTGGTGATTCACAAAGCCTGATTTTAATCATTCCTTAGCGGGAACTGATAACACTCAACACACCAAGGGCAATTTGCCAAGGGGTTCAACTCCTTCTTTACAAATAAGGCTGGCAGACAGCAGATCAGGCCCCTTCACTATTTCATGTTTGTTCAAAGAGGAACTAAACCCACCCTGAAGTTACTATACAGCGAGTATTCTGAATTATGTTGGGTTAACTGCTGTCAGAGAGTGTGACTGGCTAAATTTCTACCTTCAGGTACATTTAAAAGCCAGCTTGATTTAAGCTTTCTAAAATAGCTGTGCCCCAGCCAAGGTTCAATAGCTAGCATTTAAAGTTATTAAACAAGCCTTTGGGATCTCTCCTGAAGACCGCCACAGTTACGATTTTTACCAAGGTAATACAGGTGTAAGCTCCTAACCCCAAGCAGTAAGGACAGATCTCCTAAGATGCCTAAACAAGGCTCTTAACTCCACATACTTTCCCAAATGGAAAGGGCACACACATATTATCTATGCTGGTAGATGGCCTTGGCCCTCAGCTGTTGCAGTGTCATGTGGGATGTAAAGTGTCAATGGAAAGCGCTTTGTCTAACTTATGACGAGGCAAGACGAGTTCAGGCCCATACAATGCAGCTGATAAAGCCTCACCATGGTATATTTTAAAGGCAGCAGATACTTAACGTGCACAAAATGGAACATTAAATCTTTCTGAAGGCTGTTGGCTGGCTTCTCAAGATTGTCCCACTTTTGCCACATGCAGTAACCAAATCTCAATTTTAGCAAAGCAGGGCTCCGGATACTTTAAAATTAACAGATTCCACATCTATTGTATCAATGGTAAATTTCTGTATACGTTGCTCTAAAGATTTCAGTCTCGTTCATTATAACTTGACGGAGCATAAATTAATAATATTCAACATTTCCACAAGTATTGTGTGGCCTTTGGAATAATGGCCACATCGACTGCAAACAGAAGGAAGAGGACATTCTCCCCTTTTGCTTCTACAGTGTCTGCTTGGACAGACCCAAGGACTAAATCGAAATAGTTCAGAAATCAATTAAAAACTCTGAGCAGCTACACATTCTTGTTGTGCAACCGCTTCTAGAAGTCATTTTGTTAGTTCTGATGTCCCCGTGTGTAAGAGCATTGAGTATCAGCCCAATTTTCATGCTTATACTATAAAGTGACTACTATCATTAGTCCCAGGGGATTCCGCCAAATATTCTTTATAAGTCTACAAAGGAAAAACTAAGTGGGCTTTTCCATGGCAATCACATCCAATCTAAAAGTCTTGCTCCGAGATACTTAATAATTACTTGACAAAATTCCGCCTCTGTTGGGGGCATAACACAACAGTACAAGACCCCTGATAATTAAATTATGCACCGTTGCATAGGGCCACTGTCCCGGGTCCAAGCGGTGCTCTGGGTTACTATGCGAAAGGAGAGCAGGCATGATTCGGAGCCAAAGGGCTTGCCAAGTACTCAGGGAATGCTAATCATGGTTGCAAGTACTTTGGGGTATGGTACTTGTTCCAGGACATGGTCATAAGTCATGCCCTGTGCACACTACTTGATGGGGTAATCCGTGGTAAAATATCTGTTGGAGGCAATTGCATACCTTAAGGCAAAAAAAGATTTTTTTCCCCCCCAAAGGTATACACTTAGGTCTGTCGGCCATTTGCTTTGGGTGAGGCAGACTACAAATCAAAATGTGAAAACATTTAAAGAACAGGAACATATTTTTACTAGCAACTAAAGAAATATTTGCTGTGGGCAGAGGATGAATCCCATAACACGATAACCCCACCTCAGTGCACCTCTTTATGTTTATGGGATTTATAGAGCACATGGCTACCCACAGGTATCCCAGCGCTATAAGAGGTACGGCAGCTATCTGAAGTGAGACTTAGGGAAACAGCCAGGTCCTACGTTTCTTTTTAAAAGACTGTTCATTTCCAATCAGTTGCAACTCTGGGTCCATACTGTCCCAGAGTTTGGGCACCATATGACAGAATAATCTACCACCCCACCTTGATCTCTTAATTCTGGTAGTGCACATCAGAAAATTCGACCCTGATCTGAGACAACAGCGGGGGTGAATAGGGAAGATCAAAGTTCGTAGCATAACTGGGTCTCTGCCATACATGCTCTGTGTGCCAGGCAGAGGGATTTAAATTTGATCCTGATCTGCACGGGGAGCCAGTGCAGCTCTCTCAAGGGCGCTCTGACTGACTGGTTCCTAGGTATTTTAGGAAGCAGTCTAGCTGCCGCATTCTGAACAACCTTTAGCCTATTGGTGACGTATTTAGGTGACCCAAGGTACAGCGAGTTGCCATAATCGAGTCTCGAGACCACCAAGGCTAGTACCGCGGTCTTTATTGAATCCTCTGGGATTAGGCTCCGAATTTTTCTAATCATCCGGAGGATACCAAAACATATACCCGCCAATTATTTTGGCTTGCATCTCCATAGTAAGATTCAGATCGAGCCACAGACCCAGATTTTTTATGGAACATTTCGGAGTGGAGGGGGACCCAGTTTGCTGGCCAGGGGATCTCTAAGCGAGGGCTGAAATTGCTGCCCAGAATCATGAGCTTGATTTTATCCCCATTCAATTTGAGACTACAATCAGCCATCCAATTTTCTATTTTTCCAGACACAGCATTAGTTGCCTGTGGTTGGAATTGATAGAGTAAACTATTGACACCACTAGTTGGGTGTCATCGGCATATGACACAATGGAGAGTCCAAACTCCTGTATTATATGGGCCAATGGGCTCATATAGACATTAAAAAGAGTTGGGCTCAGGGAAGATCCCTGAGGCACTCCCCGAGGGGCTGAAAAAGTGTCTGACAAGATGCTGGCCTCCATACAAGGGAAAGATCTATCATTCAGGAACACGGCCACCCATTGGTTGGCTGTACCTCTAATCCCAATATTTTCTAGCATGTTGACAAGAATTTTATGGTCTACCGTGTTGAAGGCCGCGCTTAGATCTAATAACACAACAGCTGCGGACCTTCCTTGATCTACTATGCTTTTTAGGTGTTCAGTTACCATGAGTAGGGCTGGCTCCGTACTGTGCTCTGGCCAAAAGCCCATCTGGGTCTGGAGTAGAATGTCATTTTCTCCCAAAACTGTGAAATAGCACTATTGATAGTCTTCTCCGCTATCTTACCCAAAATTGGCAGTAATGAGATCAGGTGATAGTTTGCCATGACCACAGGGCCACGTTGAGGTTTTTGTAATAAAGGTTTTACAATGGCATGCTTCCACTCTTTAGGTACTATCCCTTCTTCAAGAGATAGAAAGATGAGGTTGGTCAGTTTCGTCAAAACACAATTCCCCCTTGAGCAAGAATGTAGGGCCGTGCAGGGTCTAAAGGGGATCCTGACTTAATGTTTCGTAAAAGGGAACCCGCCTGTCCGCATGTACAAAATAGAAACACTCCCCATACAGGATCAAAAGAAAGACAAAATACTTCCAACCAAACACCCTACATGGGGCAGCATGCTACCCACGTGAGTAAGCGCTTGAGCACCTCACATAGTGATAGTAAGCGCTGTATAAATGTTGCAATACAATGCATTACAATACCAGGACAATGTCTTAGAATATGCTATGTGCCCAGAACCCATGCACAGTGGAAAGCCCTATGGGTTCTTGAACGTAGGTTCCGACAAAGGCCTTGCAATGTGGCCAGTTTTCACAGAGGTCATAATGACAGGCCAAGTTCTGTGGGTAACACATGGCCACAGGGAACGGCTGAAGGCCAAAATACTTGCCCTGTGGCTGTTGTGGGCAGTACACAAAGAATATTCTTACAACTCACAAACAATTTACTGACAAACAAATGAAGGGATCTTATAGTTCCATAGGAAGATCACATGGTAATTTAGGTTATAAAGTTCTATACAAATAACCCTAAAAGGTTCCTCAGGTGGAGGAATGTTATGTTTACAATCCAGAACAACTACCACAAACATTTCAAATTTAAGTTTAGAAAAGCAGCCATTATGCATCTAATGCACTGTTCATTGTTTCACAAATCACCTTGCTCGAAAATATATTTTAAAAAACACATTTGACAGAATTGTCAAATTGATCAAGGGTGTTAAATACAATTTGCATACTTACATCATCTTTAATTCGATTTTACATAAAATAGTTTGGAAATTTTGTTTTGCCAAAATAATTAAGAAAACGTATATGGTACAGTTTAAAACTACAGTGGCAGACCAGTGGATATGGTAGAGGAAAATAGTTTTGTATCTACGCTCACATAAGGACATATTCTGCCTTTTACCTTTTTGAAGCATGTAAGAAATTGTAAAATAGTTGAACAATAACCGTAAGGCTTTTTTTCCTACAATCAAAAAATTAATTGACAGGGGCGTGGCTTGCGCGCCGGCTAAGATGGCGGCGTGATAGCGAAGCTCTTCCTCATTTTCTGGCGGCATTACCGGAGGATTTCGAGCGCAAAAGCCATCTTTTGATGTCCCAACATGAGGTGAGCCTAGCGCTCTGACTTTTGCCGCATTTGGATGCCTTCTTATCTTTTAATTTGGCGCGACTCGGTTTTACCGATTTCGACCGCCATTTTGTTTCTCCGTTTTTCGCATTATTCCTCCCCAGGAATGCGGTGTTTTATGGAACGTTTTTCTTCTCAAAAAACCCTCATGTTTCTGAATTTCACGACTTTCCTTCTCTAATTTTGGGCTATATTCCCTTTTTAATGCCGCTTTACTGCTTTGTGCGCATTTACTTTCCTCAACTTGCTCATTTGACCTGGACTTGCCGCCATTTTGACTGGCTTTTCCATGTTTCTCCTCATTTTGAGCTACTGAAGTTCATTGACATCATTTTTGGCGCGCATAGCACAGCATAACTAATTTGAGCTTCATTTCACAATATATCTTGCTTCTGTATGGGGAAACTGCGCAACCTTAAGCTCTCAGCGGCTCATAAATCAACTGTCCATTCGGACTCTGACTCCACAATACAGGATTTGGATGAGAATCTCACCTCCAGATCAGATTTGCATTCAGATACATCTTCCAAAATGCAAAATACAAGCAAACTTCCAACAACGGCTGTCTCTACTAAACGCCTATAAAAGGATCCCCCTTCTTCGAACTCTGCCTCAGCCTCATCCTCTATGGATCTCATTCTAGAGGAAATACGTGCACTTAAGCCTTTCATGGAAATGACCACCAAAACTCTGCAGACTTTACATGACAAATGGTCTTCATTAGATTCTCGAGTTCTGATTGTAGAACAGTCAATGGAATCTCTCCAAACTTCTTGTTCACGTATCCCTTCTATGGAGGCTGATATACTTCAACTCAAACATCAAACAGAAGATTTGGGAAATCGTAACCGTAGGAACAACCTTCGCCTTTATGGTCTTCAGGAACTTTCGAAAGGGTCAAACTCTACTGCTTTCTTTCAATCTTTTCTCCCAAAGATTCTGGACTTACCTGCCTCATCTACTATCAACATTGAAAGAGCCCACAGACTTGGTCCCAAAATGTCCGGCAAACCCTGAGGTGTCATCATGCTGTTTCTACAGTACATTGATCTTCTACAGGTTATATCAGCGGCTAAAGCTAAAAAGCAAATTATGTGGGAAGGTCATAGACTATTTCTTTCACAAGATGTAGCTAAAACAACAGCTGACCGCCGGAAAAAGTTTTTGGATATGCGTCCTCAGTTACGGGCTCTTAATGCCAGATATGGCCTGCTTCACCCTTGTCTCTTCAAGGTTACCTATAAAGACAAGACTACGTTTGAAGGTCCAGTGACCCTACAAGAATTCCTTCGTCATCATGGAGCTGATGTTATGGACACCTCTGGAATTGTTTGATTGGTTCTATAATTGTTTAAATGGTTCTTCGTAAAGTTAGTCCTATGGTTGTGTTTTCTTGTCACATTGTTTTCTCATTTACTGTTTCATCTGTGTTTAATTAGGTTCCTTTTCTTGGGTTTCTTCCTCATGAGTCATTTTGTTCTTTTTTAAAAATTTTATTTTACAGATGCCACATTTTTTCCTACCCTCCTCGGTGTGTCCCATAAGTTCGTGTACTCCCGATATTTTTATAGCGGTTGTTCGGTGTGTGCTCTCGTTGTCATCCATCGTCATCTTTTGGCGTCGACACCCTCGTTTTTCGTTTGTTTCTGTAATTATGTTTTTAAGTCGTTTGTATTTACCTTGCACTGTCCTCTTGCTCCTCTCCCTTTTCTTCTCTTTTTTCGCTTTTTTTGCTTCTCATAATTTTTCTCTTTTTCTCCTTCTCTTTACTTTTCTCCTCTCTTCTTTTTGACTCTATCATTCTTATCTCTCTTATCTCCATATCCATTACTTCTTGGTTGCTTTCGTGAGCTTCAGTTCATTGCTCATAATCCTTTATTGATTTAAATTCTGAGTTACTACATGGAATGTTAAAGGTTTGAATAACCCAATTAAAAGGCAGCGGGTGTTGTCTCATCTAGCTAAACTTAAGACTGATGTTGCCTTACGTCAGGAATCACATCTTTCAGACGATGAAGCCTCTAAGCTTAAGAGATGCTGGGCGGGTCACGTGTTTAATTTCCCTGCTATAGGCAAGAAAAATGGTGTTGTAATTTTGTGCCATAAAAAGTTGAATGTTTCTACTGTTTCTCGTGAATATGATGCTGATGGTCGATGGGTGATTGTTAAGTTACTTATAGATAAGATTCCTATAGTTATCTTCAATGTTTATGCCCCTACTGGTGTTGATAAATCTTTTTGGCCTGTACTTTCTGAAAAATTCTATTTATTTAATGACGATTACCTTATCCTTGGTGGTGATTGTAACCAAGTTCTTGATCCTATACTAGATCGGAACTCCAAAGTTACATTTTGCACTTCTAAAATGCACACTCAATTTACTACTTCTATTCATCATAAAGCTTTAGTGAATATTTGGAGATTATGTCACCCCGACCTTAGAGAACATAGTTTTTATTCCCCTTCCCATCATTCCCAATCTCGTATTGATTACCTTTTTCTAAGTAAACTGTTAGCTCAACATGCTATTTCCTCTGACATTGGATCCATTTTAATTTCTGACCATGCTCCCGTCCATCTAGATATTGACCTTATCCCCTTCTCCCCCCCATTCAGGTAGATGGAGGTTTAATAATTCCCTGCTCCTTGATCCCAATTGTTGCACTAAATTCACTGAATTTGCCACTGAATTTTTTCAGATTAATCACACCCCAGATTCCTTTTTTGTTATGGTATGGGACTCTTTTAAGACAGCTGCTCGAGGTTTTATTATCAATTTTGTCTCACAGTAGAAAAGACACATGGAAGCTAAATCGACTCAACTTCTTTCTAAAATTAAACTTCTCGAATACGCGTATTATCATTCCAATACTGAATCCTCCCTTAAAGAGCTTATTGACGCTAGAATTACTTTTAATAAATTAACTACGGAGGCTGCTTCTAATTTCTTATTGAAATGTAACTCCCGCTATTATGGAGGACAGAATAAAATGGGTAAATTGCTTGCCAACTATTTGAAATGACGGAAGGAAAGGACTAAAATTGAATCTATTCAAAGTTCCACCTGCACTGCTCTGTTTAAAGACAAAGACATTCTAAACGCATTTGCCACCTTTTATCGTAACGTCTACACCTCTGAATCTTCTGCAGATTCGGCAGATCTTCTTTCATATTTTCAATCTATCCCTTCACCCCCAACCACCCACGTTGATTTCACCCCCTAGAACTGGATATCTCCCTTGCTGAGGTTTCACACGCAGTTTTGGTTTTAAGACATGGGAAAGCCCCTGGTCCTGATGGATTTACTATTGAATTTTATAGTCATTTCGCTTCTCTTCTATTACCAAATCTACTTCTTTTGTTTCAATCCTTTCTAGATTCTGCATCTTCTCGAGGCTCGTTTCAAGAAGCTATGATAAGTTTAATTCCTAAAGATGGCAAAGATCATACTCTTTGTAAAAATTATCGGCCTATTTCCTTGGTTAATACGGCTTATAAAATTTTAGCCAAAATTTTGGCCCTCAGAATGGATCCACTATTACCTGATCTAATCGGCCCGGAACAATCGGGTTTTGTCAAAGGAAGACTTCCTTCTGACAATTCAAGTGTCTTTTTTAATGTCCTAAGTAAATCCTCTTCTCTCAATTATCCTTTAGCCGCTATCTCTTTAGATGCGGAAAAAGCTTTTGATAGGATCAGCTGGGATTTTATGTTTCATGCTCTACAATGGGCTGGTTTCACGCCCAAATTCATTTAATTTATCTCATTACTCTATTCTGGTCCTAAAGCCTCTATTTTTGCGAACGGTATGGTCTCTGATTACTTCTCTTTACACAGAGGTCTCAGGCAAGGCTGTCCATTCTCACCTTTATTATTCTTTTTAGCTTTGGAACCTTTTTTGACGAGAGTACGATGTGATGATAATATTTCTGGCTTTCCTTTTGGTTCTCAGCAAGTTAAACTTTCAGTCTATGCCGATGACATTCTATTATACTGTTCTAATCCTCAGTCTTCTCTTCCTTTCTTTCTTCAACAAGTCGCTTCTTTTTTCTCAAGTCTCTGGATTTCGTCTTAATGTCGATAAATGCGAAATTCTCCCTTTAAATAATTTATGCCAAAAACATCTTTTTGACCTATCTGGCTTTTCTTGGCAGCCCTCTAAGATTAAATATCTTGGTGTTTGGTTTGCTCCCCTTTTGTCGGATACTTTGAAAATAAACTTTGATTCCATCATTAAAAAATTTGATTCAGCTATTACTCGATGGAATCCTCTTTTCCTTTCCTGGTGGGGTCGTCTTGATTCTATCAAAATGATGTTATCTCCGATTGTACTTTATACCATTTGAATGATTCCTATTCGTATTCCATGTTATTATTTCAAAAAGATCGATTCTGTTTTGCAAAAGTTTCTACGTAAAGGCAAGCGTTCCCGTATAGCTCTTGCTTCTCTGAAAAAGGATAAGTCTCAAGGTGGTCTCCGTTTCCCTGATTTTAGAACATATCATCGCGCTTTCTCATTGAAACAAACTACCCGCTGGATTTCTACTGACCTCCTGTTCTATCCACTTATTTGGTTACAGATAGAATCTTCCCTTCTATCTCCTTTTGAGTTTAGAGAATTTCTTTCTTTTTCATCCAATCTCACTTCTCTTCGAAACCCTGTCCTTTTACTTTCTCGTAATCTTCTTCTACAGTTTCTTCCCTCCTCTTACCCCTCTTTTACTACCATTGAACTCCAACATATTTGGCACAATAAGATTATTCGAATTCGTAATCGTACTATTTTTTGGAAGTCTTGGCATTCTAAAGGATTACGATGGAATTCTCAACTTATGTCTCATAATCAACCTCTTCCCTTTTCGGATCTGAGATCTCGATATTCCCTTCCTCTGTCCTCTCGGACACAATGTGACTTACTTTGTCCTGTCCTGATTCAATATATTCAATCCTTACCTATGACCACTGATATCCCCATTTCCTCTCAATCCGTATCCTCAGCATTAGATCATTCACCTTCTGCTTCTTTTCTTTACAAATCATTTTAATCTATCACCGACAGACCTAAAATTAATATTGAGTTAGCCTGGGAAAAAGATTTTCTCAAGAGTGGCCAGTTTCTCTCTGGGACGAAATATGGTTTAAGATTCACAAGACCTCTAGAGCTGCCAATACCACCCAAACCCATTTTTTCATTTATAACCGGATTTTTTTTACTCCATTAATTCTGTCTACCTTCTCATTGACACCCCATCTAGCTGTTGGTCATGTTCAAATCCTTCGGCTGATTTAAAACACATGCTTTTTGATTGTCCCCCTATTTTCTAATTTTGGAAACTCGTTTGGTCCCAGATTCAAAAAAATTTCCATATCCAAATTCCTTTCTCCACAATCCACATTTTCCTGGGCACTCTCTCCCCTCTTTGGCCCCCGTCTTTAAAACATCATAAACTCCTTGACCTATTATTAGCTATTGCACGTCACCTCATCACCTCCAATTGGAAAGATGCAAAGAACGTGACCTTTCGCTCTTGGTGGAACGCGGTTTGTTTTCACCATCAACTAGACACTAATTATGTCACTCCTATTTCCTTAGCAATCAAAAGGGATCTCCTGTGGCTTCCTCTAACCAATTACTTATCCCTAATCACTTCCCCATTATCCACCTCCCAATCTCTTTCTGATGAAGTGCGTAAACCACCTTGAATTCTCCCATTGCCTTTTTATCATTATTTTAATTGTATAATATGTTATCTTCGACAATTTGCTGATTATCTTCTTATCTTTTGATATGATTTGCTTATGATGCTCTCTTTTTTATTGATAAATATTGATTGTTTTTTCTATGTCTCCTTATACTTAGTATAGTTTTCCACTAATTTAATTTTGTATCATATAATTTGTAAGGCTATACCATTTACCTGTTTTCTTCATTCCTGTTTTGTTCCTGTTATGTTCAATACACTTAAACTTAAAAAAAATTGACAGATTCTAAGAAGTCCAACAAAATGTAACAACAGTGGATGAGGTGTTTTTGATAAAGGACCTACCTTTCTAAACTCATCATATCAAATGTGTAAACAATAGGCATAAAAGCTTCCTATTGAGGAGTAATCGATGGCGTCTAATCTTTTCCGTGGTAACACCTCTTTTGTGCTTAAAGTCGACGCTTTTCGATTTAATCTGTGTACTTATGGGGGTCTTCCAGGACCTGGACTGTATGATTTCAGGGTCTAAAAGGCACAGAGATAAGTTTGCATAAGAACTAACCACATGCATGCAAGGGACGTGATTGTATGTGAGATAATAGTATTAAGTGCTTAGTGTACAGTTTTTACCTTTAGAGTATTGCATTGCTTGGACCAAGAAATTGATCAATAGTGCTTATTTTAATGCGTGAGAAACGTGTAAAGTTGAATTGATTGAAGTAATCATGGCTAAAAGAAAATCGAAAAACAATAATGGAACCTTGTGAAGGCCCTCATTCGTGTGAGGGTCATATGCAGCAACGTATAATACATATTAAATTGTGTGTCTCAATCACAATTACTGTTTTGTGGTAGTCACTGTCACACCCAGATTGGTGGGAAATCTTGAAGTGATTTTTGGGGCTTATTCAGATGATTCATTCATGTTCTGGATGAAAGAATTCCAAAATGAAACATCACCTTAGATGGCGACATGGTCATGTCCCTAGCCTGCATTGTTTGGGAGTCATCAACTTTTTCTGGTTTACACTAGTTTTAAAGGTAGTCGCGGCGAATGAGAACATGTGAGATCAGTTCTGGACGTTTGTTATGGGATTGGTCTGTGGATGGGGAACAAACTTGAAAAAGGGCAAGACTGTCTTAGTGCAGTTTACTCAGGGTGAATTATAGTTTTATACTGGCATAATGTAAAATAATCACCATTGGAGATGTGATACAAAACAAGTCTAATGTTCTGATTCTTGAAATGTTATAATTCCTATGTCTCATTGAAGGCTCTGGTCGCTGTATTGAATCAGAGTATATAATTGGCTTTTTCCTAAGATTAATTCTGTCCAACTTTAGTCCTCTAGAATCTTGTAAGTTTAGGATTCGGTTTATTTTCTTCACGCTCTTTATAACTAACACACACACACACAAAAACTAGGTAAGTATATATTATTTCTTGTCCTGTTTAGCATTAGTCCTCTTTTTTGTTTATATACATATAAATGTGTATTCCCCTCTCGACTCTCGTCCTGCTCTGCCTTTTGTCTCCGTCCTGTTCTTTGTCTAGTCTTTTCTCTAGTTTTACTAACACCTGAATGAGTCTTTCTTCCTTTGCTACAGTAGTGAGCAGGTGCAGGCATTTTCAAAGGCCTTCTGATGCCAGTCAGCCCCCTCCCCCAAACCTCATACACCGTCCATTTTAAAGATTACTCCAAGTGTTTTTTCCCTCAAAATGTCTCACCATATGTGCTGCTTACACCTTACATTTGGTTCTTAACTTATACCAGGAAATAATTTTCTTGTGTGGTTTCCCAATGTATAGTTTTGGTCATGTATATAACAGACAATTCTAACATGTGTTAAAAATAACATTTAGAATGCATGGCATAGCTGATTCATACTTCACAAATTAATTCAGAATGAATTTGTCAGTGATTTATTTTTAGGTCGAGGACTGCGTTGCACTGCTTAGCAGTGTGGGCGGAGCTCCGAGATTTAATGTTTCTTAGATAGGGGGCTTGAACCCGCCCCACTTCTCCATAGGCTGGCCTCGTAAATGCTGCAGAAAAAATTGGGATTCCCTGACTATCAAAACAGCGGAATTGAAATAACTGTTTCAGTACTTATAGATGTGGTCTGGCTTGAGGGGAATGATTCTCTATACCATCTTACAAAAAACAAGTATACATACTAGGTAAAGTAAATCCCTGAATTTACAACTTAATGAACTTGAAGACGCACTTAAATGTAATAGCAGACGATTTTTGTAAAGTTAAAAATAATCATAGAAATTTATTATTTTCCTCCCAACTGGGTTACAATCTAAAACAATATCACAAATTAAAAAAACCCCATTATCCGGCTCGTAAATGCTGGCCAGCCATTGGAGGAGAGGGGGTCACTCCCTTTAAGCACCGTCTTTTTTGGATTCGGGGGTATGTTTTTTGCGTTCTTTCTCACCGTGATGTCATCCGTCACTCAACAAAAAACACGCCCCCCAGTCTGAAAAGGACGGGGCTTAAATGCAAATGGCCTGCGCTACAAAGGGGCTGCGTGCATATCTCTGTGCACAGCCTGGACTCTCTGCCAAAATTCGCCTGTCCGTGTGATCCTGGGTACCGGTGTGCGATCGGCACACACTGAGGCTTTGGAGGACTGCCGCTCCCTTTAACTGCTGCTCTGGCCCTCGAGAGTGCGACTCCGTGCACTGCCCGAGGCCGTCATCAAGAAAAGGCCTGAATCACCGCCGCGGGCCCTGTGCCACTGTGGGAAGACGTGCGAGTAATTTTTCCCCCTGTGTTGTGCCCCAGAAAGATCACCGCTACAAAGTGCGTGGACGGAGCTGATTCCAGGAAGAGAGGAGAGCCGCCGACGTCGCCACTGGTCCGCGCTGGGATTGGCCCCAGCTGCCCGGAGTTCCCTTAGCGTCATCGAAGGGCCGCGCTGTGATTGGTCCCAGCGCCTGTGAAGCCTGCAGCGTCATCAACCAGCCGCGCTGCCATTGGTTCAGATTGGTCCAACTATAAGAAGTCAGTGACTATGGGGATGAGTGAAGTCAGAGATCAGTCAGATGTTAGTTCTTCGTGCTTTATTAGAACTGCTGCCTGTTCTATTTGCCCACACCGTTTGACATATTTTCCAAATCAAAATGTTCAATGTTTTTAAAGCACGAACATTATATAGTGAATAAGTGCACGCTTTTAATGTATTGCTCCTCCCTCTGTCTTGAGCAGGTTCAGAGTGGCAGTCGCTCTGTGTCACTTATATCTGCGGCAGTATAAGAGGTGGGAGAGCTTTACCTAGGCAGGATACTGCCTGCAGCAAGTGTTAAGAATGATCTAGTGATCTTGCACTTTTCTCTCTATTATATGGCTCAATACTGGATCACAGATGCTCCAAAAGTTGGAAGTCTGTTGACTCTGACATCACAAGCCCCCTCCGTGTTCGCATTGTAGCTGGGCATTGCCTGACCCATGGAAGCGCTCTATATAAGTATTGTGCATGAATACACAGGTTGTCATGGCACTATAAACATTTCAGCACTTGCTACAAAGCTTGTCTATGCACACTAATTCCTGCTAAAATTGCGCTTTTGTAAGTTTTGTTTTTAGGTCGAGGACTGCGTTGCACTTACTCGTCTCCTGCGTCTCTTTATTCTGTCGTATTCCTCTCCTGCATCTCTTCATTCTGTCTTACTCCTCATGCATCACTTTATTCTGTCTGTCTTTTTCCTCTCTGGCATCTCCTTATTCCATCTTACTCGTCTCCTGCATCTCTTTATTCTCTCTTACTTTTACTCCTCTCCTGCATCTCTTTATTCCGTCTTACTCATTTAAAGCATCTCTTTATTCCGTCTTACTCCTCTCATGCCTCTTTTTATTCCATCATTCTTGTCTCCAGCATCTCCTTATTCTGTCTTACTTTTGTCTCCTTCCTCTCTTTATTCCATCTTACTCCTCTTGCACCTTTCTAGTCTCTTACTCCTCTCATGCATCTCTTTATCCTGTCTTACTCCTCTCGTGCATCTTTTTATTCCGTCTTACTCCTCTCATGCAACTTTATTCTGTCTTACTCCTCTCATGCATCTCTTTATTATGTCTAACTCCGCTCATGCATCTCAATTCTGTCTTACTCCTCATGCATCTCTTTATTGCATGTTACTCCTCCTATGCTGCTCTTTATTCTGTCTTATTCCTCTCATGCATCTCTATTCTGTCTTACTCCTCATGCATGCTCTTTATTCTGTTTGTCCTCTCGTGCATCTCTTTATTCTATCTTAATCCTCTCATTCATGCATCGCGTTATCCTGTCTTACTCCTCTCATGCATCTGTATTCCGTCTTATTCCTCTGATTCATGCATCTCTTTATTCTGTCTTACTCCTCTCATGCATCTCTATTCTGTCTAATTCCTATCATGCATCTCAATTCTTTCTTACTACTCATGCATGCTCTTTATTCTGTTTGTCCTCTCGTGCATCTTTTTTTCTGTCTTAATCCTCTCATTCATGCATCGCTTTATCCTGTTTTACTCCTCCCATGCATCTGTATTCCGTCTTACTCCTCTGATTCATGCATCTCTTTATTCTTACTCCTCTCGTGCATCTCTTCATTCTGTCTTACTACACTTTTACCTTTCTAGTCTGTCTTACTCCTCTCATGCATCTCATCTCTCTAACCGTATTTTTTTCTCTCATACATCTCGTGTGCATCGTACTCCTGTCATGCTCCTCTCTAGTTCGCATTTTACACCTGTCATGCCACTGTCTTGTCTTGCTTACTCCTCTCATGCATATCATTATTCTTTATCTTATCAAGCACCTCACTGGTCTGGGTTTTACTCCTCTCATGCACTTCTCGAGTCCTCATCTTACTGTTATCATGCAGCTCTCTGGTCTGTCTTACTCCTCTCTTGGATCTCTCTAGCATTTCCAGCATGTGTCTTACTCCTCTCATCCACCTCTTGTCTCTTACTCCTTTCATCCACCTCTATAGTCTGCATCTTATTTCTCTCATCTATCTCTGTAGTCTCTTACTCCTCTCATACATTTCTCTATTCTTTGTCTTACTCCTCTCATGTACCTCTGTAGTCCATGCCTTGCTCTTCTCATACATATCATTAATCCAAGTCTTACTCCTTCCATGAAGCTCTCTAGTCAGTGGTTGCGGGGCGGTGTAGACACTTGGGGGTAGGGGCACAGTATGGTGCCACCAGCGTGGGTCACATGGGGCGCTGTACGGGGGCAGGGTGGTACCAGGACGCTCACCTCCCTTTAAATGTGTCGTAATAGCGGAGGGGTGGGGCTGCCGGGCTCCACCCGGGGATCAGTGCCAACCCGAAGCACCTGACTCTCTCTCAAAGGCACCAAACCCACCAGGACGTGGTGCCGACAATCCTGATGTTCAGGGCCTCTGACTCCACTGGCTCTTGCGCTCGCTGCTGTGTGGTGCAGGATATGCAGGGTAGTCTCACCTCTTCCCGTGCTGGCTGTTTCCGCCTTTCATAAAGTAGCGGATTTGCATTTTTATTCCCGGATGTCACTATAACATTCAGTGGCAAGCGCCTGTGGCCGATTTGGGTTTTTCACTCCTTGTTTAGTTTCAGCGCATTGTAAATGCTTGTTTAAAGTATTCATTGAAGTTTTTAAAAACGAATGAATATTTACTTAAAAAGAAATGTACGAAGAAAGATAGACATACATCAACTGAAGAACGCATGGTTTGTCCATTCATCAGAGAGAAGCAAGAATTTACAGAGGAGGAGCACTGTGAATGAGTCTCACATAAGGTCAGTGTTTACGTGATTCGGGTATACACGTGTGCGTGCCTATGTTGTTTTATATAATTAGCACATATCTCTTAAAAGTATCACAGCTGACAACTAGCTCTACGTCATAAGTACGACCTAAAGACAGCTGTGGATTTTGAACCAATGGTATTATTCGTGGTACAACTTGTAGTTTCACTTTATTCACCTTAAGTACAGGTCGAAAAGTCTCCAAATACTTCCTCATTTTTGGGCAGAGAGCAGATCAACAATTAATTGCAGCTTTCTCCTGGATCTATGTACCCAGATATATCCCCTGTCCGGTGGGGGGGTCTTTTAGGCGCTTTCTTGGCTCCGGGTGCCCCCACTTCTAGTGGGTTCACAGAGCTCAGGACTTGGGGCGGCGTTCTTGTGCTGGGAGCCTGTGATTGGATTGGATCCAGGTGCATGGAGTGGGCGGCATTCCTACAGGCTCACCGCTTTACCAGTGTCCTGTGACTGATGTATGTGTCCTTGTCCTGTGCAGAGCAAATGGCGACACTCACCTTTGGGTAAGACGAGGGTGGTCCTGTGGCCTGGGATGCTGGTGATTTCTGCTGTTTACACCAAGTGGTACCGAATGCTGTTTCTCCCAGACTAGGCAGTGAGGCGTAAGCTGTGAGGAGCAAGCAGCTGCAGCAGAAGGACGTTGGAGTACAGCACTCATGTTTCCTTGGCAAGCGATAAAAGGAGTACTGCTGCACAATGATTCTTAAACTGAACCTGTAAACTGGCACCATCAACGAGACCCAATGAAGCCCAAAGAGTTTAATATCCATGAAATGTAAGGAGGATTCATTTTCACTGATCGGCCTGACGCAAACAAGTGGAGACCATCGAGGTCCTGCAGGCTCTGGGACAAACTTAATTGAGGTGGAATCCTTTCAGTACACCAAGGCAAGAACTGAGAAAAAAAGTGCAAATCCTAGATCAGAGGTTGAGGTTTTCAATAGTCTGCCAATAGTCTCCCAGGAAGGTCCAAGGTTTGAAAGTTGTGCATTAAACTCTACTTCCAACCTTGACAACAGAGAGTACTTAGAAAATTATACCAAGGCTATTTTGGGGCTACCGACACATCTGAAATGAGGTATGTGAAAAAAGGCTGATATGGCGCATGCATGAAAGGAACACAACAGCCTACATTGAGGCTCCCCAGGTGGCAAGGCAGGTAGTGGCGAACGTTTATAGTAAATTGCAGCCGAAAAAAGAAATATGACAGTTAATGGATCCAGTGTTAACATGCCCCACAATTAAAACTTATCAGCATTAGAGCAAAGAAAGGACCTACAGACTCCCAGAGAGAGGAATTTGCATGGAATGGAAATCTCACTGTAGTTCCTGGCCAGGCTGCGGATCTGAGAGGAGGACAAAACATTCGTGTTTTTAAGCCCAGAAGCGGGTAGGGAGCACACTTCCCGTCATAGACATACCATGTGTCTCTTAGGCAACAGTGGGGGCAGTGTTGTTTGCTATATTTAGTTATGGGCTGCCTCTGGACCATGTTCTATATTCTGTTTCCATTAGAAGGCCAGAGGAGAGGAAGACTTTTTGTGAACTGTAAGTTATCTAGAGCTAGTTAAACCTGACGAAACCAGTGGGGTGAGTTTACATTAGTGTTTTTATTGGAGCTGTTTCTCAATAGAAACTAATTAAAATCTAAATACCCACCAACTTACAACTCTGCACAAAAGTCTTCCCAATGATCATTCCCATCTGTCTATCGCCTGGAAAAACCTAGGTTCCTATTGTGGCAGATTTTTTGTAGTACTGTTATAAGTTCCACGCAGATTATTTTTTTATGAATCGACATTCAAGATGTGCAAAATGGCCATAAGTAAAACGAGAGGGTGTATCTGACACTGCTATTTTTATAGCACGGATTGGGAGGCAAGCTGGCGAGAGTGCTGGATAGCTGTGATTCAATGAAGCTTTCCCACTTGTCTCTGGTCTTCCACTCTCCTCGGTGCTAACAGGACATGTTGGTCTGATAGAGGTGTTCAGTTGTTAGTAGAACATGTGGCGCCCTCTAAGGTGCTGAAAGTTACTCTATTGTGGCTTACACCCACTCATCTGGCATTCATGGCAGTGCTTGAAAGTACAAAGTACTGGCAGTGGCAATCCCTTGTGATGCTGGCTCACACCTATGAGTGGTAGAGGATAAATTGAGTAAGGCTTTAGCTCTGAGTGTGTTTGGGAGAGTTAAGGCACATGCCAACTGGAGTTCAGGAGTTTAACCAGGAGAGGTGATGATTCAACTGTGCCCCTTATTGTCACAGGTCTAGGACGAGAGTTCACTAAAGAGGAGACTGCTTTTCACCTTCCAAAGTTTTTGTAGCAATTCATCCATCTGTGGGTGTCATACATCGCCCAACTCCAACTCTGGGGGCAAGGCCCTTGCCCTAACAATCCTGCACTTTGAGAGCTAATGAGTAGACCCTGAGAGGTGGCGCTTTTTGATCATGACTTCTTTATTTGTGTTGTACTAGACCATGAAGACGGACAGAAAATACCAAGATAGAGTAGTTCAAACCTTGCACATCAACATATAAGAATGGGTGAAAGGAGGCTCCTGAGGATCCCCCAGAAGACACCTGTCCAGGGGTGAGAAGATCCTGCTCAGCTGTATTATTGCCCTGCACACAGACTTGAGAGTCAAAATTGATAGTTTTGAATTAAGGGGGAAGGGCAACGAAGGAGAAGGTAGGGGGACTCTTGAATGTGTGTAAATGTATAAATGTATTTGAGCTTATATAGCGCACAGCTACCCACAAAGGGTTTCCCGGCGCTTGCTTAGGGAACCCGTCCTGGTATTCCCCTGTGAGATAACCCCGGCAGGGTATCCACAAGGTGAAAGCAAGGCATCCCGCCGCGAGGGGCCGTTGTGGAGATTAAGCAAGCTATTGCCCAGAGTCGCAGAGTGTGAACCCGTGAGTCGAGAAGGCACCGGAGCGAGAATTATCGAGTCCATGGAATTTTTGAGCCCAAGACCCGCCGAGGCGGGGAATTGAACCCTGGTCCAGGGCCGATCTCAGCTTCCGGGTCTGCCGCCTCTAACCCCTGAGCCACACTTCTCCACAGGAGAATAGGGTGAATAGGGTGTTGAATCTGATTTCTGCGTGCAATCCAGTTCCTTCCCGGGAAGGAACTGGATTGCACGCAGAAATCAGATGTTTACAGACACTGAGCCTACTGATAATAATTTGTGAACCAACCAGTTCCAGTCTATCCCCTAAATACAAAAGGAGGACACAGGCGGTACCTCGACAGAAGGAGGCCCTTCGCGCTCGCATCTAGAGGGTGAATAGCTAAAATAATAAACACTTGGAAAGAAGAAAATAGCAGTGGAGCCTATACCTATCGACAGTGTATAGAGCTCCCCCTACAATAAGGCATTTGAATATCACTTCAGGCCAAAAACCAGACTGAATTGGGCAATAGAAGCTGTGGTGTCAACATAATAGCTAAACCTTGTAAATAGAAGGTGCATAGCTATTTACAACTGTATCCTGTCAAATGAGAGTGATCCTTTGGTCTTGATAAAGATGGAATAAATTGAAAACCCATCGAAACGCGTCATTTATACACAACCCCCTGGTCTCGCACTACTTGAACGGCAAAAAATATTCAAATGTTGTCAAGTAATGTATTGTACAGCTTAATAGGGTATGTGTAGTTGTCTAAGACCAAGTGCACAGGTCTGGTGCAATACTCTCTTCATGTATGTTTAACCCATACTTTTGTATTTATTTGTGATTATCAACATTGTGCACTGTTTTTATTAAATTGTACTGCTGTACTTCAGCTTTTAATTTGAGATTTTAAACAAACCTGTAACAAAATAAATTTCATAATAATTGAGTTCAGTGGTCTTTGGGGTACATTAAGCAATAGGTTGTAGTACATTCCTGGTGAGATTGATTTGAGATTCATTGAGTGTATGTGGATGATTGACGAGTAACCTACCCATTGGGATCTTGCTTTTTTGCACTGTTATAGTGCCCCAGTCCCACTGGGTGTTTGAAGGGGCCCCTCTCTTTCTATTACGTATGTGTTAGTGGTATGCCATGATCCAAGCAGGATTGGGTGCAGCCGCAGCAGGATTCTCCACTGGGGACAGGATTGTGTGTGGTGTGTGAAAGAATTTCTCTGGGGACTGGGTTATTTTTTTTGTCTTGCTGTACTAGTTTTACCATCTGGACTGTGTTTTCATACGCATGGTTGAAAGTCATGGACTTTTGTAATTTTTCTACTATGTGCTTCATGTGTTGGATATTATCAACTAAGGGGTGTGTTTTCTTTCTGTTTGCCTGTATTGTTTGAACATAGTTTCAGCGTATGTAAATCCTCAATAAATATAATTAAAAGAAAAAATGATCTTCAGGTGGAGTTTAGTCGCAGCAGCATTGAATAGATCTTGCAATAGGTAGAGAGTCTGGTCACCATTATCAATCAGGAGACAATTAAGTACAAGTACCCTCAAACTTCTAGTTGCAAGTTAATGTAAAAAGAGATACAAGCATTTGGTTGGAATTACATATACGATTCCGGAAATGAAAGTCTTCAGAGATCCTCGACTTATTATAATACAGGAAAGATTAAAACGTTCTAAACTACTGGGGAACAAGAACATGAATTGGACTTGTACATCTAACAATTAAAATAATTTCTCTGAAGCGTCTTGAAAAGATGAGCGGCAGAAGTAAAAATAGCTAAAATTGTCCTAACTATATTCATGCCCACTTCAAAACTTAAAATGCCTAAATCGATCCAGTGTGGTGTGTTTTCCTCATTATACACCCGTAACTACTTTCTGAATTTGCGGAACAAAGGACTCACAGACGAGTGAGCATCATCTTATGTCACTTGTGTAAGAACACTTACATTGCTCCGTTTGTGTACACTGCGTCACTTCCGTCCACATATTGCACTTGTGCTGGGTAAACATGCTGAACTTGCTGTACAGTCTGCACCTGCTGGACCTGAAACAACAAAAAGAAAACACGATGTCTTACATTTCTGGAAGACCTTGCAAATGAATGCTTTCTTTTGTAAACGACCCATACACAAGAGTGCACTAAATAGTGGCGGCGGCCTAAAACACACACTACAGTGGACACCTCCTTTGCTCTAACAATTTGATAATTTTACACATTACAGAAAATCCACATTTGAAAATGTATTTAATCGTCAAATATTGCTAATTGTGGAGATCATTGCAATATATATAGTTAAACGTGTTCAACAGCATTTTACAGTAAAACTAAACAGTTTATTAAGGTGTTAGATTATAATGTGCTACACTTGACATTGCCTGGATGGAAAATAACATATCATGTCATTCACTAAACCGCACGTTAAGAGATTGGGAAGAGTTGAAATGACATATGCAATTACTCTAATTCTCACAAACCCGCATTTTAAATGTTAGTATGTACGAAGTGAATGCCACATTCCTGTCCTAACCAAAATCTATAGGGTTGGCTCAAAACACAGATGCTATCTAGGCACTGTCATACATTCAATCTATGTATTGAGACCTGTCCTTAAATAGTTTTTAAAAAAAGAGATCCATTATTTATTATAAAAATAATCTTTATTAACCACATTTTAAACATGTTATCACAAGATTCAATATAATCATAAAATTACAAAATTAGAGTGACACATCTAATAAAATAAATGTAAAAACACCTACACCAAGCAGTCAATTCATTTATATTCCAAATATATTCAAAATAATTGGGGGGATTTTTCTGGATCTAGATCAATCCTTTAGTTGAAAGTCTATATACATATATATTTAAAATACTGGAATGTTGGGACCTCAACTAAAGACAATGAATGGCTCAGTGCTAATAATGGGTGGTATAACTTCCTGCTCTATCATTCCTGTGTCTGTTTTTCTGTTTCTCCCATTTTACTTTAGAATATTCTATCATCAGTGGATGGAATGTTCTAATAGCCGCATAGCCCTTCTGCCTCAGTCTATACCAGAAGTTAAATACCCTCCGTCTTCATTTTAGGCCATCTCTAGTGTCTCAGGCCTATAACTCGGATTCCCTTCTCTAGTCTATAGTCTCATTCATTATTTTCCATCAAACCGAGCCTCACAGGATGGGGGCAAACTGGCAGAGCAGTAAAAATGTGCGGTACTCAGCCTACTGCACATTTTGTCACCTACAGTGATTTCTGGGGCATCACGCAGTAAATGCAAACAATTATTACAAACGGCTAGCAGCTGTTGGAAAAAAATTAGAAAAAGGCTAAATTTACCAGAGGCAACAAAGCTGCACTGGTTATTTTCCAGATTTTCAGCAAATCTTCCAAATGCAGCTATAATGACAAAACATTAAGTGTATTTCTCCACCACAGAGTCACCCGTGGTTATCTTGGTGCTGAATAATGGATGCTTTTTGTTGCTCAAGAGAATGGTAAGTGAACTCACCAGACCAAGAACTGATCCTTGCAGTGGAGAAGTCAGCCTAGTCAGTCACCAAACTGGAAATTTGCACTGCAATGTGTAATGTTCCAAGTGGAAGGTCAAGTGACTGCTTATTCGGACAGAGTTCGAGGTGGCCAAACACTAGACGAGAAACTGGTCGCTTTTGCGCTGGGACACGACCTCTGGCACCAAGAGCCAATGCCTTCAAATCCATGAGAGAAAGTACAACCCCATCGACTTCTACGTTCTAGTGAAGTGGGGGGTGAATAGTTAGGACACAAAGCACAGTGATGTGGCAGTACAGAAAGGTAGCTGACATTTTCTCTAGAGATAAGACAGCATTGAGTGTTTTACCCATATCAGCATCAGAGCAGGAAAGGAAACATGCAGTGCTAAGTAGTATAAGCACCCTTTGATAAAAGTATTCAACAGAGGCAAGTAACCATAGAACAGTCAAACTATGATATGACTTAGAGATAATTAATATGGACATGCAGTGGAAATAGTGTCTGGTTAGTGATCAGATATAGCTTGTACTAATAATCTCATATGTCCCAAATAATACATTGAAAGCTTTTTGAACAGTTAGGATGGTACAACTACATTGCAAGAATGCATTTATAATCTCATAAAACTGATCCTGTGTTACATAAACTTTGCAGAGAAGGAAGATATACTATGGCACGACCCAGGTTGAAGCACTCTTGTTCATGCCATTACCTACCTGCCTATGTCTTCTAGCCTAGCTGATAACTCTTACTTGAATCTCTTGATGAACTGCTTCAAGAATTGCACGCATTTTTCTGCGGTGATGGTGTACAATGTACCCAATATTTTCATACACAGTTCTCATGATTTTGTTGCTCATATCACCCCACCCTGCACTAGCCATCTTAACACATAACAACACAGCTCTTCAAGTCCATCTCCCTGCTTACATATTGGAACGCCTGGTCCATCTGCAGAACAACAATTTTTTCATCAGTTAGAGTCTCAATACTCTTTTCAAAGTATAACATGATTGTTCTACCTTATCTTTCTTTTCTTACAGTTAACATTTTCTATTACCCAAGATGATCTCTCCTATACTTTTCTCCTCCACCTATCTAGTCCTATTTTGATTTCCAAATGTCACTGTTCTCTGGTACATTACCTTATGGTTTTCTCACTATTGAATAGATTCTCTCATTCATATTTTCTTCTTTTATTGCTACTCTCCATCTAGACTAGCTGCATCTTCCTTTCATGGACTCTTTGCTTCATCATTGGGTTCTTCCCATACCGCTGTGGACGGGGCATGCTACGGCTAACGGATACGCGGGAGCACTTTGATAATTTGCTATGAAGTATTGAGAGATATAAGAGTGGGAGGGTCTTATCAAGTGCAAAAGTTTAAAATACCTGGCTTAGTAGGAAAAAACTATTTATTTGTACCTCTAGCTGGCATGATTAAAAATTGGGGAAATTCATTAAAAAATGAGCTGTTTTGTGCATGATTTCATTGGTCCACATGTTTCAAGCCCTGCCCGAGGGTTTTTCTTCAGGACCAAGGCAAGGGAGTCACTTTGAAGAAAGTTTGACTATAAGACTCCCTTCCCCCGTCTGAGCTCATGAGGTCAAAGGTTAGCTAATAACATATCTAAAAAAACTTTACCAATTGGGTATTGTATGTTTTTGTTCATTGATAAAAACCATTGTATACTCAAATTAGAGTGTATTCACGATAGGAGTGGTATCAGGGATCATCCCTTGGTCCTAAAGAAAAGCCTTGGGGTAGGACTTGAAACATATAGACCGATGAAATCCATGCACATAACCGCATGTTTTTCAATTTCTTTCTCAAATTTTTAATCATACCAGCTAGAGGTAAGAATAAATTGTTTTTTCCTACTAAGCCAGGTATTTTTAACTTTTGCACTTGCTAAGACCCTCTCACTAGTATATATCTCTCAATACTGCATAGCAAATGATCAAAGTGCTCCCACGTATCCATTGATCATACCACAGCCTGTTCTAAGCCGTATAGGAAGAATATGTGAAGCATTCCACCAAGGGGAAACCCTGGTGGGTGAAGGTTATTTTAGGAAAATTGTCGGTTTTCTACTGAACATAAAGAGTGGAAAGATAGTCCAGTCGTACAATTGGGCTATTTTTGGTTTGTACAACTCTGATAGGGAGTCAGTCACATTGACCAATAAGGTCCAGACAGTTACCTGTCAGTTATTAACAGTCTCCAGCCCAGTTCTGAATCCTGAGGTCAAATCAACGTTGAAGTCAATGGAACGGTCACCCCTTGGTTCTCGAGCTTTGGCGGGGGGCAACTTTAACCTCAAATGTCCTGTAACGTCCAAGAGAAGTCCAGTGCAAGTCATGTTGCCACTGGTTTACTTGTCTCCAATTACAATAAACTCAGAGATTTCCTTTAACTTGGAGTAATTTCCTTGCAGAGTGACCAAGTGCACTCTGAGGACTCTCCAGGGACCAGCAGACTTGGGGGCAAAGTTTGAGGGTGAAACCTTAGCTCCCAGGTTGCAGCTCGGCATCCAGCAGTGGTCAGGCTTCTTGGAGCTGGGGTCTCAAGGGTGCTGTCTTCTCAGGTTATACGCCCCTGTGGCTATAACAGAGTCAGCTAACTGATTATTGGAGTCACTAGCACACATGAGCAACATTTGCACAAGTAGAGCACTGCAGGCATAGTGCACTTGTTCAGTAGGTGTAGTCCAGACGCTGGTGCAGCCTCTCTTTGCTGGGTCCAGGGAGCAACAGAGCAGGCCTTCTTCTGACTTCTCTGTAGTACAGACATGATCTGAGGTCTGGGTGCTAGGCATACCACTTTTATGCTACTACAAGCCTTAGGAGATGCGGCGACTATCTAGCCAATGAGCTACCAGGTCCCCACCCACCTGATGATGCTTTCCGGTGAAGTGTGGCATGTAGCTATCCCAGGGTGCACTATTCTTCCCATTTTCAACATGGGGAGACCCTTTTCCCAGTGTGTGGTTCTCCCTAGCCCAACTTAGAGGTGTGGCTTCCTTAGAGCGACGCTCCCCTTGAAAAAACAGTTTGTCAACAACTTGTCCCTCTCTGCCCGAGATGCCAGCTCTTGTCTGCTGAAAAAAAAAAAAAAGAACAACAGCCCCTTCTTAGAAGTGTGACTACCATTTGCTCTTCAGAGTCGGCTTCCCCTTTGAAGCCCGCCTATTGGACTTACACCAACTTTGGCCATCCTGCCAGAAGGAGGTCACACCGCTTCCCTTGGCATGTCCTATGTTCGCCGTCCTGAGAGTTGTTCTCATCACTCCCCAGGAAAGCAACAGGTTGTCTCAAGGACAGCAGTTGAATGCAACCGAAAACATCTACTGGGCAACAAAGTGACAACTTTCTACAGTTTCCATTTGTAAAATAGTTACTTTAAAATCGACTTGAGCAACAAGTCTGGTTTAATGCAGCAATTTCTTGATACCTTTACGTACCCGCTTTAGTGGTCCCATTTGGAAGTTAGCACTACTAAGTTATTAGCGTGTAACTCCATTCAATGCTCACCAATGGGGCTTTCACAGTAAAATAACAATGCAGGGTTTTTTACTGTCAGGACATGTAAAAACACATGCTCATTTTAATATAATGCACCCTGCCTTCGGATCAGTCAGGCCTGCTTAAGACGTGACTTACAAATTCTAACTTGAAATGGCAAAGTTGAGTTAGCAATTAAAAAATGCTCCACCTGTCTGCAATGGTAGAATGGTAATCATGCTTTACTTTGTCAAACTCGTGACAGCACAATTAGTGGTTTAGTTCACAAGGGACACAACTTAGAGGCCCTGGGTACCCCCTGTACCACGTACTAGGGACGTTGAAGTAAGTTATCTTATGACAATTGGGGATACGCCAATTAAACGTACACTTGTAAGCACAGGCACTGGGGCCTGTTTGGGAAGAGATAAACCAGCAGCATCAGTCCAAACGTTTGAGGGTGATCATGCAAAATAAAAATATTACCTTACATTTACCATCTGCAAAACGGTGATAGAGAAACCCAAATGAAGAGATCAAATCACCATTTTGTAATTTTCAAGTGATTTTTAATCAATGATGGTACTCCAAAGAAAACGACTTAAATATCTGATTTTAGTCACTAAACAAACTCTTGTTAAAAACATCGGTGTCAATTGCATGATCTAACACTATTCGCTGCCAACTTACACTGCAACACACATTAAGGATCCATTAGTTTATCATGGAAAACCTGTTCGTTTTTGGTAATCCAACCAGGGCTCAATGAATTTAGCAGGGAGATCAAATTCAAGCCAAAGTCATAAGGATATGGCAGTGCTCGGTAAGAGATTTCCTGCATTCAAACACACCAATGCCATCGCATCTAATCACTATCCTCCTGCTCAAAGAATACAAATATATGCCTTTGTTTATCCAACCCCCACCAGAACAAACAAGGAGGGGATGAATAGGAATACTGGGATACAGTAACAGATGTCAAGTACTTTGAGTGCTGCCATTACTTGTATCTTTTTTTAAATCTTCTGTTCCTTTTTCCGTGGTCTTCTTCAGTCCTTTAGAATTGGCTGCCTACCAGACTCTCAATTGTATTCAACAGAACCTTTCCTTTCTGTAATCCACTGTCGTCAGTTTACAATCCCTGTGGCTTGCCACACCTTCTTACCACATGCAATTCATCTTTCCATAGTGCAGGAGTGCTCGCTTACATTCAAGCTGTGGAAAAGGTCAGGAATAAAACAAGGGAGTTTAGCTGATAGTGCTATTTTTATCAGCACTTACTGGGAGGCAGGCTGGCCGCAGTGTCAGATGGTTGTGGTTCATTGAAGTTCCGTGTCTACCTCTCCTGACACCAGCCCTCCCAGCTGTTTACTTTGCTACTCAGCAGTGAAGCACTCGACATGTGCCTTTACAGATTCGTGCCTCGCGGCCTGGGTTCCAAGCAACGAGCTGCACCTAACATGACTTATAAATCATTGTCCAGTACAATTTCTTCATAAATTTGCAGTGGCTACCTAGCAACCAAAAATGAGCTTCGCATAGATCCTCACCTATTAGTGGCATTATATATGTGCAGACTTAGCAATCATCAAACAATCACATCGCATTAGATTAGGTGGCCTTATTGGAATAGGCATCTTTCTAATATATGGCTTCAACTCCATTGCCAATGCAGGTTTTTAGATGATTTTAATCTTACAATAGTAATTTTATCTCCCTTGCCACCTATGAAAGGGTGAATTATCTTTACTAGGAGAATGATAAAAATTCAATGTTCTCACTAACTGGACAGTTTCCTTACATTCCTTGACAGACCGTACCTTTCAATGACTTAAGAACATGTTAAAGTTAGTTATTCCCCCAGGATGGTTTCTGTCTCTGAAGGTTCCCAACTTTGCACTGCTGAACTATTTTGAGTTTACATTTTTAAATAAAGAGTAACTTCACAAACAAAGAAGTCAGAATCAAAACATTCAATACAACACAACTTTACACACGAGGTGAACACCCTGTAACACATGTACCATCACAACTAGCATCAATTAGCACCGCTACTCACCTAAGTTCGAGCAATTATTTAGCGTCCCAAAATCCAGAACCTTCAAAATATACAATTAGGTGGCAAATATTGTGCCTAAAAGCACTTGCGTCCACTAGCTAATTACCACACATTTACATCTGCCTGGCAATGGGCTTGTAAATCAGCCAAGAAAGGGCGTACATAGTCTTTAGTACTGCCCTCTGGCTTTACCCATTAAACTTATAAAACATCAATTCTGAAAGAACCTCCCACTAGAGCCACTTTCTCACTTCCCACTGGCCACATAGCCCCAACAGCGAATCAGACTTCCATCTGTGACAGAAACGTATGAACCTTTATGAAAAACCAGCCTCCGACTTTCAAAAAGCACTGTAATGACATAAGAACGTCCGACTGTGTGCTATACACATGTTAAATAACTATAAATGTGATATATTCAAGAAGGCTTTGTTCTGGAAAATCTTGATTGATATCCACCCTACTTGGGAAGAGATGCACTATATGTCTCATTGGACCTTTAATTTCGGGTGTTCTAGCTGTGTAGCGGAGAGCTATATATGACTGCATACATTTTAAATAGGTTTACACGTTCAAGACCAAGCTACTCTCAAAGCCAACACCATACGCTATAGAAAAGGCTAATTCAAGAACCAAAACTGTTGGCAATTTGTAATGAGATCTGATGGTGACTGGGAACACGGGTGCACACAACCAAAGTATAGGGAATATCAGACTTAACAATACATAAGAAGAATAAAAAATATCTGGTACTCTAGGAGAAGGGAGAGCCACCAATTATTCCCCTGCTGGAAGATCCAAAATTGAAAACAATTTCAGAGCACTCTGTAAGTCACAAATGAGATTGTGGTATCAACCGTTTCTGTTATTTATTTTCATATCTTATTGATCAACTTCCCCCTCGCCAACACGTGTTTCGTCTGAGCTGACAATGTTGCAGCAGACTTCTTCAAGGCAAAACCGAATGTTGCATACACAATCACCTAATATCCAGAAATCTATATATCTTCAACGTGACTACTTAATAAGTATGCAGTCTGTATACTTCCAATCAAACAGGTGCATACATTTAGCACAGTTAAATTATAGATGTGCCATTATGTCTTGCGGAGAGTGCCCCAACATGCTCTTGTTTAAATTATACTTTCGGCGTTTCACCAGGCAATAGAACTCTTGCTTGCTGCAGACAACCATAGTTCTGGGGATCAGCCTGCGTTCTAGGCCTTTTGTACTTCCCCATTCAGACAATTTTGTTTCCAGGCAATCCAAATGAGTTCTTCAGTCCTACAATCCAAATCACTCTTAACTTCAAGTACTGGTATTTGATCTCCTTTGACTGTGAAATATGGGAGAAAGATTTTAGAATACAGAATCGTGAAATGGCAGAAATATTTTTGTGATGACACCAAATTTCAATACAGAGGCTGATGGAAACAATTCTGCATTTGTAACTCACAGCAGTGAGATCTCAATTGCGAGACAAATGAACTCCTTCTGAGCAATAGAAAACCAAACCTTAGAACATCTTGGTGGTTCCCATATAAGGTTTAGCACATGATGCACCGTGATCCTCCATTTATCTGTCTGGTCAAGGTATCTAAGGTTTAATATAATAAATGTCTAACAATTTCAAGATGAAGCTGCTTTTTAAACTTCAGCAAAGAGCTCTTTGCATAGATTGCTACAGCTCTCTCTGTGTTGGATACCTGTCTAACATCAAAACTGTAGCAGCGCCTGTTTGTCTGCAATCAGGAGGTTTGGGGACCTCTCAATGTAAGCCCATGTACCTCCCGTCAGCACTCAGGCCCATCAGTATTTCAGCTGGCGCCTAAATTCTCAAGCCTTCAGGACCCAGGTCATGCTGGCGCACTAGTCTATAGTAAGAACCTGTTTGTTTCCAACCTTCACAATGATCACACATAAGGCCCTTCCACTTGAGGCAATCCCCCTTGTCCCTGCTCCTCAGATGACGTTTTGGCCTGCTCAGCCATTGTGACTTTCTGGGCAGGATCCAAGGCAGACTGCAGCATTTAAAGCACAGTGAGCAGCATCCCTTCACGTGTAGCAGACAGCAACCCTGGACACCAGGAGTTACAACTCTGGCCCAAAGAGCAGCCCCCTGGCACTATTAGCACCACCAGAACAGTTTAGGGGCAATTACTTTTTAAAGCAAGAGTGTATATATACACACCTGAGTTGGCAGAAGCTGGATATCCATCAAAATGTGGTAGATGTTCAGTCCACCGTATTTAGAGCGGATTTACTTCCATACACTCCAAATAAGGCAGACAAGACCATTTTCTGCTTTTGGGTGAATATCTCACATCCAGAAAACTGTGAAGTAAGCCCAGAGTTTTAAAAATTGTTGTACTATCTCTTGGGCCAAGACATTTGGAAAGTGTGCACTAATGCAAGCACTATTCCAATTGAAAGGAGTAAATTGTAAGTGATTTGTGGAATGCTTAAATTAATCTCAAACACTGGTAATTGCTGGGGCCAAGCAGGTCAGCAGGACGTTTGCCTACTGGCACATTACCAAGACTGATCTGCATATGGTTGTTTCCTGTCTAAGGTGGAATGACGGGCAAACAAACAGTGGGCTGGAATGCAGCCCGTATAATTACAGGTGTCTGAGATTAATTCAGGTTCTTTATCCTTTACTTTCTGTTTTCTTCCATTTCTGAAGTCGTCTGAACCTTTGTTTTCATATTGCGTCCCTTGCAAGTAAATTTCCAGCCATATTTTATGTCTGAGAGTCATTTCGTAATTTTATTTTATTCTACTTAGAAGGGGCAAGGTGAGAAAATAAAAAAGTGCACTGATCTGACAAGCTCTGGCAAAAGAGAGTAGACGTATACTTCAGGTCAGACAGATCTCACAGGTTTAGACACTAAATCTAACACTGGGGCCATGCACAGAGCATACATATCGCTTAAGTTTCCTGAGTGCTATGAGCTAAAGCAGCAGATAGTAATAGGACTGATAAACAACATCTTAAAATGCTACATCATTATGGATGAGATGCTGCCACAAAATGATCGTCATACCCGCAAGTACCTTTTAAAACAAGGGTTAGAATATCAGCAAATAGGGTCCCTGACGACACATTAAGTACTGCTCAAAAATCTGCTTTCAAAATATTAATGGTGTAACAATAAAGGGTATGGCTCACAATCAGTAAGGCTGAGCACTTTAAACCAGACAACAAACCAGATGCCAATTCTGATCAACAATTTAAATCACTTAAAAAAAGGCGCAAGAACCATAAAGCAATGCACCCGTAAGCTCATTAGTAGCTTTTATTTCAATAGCACATATTGTTTTGATATTTTTATATCTCAAAGGGAACACTGTGATACGTAATAGACCTAAATAAATTGTGAGTAATAAAACAACCACAAAAAAAAACACTCCACTTACATTCAAACACTTACATACAATCCCATTCAATCTCCACAGACACCACACTTAATAATCGTCCTTGGGGCAACATGTGATACACTTACACCACCTAAAACACACCCGATATGCCAAACAAAACTGTGGTTGACCTCCAAATTTCTTGTGCACACTACACAATATTCACAATAATTTACATTAAATGAAATGCTTTCATTAGATGAGCACAATACAACCAAGACTAATATACAAGACAAATGTTTGACAACAACACAACAACCAGGGTCTCATTGTTGTCTTGTATATTAGCCTTGGTTGTATTGTGCTCATCTAATGAAAGCTTGGTTTGGGCCCAAGCAAGAGGTAGCAAAATGCTATGGAAATGATACAGTAAAATACACTACAATATGCAAAAGATGCCACCACGTTGGCCACAATCCAAGCAGAGCTGTTTTTCCCAATTCCAATAGAGACCAAATATACCTGAAAAGACTACAACATGACAAGGTCACCATTAAGCCCTAGAAGGGCACCACATGGGCAATAAGATGCAATGAATGCTAACTATATAACAAGAGTTCTACTATTTCCAGAGGGGCCACTCTAAGGCCATGTAGATCATAGTATGCTGTTGATGTCTAAAATATTCTAGGATCACCAGTATGCAAGAAATGGTTTCCATGATTCCAATGATGCACAATGTGCCTAAAATAAACATATTAACACATAAAGGAAACCTATATTTAACTTTGTATTGTAAATTATCATCACTCATATCCTAGGGCCCTTACCCTTTGTTCAGCACTCTCTTGCTATCTAACTGGGTTCATATACATCAAATATGTCCGGGTTACCAACATGGCACGGATGTCTACTCTTATCCTTCGCAAATGGCAGGGATAAACCCCACCGCTCTCGCACAAAGGCATGCATCCACACACTTTCACATACACCATCACAAACATATAAGCAAACTCACAAAAACAAATACACAATCACTCGCATGTACCCAACTGCAAATGTATGGTACACACCTACAATCAACTCACTCATATATGCATACATAATTCATGACTGACCCTCCCTTTCCCCTGCTGCAGACCGGTGCCACCTCCTTATGAACAAGTCTTCAGAAAGTTGGGTTGGTGAATGTGAGCGGGGGGATCTGATTTTTGTGGCTTGTTTTTCCCTTACATTGATCAAAGAACACTGTCAAATAAGAATATTAAGAACTCGGTTTAAATGTACTGAGGATATTTCTTTGGGCTGACAAGGGAAATCCCACCAAGGCCATTCATAAAAGCAGTTAAGAAATTAGAGGCTTTTGCATCATATTTCAGTTCTGACCCTACAATTAAACCTCCAACTAACATAAGGAAGGGTGGCGAGGTAGAAAGTAGGATCTATCCTGTCATCTCAAGATGTTAAGGCTGCTGGGAAATCAATGAACAATCTAATAATGGGCAAAGCCGATCAGAAACCTTAAGAGCTCCACAATTCTGGTGCCTGATATAACAAGCTTTGGCAAAACCAACAGGTTTTACATTTGCATTACGTGCATACGCAGTACAAACGTCAAACATACTGGCTTTGCTAATGCTTGTTTGCCGAAAAGCACTGAGGAACAAGCACTCACAAACACATCTGAAAATTGGATGCTACAGAAAATAAATGTTACCAATTTTCCATTTTTAAATTTAAAAAAGGGGGCACACTAGCCTGATATTATCATCATGTCTTACCTTTGTGGAGATGGACAGTAGGGCTGGCATTAATCTCTAGGAAAAAGTTTTGTTTTCAGTTCCTTCCTGAAGCAGGACAGTGTATCCATTTGTCTGAGCTCTATTGGCAGTGTTCAGAGTCGGGAGGCTTTAAAACAAAATGATCTGCACCCCCAGTCGAACTTTATTGACACGTGTAATACATATCAGACTGGCAGAGGAGGAACGTAGGCTTCTTACTGGAGCATACCATATAAATTTCCTCTGTAGGGTCTTAGACCCCATTTTATGTGCTGTCCTATAAACGATACAGAGAGCCTTGAACTGGACTTGCTGTTCAATCGGCAGCCAATGAAGATCTTTCAGGGCAAGTGAGGACGATGCTCTACGTTGTCTGTTCAGTGCAAGTTTAGCTGCAATAATCTGTATCTTTTGGAGTTTTTTTTTTTAGAAAGAAGCTGGTTCTCCTAGGAGAAGGGCATTGCAGTAGTCTAATCTGCTCAAAATAATACTCCTTACCACTTGAGGTCTAGCTGAGACAGGTAGAAAAGGGAGTTTTTTTCTAAGGGCTCGAAGCAGAGAAAAACAGGTACTCACAGTTTTATCTACTTGTGAATCCAGTTGCAGATTACTATCTAGCAGTACTCCTAAATTGCGGACTGTTTTAACAGGCACAGGGGGGTTATTAGTAGAACCTGGCCAGAAGTCTACTGGCAGGGGGCAAGGGATTTTACTTGCAGTGCAGCAAAGCATTTCTGTCTTTTCCCCAATAAATTGTAATGAGTTATCCCTAAGCCAGCCAGCTGTTTCTCGCATGCAGCTATGGAATTTTTCCAGAGGAACTGCATCATTGCCCTCCAAGGAAAAGACGAGTTGAGTGTCGTCCGCATAATTTATAACATCAATGCCATAAGATTTTATAAGAGAGATACGTGGGCATAGGCATAAATTAAAAAGAAGTGGGCTGATCGCTGAGCCCTGCGGAATCCCGTGTTTTACTAATCTGCTCTGAGAAAAGAAGGGCCTCAAGGTCACTGCCTGCTGACTGTCTAAAAGATAGGACCGCAGCCAGTCCAGTGCCCTGCCCACAATGCCACATTTCTCAAGCCTCTCGATCAATATCTTATGGTTGACCGTATCGAAAGCGGCCGACATATCCAGCAGCACTAAAATTGCTGTTTGGCCACTGTCAGCACACATTCGCAGGTCATCAAGGACAGTCACTAGACTAGTTTCAGTGCTATGTCCTGGTCGAAACACAAATTGGACCTCGTCCAGGAGATTATTTTCTTCCGCATGTTTAGCAAGAGATTTACTCACTACGCTCTCGAAGATCTTAATCGAGTAAGAAAGTAGGGAGATGGGTCTGTAATTAGAAGGGCACTGAGGGTCCAACGTAGCTTCTTTAATAGGGGAGAGACAACTGCCTTTTTCCAGCACTCAGGGACTGTGCCACTAATTAGAGATTGGGAGTAAATTTGGTAGAGATATGGGAAAAGCTCAGTAAGCACCTTCCACATCTTATGAGGGAGCGGGTCCAGGGGGGATCCTGAAGAGATACTGGCTACAATGATGTTAAACTCCTCTTGTGAGGGAATCTGGAAGGACTCCAGAGGCATCATACATTCCCTGAGCAATGTTACTTCAGGAGTATTACCGCTTGGTGATAAAAGCATATCACCTTCTGTATAAGGCTCACCATCACTTGGAGCTTTTACTCCAGTTAAAATGTTATGAATTTTTTCTTCAAAAAAGACTGCCAAGTCATCACAGAGTTCTTGGGATGCTGGGATCTCACTCTTTGCGCACTCTGGATTAGACATGTCTCTAACTAAGCTAAACAAGGTTTTGAGCTGGTTGGGCGATTGCAGGATAGTTTCTTCCAGGTATTTTGCTTTTGCCTTATCCATCATTACTTTATATCTATGCAAAAGTTTTTTCAAGGCTGCCTTGTCAGTCTCCTGGTATTTCCTCCTCCTTCTCCTTTCCGCTTGTTTGCATTTAGTCTTCAACAACCTAAGCTCCTCATTGTACCAGGGTGCGGACGATTTCTTATCACCCTTGGCTTTCCTCAACGGGGCAGCCTATCTAGTGAATTAGTATTCTGCTTGCATAAATGCAGATCATTTTTATCCACGGAGCTATTAGTATCAAAGCCACTATTATCAACAAGCCGTGGGAGTTCTTTTAATTTCACGATTTCAGACCATTCCCTACCCATACGAGTGTTAACTGGGTGAGAAGTTTGTTTATTAAGGGTAGTTAGCCATAGGGAGAAAAGAACCAGGAAGTGGTCTGTCCAACACAGTGGGAGTATTTCTTTCACAGCTACACCCCTTTCCCTGGCAAATATAAGATCCAACACATGGCCTCCCTGATGGGTAGGACGCAGCACCAGCTGCTGTAGATTAGTATTCTCGCATGCTTGGCACAACTCTTTAAGAGCCGTGTCGAGGTTGCCATTCTCCTAAGGATTGAAATCTCCCAGGCTCAGTAGTTTGGAATGGGAGTGTGATAAATTATATATCACGTCAATCAGTTCTTGGTAGCTGGGGACAGCACCTCCCGGAGGTCTAAAACAGAGTATACCAGAGCACAGAGCACCCCTGTTATCTTTAAGTGAAAACCCGAGTAGCTCAAACCCTGGGACTTCCTCCACACAAAATAATCCCAACCCCCACACCTCTCCCACCTACCCTTGGTTAGTGAAATATTATAAAACCAGGGGGGCAGGCCAGGCCTAGTTCCACTTACCCATTTAATCGTGGGCAGGTTTCAGGGAGAAACAGGACATCTAGTTCTGGACTTCCAGTAAAAAGTGAATCTCTGAATGTTTCTTAATAAGAGACCTCACATTAACCAACCGGGTGTTAAGGCCATTTAACATACCTTCTTTAAGGGAAGTTTAACCACAGCTCTCTACCCTCATTTCTAAGGCCATATGCTTCGGTGCACCAATCAAAACAATGTTACTGTGATTTTATTTAGGCCTACATATTTTGAACACATACATTGTTTATACAGCTAAGTAAGGAATATTGCAAGAGCATATTACTACAAGCGAAATACATTTAACTTTAAAGTACGAAATGAGCTAAGCAATACTGTAATGGCTGATAATCTTCAAGTTGAAAAGTTTGAAAAAGGTCACCCATGGGAAAATAAAAACGTTAAACAAGTAGAGTAAATTATTAACACATCTTGCGCATACAGCTAAAGAAGAAAAATGTAAAAACAAAACCATCATTGCTAGCTTTTTCTCAGATGCTTAGGTGGAGAACCTCTCACAACAACAGCTGGTATTAAACAAATGACATTATCTTTCTCGCGTTGGCAGAGATTCAGCTCAAGTGGTATTCGAATGTTCTCCTAAGGGTCGGTCCTAATCAAGAACTTTTAGTGTTGTTGTCAGAAACGACATTTAGTTTTCACTGGAATCCTAGGATGCTGTGAAACCAACCCCTTAGGGGCACAATCTTCTCCTTGTCAAAGCATTCGGGTTTCTTATTTTGAAGTTGGAAATAACTTCTGTTCATATTTAAGTATTATATGGTGTACTCAGTTCTCGGTTTTCTTACATCACCACAGTGCATGAGGGCTGGGCAGGTGCCCTGGCACGTCCGTTTTATCGCTGCATACCTACATCACTCCCAGCTTGACTTCTAGCAAGTAGGGGGCGAGCATGCCATAGGGGGAGCCTCATCCACACACGGGGGCCACCACGTTGGAGCTGGGTGGCTCTGTTGATCGCCTATGGACAAAGATTCCGCTTCTTTTCACGAGTCCTCCTCTTCCTACCTTGGTCTGTCGCATACATTTACAATATTAATATAATGTAATTCCATTTCTAATCCAGTACTAATTAAGAAGTTGTAAACACGTTTATCGTGCCTTGTTACAAACATGGCATGTACCCCTGGGTTTGAGGCCGTTCCAACGTCTCCATAAAACATACATCATTCTTAACGTTTTAACAAATTATTTTATCTTTACAAAATAGCTTCTTTTTTATACATACAAAATAGGTTCTTGTGAGTTCTATGAATAGATCTCAACATTTCAGCAGTGGCGGCTCCTTCGCTAAGGCTGAGGAGCGTCGCCCATATGCTCCGCAGCAGGAAACATAAGATGATAATAACTCGCATTATTATCATATTAAGTTTCCTGCTGCTGCGGCAGCTTTCTGTGCATGGCTGCTCCAAGGACAGAGGAGCAGGAGAGGAGTGGTTTGCCCACTCCTAAGTGCACATGACTGTTTGGTCAGCCCTCTCGGGCTGCCCAAAACAGTCATGTGTACTTCCCATATTCTCCTTGCAGGGTACATTACAGCCTACATGGACAATATACCAAGGCCCCCATTTCCTGGCTGAGCGCCAATCCATGGCACTCAGACCAATCATAATGCTGCATTGCAGCGTTGTGATCGGCCATCGGGAGCCAGATGCTTCCTGCTGGAACCAGAGTCAGGAAGAAGAGGATGGAGGAGAGGTGGCGGCCGGCTGTCAAATCATCCCCCTGACAACCCCCCCCCTCCCACCACTACCAGGTCCGGTAGCAGCTCCTGCTGAATTTCAGTGAACGTCTGATTGGCGGACAAGCCAGGCAGTGATTTCACCCTTGTATGGAATGCCACCGAACCAAGAGGAGAAGGCAAATAAACTCACTGAGGGAAAGCTGTGCTATTATACAGCACACCAATAACTCAATAACTTGCCTGTGGATCAAAAAAGGTGTGAGTGCAAACACACAAAGGCTAGGCCTGTTTGAAGATCTTCAGATCACTATAATAAATTCACATGTGTATAGTCAGTTACTGCCTCTTGATCCCTACAAAGTGAGGACTGATGTTGTTAGGGTTTGGCTTATCAGCCTAGTAGTGGCCATGAATGATACTGCATAAACTCCTATGGTGTTCAATGCAACCTCAGAACCTGGGTTAATGTTATGTTATGTTAAAAAAAATTCTAAAGCGCACTTACACCAGGCGGTTTCATGGCGCTAATACAGAAGAACTGAGGGGGCAGGAGAAGGATGTTTATGCGTATGCTTGAGAGAACAGGAGTGTTTTTAAAAGAGTTCTGAAATAGGGATAGAGCTTGGTAGCTCTCAGCTCATTGGGAAGGGAATTCCAGAGGCGAGGGGCAAGAAAAGAGAATCTCAGACCACCATGCCTTTTCCGTTTATAGGTGGGAATGGGGAGCAGGCGTTGGTGGGAGGACCGGAGGTCCCGAGGGGGAGCGTAAAGCTTGATCCTGTTGGAGATAAAGGCAGGGCCTTGGCCCATATGGGCCTTGAAGGTGGTGTAGCCCATCTTGAATTCAACACGCTTGGCTACTGGGAGCCAATGAAGACTCTTCATCAAAGGTTTGACATGTTGAGACTTTGGTTGGCGGAAGATAAGCCTGGCTGCCTGATTTTGGACTAACTGCAGGCGCGGAAGTTGATAGGCTGGGATGCCAGCGTAGAGCGCATTAGCGCAATCAATGCAAGAGGTAATCATGGCAAGGATAACGAGGATAAGAGCCTCTCTGGTTAGAAACCTGCAGATCTTTAGGATGCTTCGCAGATGAAAAAAGCAGGAAGAGACTACTGCATTGATTTGTGGTTTCAGGAATAGGTCATTCCTAATAATAACACCCAAGCTCTTTACATGGTTAACTGGGCGGGGAGAGGTTCCCAATGAGGAAGGCCAAAAACTGGGATTCCAGGGGTTGAGAAGTCCCCCTGTGAGGACGAGCTCAGTCTTGTCCGGATTGAGTTTTAATTGACTGGAATATATCCAGTTCCTGATGGCGATCATTGTGGATTGGAAATTGCTGGCGGCAGTGGGGGAAGAATCAATATTGAATATTAACTGAATGTCGTCGGCGTAGTTGAAAGCTCTAACCGGGTAGTTCCGCAGGGACACCATCAAAGGTTGCGTATGTAAGTTAAAAAGGGGAGGTGATAGGGCCGAACCCTGATGGACCCCATAGGTCAGTTTTATATTTTTTGCCACGGAATAGTCTAGTCTAACGGCCTGGGAACGGCTCTGTAGAAAGGAAGTAATCCACTTAAGGGCTACACCCCTGATGCCAGCATTTGTGAAAGTCGATCAGAAGCTCATGATCGACCGTGTCAAAGGACGCCGATAAGTCTAAAAGCACCAAGGCCTGCGTGTAGCATAAAGGTGCTAAAAGATGTTAACCTTGCTAAGGCTGGTATTTAGGATTTATTGAGGTGCTGAAGAATAAAAGGCAAATTATTTTTAGGTGTTATGCACACTATTTTCATTAGACTTTATAATACGAGTGCCACTTTATTTTTATATCATTTGCCATAAAGTTCAGTGGAAGAAAGAGTTGGTAACTCATTCATGGCCCTGTTCAGAGTTATGGCTAAAAAAACACAGAAGAGACTTTCAAAGTGGTATGAAAGTAACACATTTTGGGTTGATGTTGATCACTTAACATGTGGTATGGCAAGGTGAGAGTGACAGAAATAAAATACCAACTGAATAGTAGTGGAAAAAAGTGGCCATTAAGGGCCACCCAATTGCCCATAACCTATTGGCTGGTGAGAAAATGAATGAGATGGGATATGTTGCTGCCTCTCACTTCATAGGTGAAGGAAGCTAAATACAAATATCATAGGCTAGTTAATGCATAGTTGGATTTGTAGAGTCTGCCACAAACCAGTTGTAGCAGTAAATTTCGCCTAATAATTAGCACGGTCAAAATAGCCAACACTTTATCATACCACTGTTAGATGATAACCACTGGATCAAAAAACACAACTTCTTATTGCCAGTCATTTAGGGGCTAGCATGCGGCTTTAATAACTAAATAATATAGCCCATTGCGTGTAAAAGCTAACAAACATTGTATCACAATTCCCTACTTTGACTCCTAACATTTGTCACTTGCTCCAGCACTGAAGCACAAGCATGCTGTGAATAGGATCTAAGTGTAACATCTATATTATGCTTTTGAACAGAGACAGCTTACCTCTGTTCACACATTTGTTACCAAACAGTGCTTCGTAGCTGTGATATACCCAGTAAACAACGCACAATCTTTAGCCGGGCAGTGGAATGTCTGGAAAAACAATGGGGTACCCTAGCAAACAAGGTGAAGGTGATTGGAGCAATAACCTGAGAACAGCTTTTTTAGGCCAAGCCTTCTTATCAGTGCATGTGCTGTCTGTTGCGAGACATATTGTGGGCTTATCAAGATCACACAGAAGCTTGGAGTCCACCCATTGCTTACTACTGATTGGTTTTACAGTCCCTCTCATTTTCATGCTTTTCATTTCATAGCTTTTCTGTCAATCTTGTGTTTGTTCCGCCCATGTCGCCTTGTTTCTTTACATTGTGTTTGATTGCCTGTTTCTCATGCTTTTAAGGGACTTCTTTTGTGCATGTTTTTTTCCAACTCTCTCCCTTGTGTGATTCTCCTTCTCTAAATTGCATTTGCCAGTTGCTTCTTCTCCCCACCCTCGCCCTCAATGTTGCTTCCCTGCACCCACGCCCTCATCTCTCACCCATTGCTTATCCCCACCTCTTCTATATTGCTCTCTGGTCTGTTTTTACTCCCTCTCTCTTCACTCCATGTTGTGTCCCTCCACCTGCACCCTCTTTCTTTCGCCCACTTCTTCCCACCATCCCCTTTGTGTTGCTTCAGCCCACCCATGCTGTGTTGCTTCAGCCCACCCATGCTGTGTTGCTTGCTCCCCACCCATGCTGTGTTGCCTGCCTCCCCACCGCTACAGTGTTGCTTCCCCCACACACCGGCCCTCTGTGTTGCTGGCCCCACCACAGAGCAATTAAAAAAAATTGTCACTTGCCTTTTGTAGACATATACCTACAAAATTACACAATCACTGCTTCATATCGTCTTTTAGAAAGTTTATGCTTTAGCTATGCTGCGCAGCATCAGGGATGCTGTACAGAATAGCTAACAACCAATGGCTGTAATGAATGTGCCATTTATGTGGATAAATAGCCTGATAATGACAGTCGTCTTCACCATCTTAGTCTTATTTAGCATATTTTAGAATAATATAGTGATGTGTACGCCTGCCTAGTAAGAATAAGCTACCAAGTTTCAGATTCTGACTTTATCTTGCTTAATGGTAGTGCTTGCTTTTGGCTTTGGCATGATCTTATGTCATCTTGCATACTAATTTTGCTCTTTTGCGTGAATAGAAACGTATGCTTGAGTGACTCCATTTTCTGAGCTGTCGCCATTTTCTGAGCTTCACTAGGTGAGAAGAGCATGTTTTCCTTTTCACTTGTTTTTCGAACTTTACTGACCAGAAAGAACTGGATCTTGTCAGAGGTATGTGCTCACTCTGAAGCCAACACAGACGCCTGGCCAGCTGAAGCTGTGGCCTTGGTGTGGAGTGGTACGGACTCTGATGGGAAAAGGGGGCGAGGCTCACTAGGAGCTTCGTCTTACGTCTCCACTGGTACTAAAGGAGGTACCTGGGTTCTGTTTGGTGGAAGTACAGGGCAGGGCAGACATGCAGGTGGGGCATATAGTCACTACTGTTTCCTGGTTCGGCAGGATAACCGGACTCCCCTCTGGTGAAGTGAAAACATAATGAACAGACAGTTGGTGAGGTGTTCCACTAATCTCTAATTTTCCTACTGTTCTTGCTTACTATAACTTTCTTTTCAGGTTCCATACATTTACATACATATATTTCTACATATGTTTTCCTGATTGCATTTAGTAATCGCCTAATTGTTAGTTGGTTGTTGGCTAGAAATGGTACAGTTTGGCCAACCGTGTATCATATACTGGTAATAAATACACCCCAAAATATACCAATTGGTTTCTTTTCCTTGTGGTGGGAGGTACTGTGCCTGTTAGGATGTGGTTTTTCTTAGGCGAGTTTTCTGTGGTAGAGAGGATCGGTTGAAATTGCCTCCTGCACAGCGTGTGTCGTCAGGAAAATTGTAATTGTATAAGTTCTCTCAGCAAGTGACAAAATATAATTGTTAGTTATTCTTACCTTAGGTAAGTATTGTAGAGTGTTGTATCTTTTGGGTCCTCAGGAGGATGTGCCTGCATGACCTGATTATTGGCAAACATCGGGCCATAACAATTGGCAAAGCCAATATGTCACAAAGGAGAGACCCTTGGCTTTGCCAATGCTTGTTCTATATGGAGGAAATATCTCAATTGTATATGAGGGACTGTAAAGAGTAGAGATCTCAAATGAACGTTGCTGGGGTAACAGTTACACAGATCTAGTTAACTAAGGACAACACTAGTTGGTGCAGCACATCTAGTGGCTGCAATTGTCTTGCGTTTTGCAGTGCTTAATTTGAGCCGAATAATACCTGGACGTGCACCCTTTAAAAATAGGGTGCAAGTGCTTCCTTCCACCTGATGTCACAGAGTTCAGGGAAAGTCACTGTACATTAGACATGTCTCAGTAAAAGAGAAGAGTTTTCCATGCACCCAGACTTCAAAGTATTTCATCTCAAAGAATAGAGAAGAGAAGAGGACAGGGAGGTGCAAAGATTTGTTGAGGGTAATTAATGAAGATCAGTAAGCAGGACAACTTTAAAAACAAGTGTACTAGGAAAGCCACTTTCTCAATGGAGTGAATGCAATCAGAACAACTCTCCAGACCGGATCTAAAAATAGCATAGCAAATGCTGAGGGTGGAGGGGCAGATTTGTCGGTTTCAAAACTCCAAGAAAAAGATGTAGATTCCGTAGGTGCAGAGGCAGGACACGGCAATAAACAAGACCCTGTGCTTAAAGTTCCTTCAAAACATCAGATTTGGTATCACTTTCTAAGCGTAGTTTAACAAGTGATAGCTTAATTTGTTTCTGGGCCAGATAATCATCAGAAAACGTCAAGAAGCCAAGTCCATCATTTTAGATATGCTGCACAGAAGAAGCAGCATTTTGACAGCCCAGAGGTCTAGCCTGACTCATGCAGTAATACATACATCCAAACATAGGCTTATCATCGAGAGAAGGAGATGGAAATAATAAAGAGAGAAAACAGCTGATCTCCCTTTGATGGATAACACTTTTCTCATTAAAGCTCCACAATTTACCCATCATGGACCTACACAAGTTGACAAGAGAACCTATCGGTACAAGTACTGAATGATCTGGTTGACACAAAATTCATGCCAGTACTCTGTTTATGATTCATAGAGTTTATCCGGACAGTGTCCAAACTTCCCAATCCAGGTTTAACATCAGAGGGAACTTCAGGGACCAGCATCAAATGAATCCATTCTACAGCGGCACAACAGAGATGATGTCTGAATAAGGCAGCACATCACGCACATTATGACTTCAGAATTGGATCGAATACTAAGATCAGACTCAAAATCAGTTATTCATAAATAGCATTTCAGAGACCCAAGACACCAAAGCTTTAAGTGGAAACTGAAAGAAATGAACTAAAGTAATGATGTGGAACTTACCATGCACTCAACCCGCAACAGTGCTGGGCCGTGAGATAGCATATATGTCTGACCATCTCTCCAACACTTTGCACCATATATTCCATTCCAAGCCATTCATTCTAACCCCACGATTGGGGCTGGGAAAGAGCCTTCACTTGATCCCTTTTGTAACTGGTCATACATGGGATACATGGGACTGCACCGTTTGGATATTGGGGGGGGGGGGAGGGGGCTAGGGCAGGATTAGGTCTAAATGGTGAAGGGGTTAGGTCTAAATGGTGAAAGAGGAGGCACGCAAATGTTTGTTCCTGACAATGCAATGCTTCTAGTTATTGCAAGCACTACAACAATGTACCTGATGCCTTATCCTGGCGACTGACTGCACTTACATATGACCATATATATATATATATATATATATATATATATATATATATATATATATATATTCACTGAAAAAACCATAGGTTTCACACCAGTTATAGTTAGCTGGAAATTTTACTGATATAAAACCATTGAAATTCCCACGTTATAGTTAGTCGGACTCACTATAACTTGCGCGTGCAATGCACTGCTGATGACATCACATATTACATCACTCATGACATGGTCAGTGACATCACTCATGACACCATCCTTGTGACATAGTGACAGACCTCCTTTCACTATAATGTAACCCTTGAGACACATATTCAAAAATAGAAACTGAAATTTTTAAAAAAATGGAGATACCTATATCAGTTACAACAAGCAATTCAGTAATTCCACTATCTATATACACATCCACTCTTTCACCAACAGTTCTATATAGTCACTCATACATATACTCACTCATCATATGAAGTGATACACCTATACATCCTGTTACACACCGACATTCATCCAAAAGTTACTCACACACATATTCACACGTGCAAATAAACTATTGAACATCCATTTATTTGAATATAGAGTTATACACACACTTCCACCTTACTTCTATTTAAAATTACACATATTTATTCTCTTAAACAATCACTTATAGAAACACATACTTATTTAAACAGGAACTCTTACAATCTCTTACTCTCACATATACTCACTTATATACATCAATATTCATATATACTAGATTAAAACATATGTAGGTACTGATAAAGACACTAGTGAGACAGTCATTCACTCACTAACAAACACATATAGACACTCATCCACCCATACAGTCCTGTACATATGCTGTCTTCAAAACACATACAAACAAAGAGTCAGTCACTCATGCATCTATGTGCTAAGTAATACCCCCACTAAACCATATAGACAGTCATACTGATACTAATAAAAATATCTAATAACCCATATACATACGCATGTAGCTACTTACCAACACATGTAGCCACTTATACACAAAGTGAAACACTAATATATATATTTAAATATTTAAACATAACTCACTAATATTTATTTTTCAGAAAGACACATATTCACTGGATGGTGTCATCAGTGATGTCATGAGTGATGTCACTGACCATGTCATGAGTGATGTAATATGTGATGTCATCAGCAGTGCATTGCACGCGCAAGTTATAGTGAGTCCGACTAACTATAACGTGGGAATTTCAATGGTTTTATATCAGTAAAATTTCCAGCTAACTATAACTGGTGTGAAACCTATGGTTTTTTCAGTGAATTTAATAGGTTTTTTAAATGCTAATTCCTAACTATAACTGGTGTGAAACCTATGGTTTTTTCAGTGAATTTCAAAGGTTTTTTTAATGCTAATTCCTAACTATAAGTTTCACTTTATAAATAAGACTGTTAGCACTCTAGTTGTTCTTTTTAACACTCTGGTACATTTTCTCATTGGGCTACAGTTGGGCTACATCTAGTTGAATTTTGGGCTACATTTTCAATTTTTGATCTCTGGTGGCCATCTTTGGGCTACATTGGGCTACTTTGGGCTACATTTGGGCTACATTTTGGCTCTAACATATATTAAGCCCAATGTAGCACAATACATATTTTTCTAAAGTTAATGTTTTTTACAAACCACTTCAGAATAGAGCTACCTGTCCCTACAATTTTCCCAATTTTTTTTTTTAAAATTATTTTGGGGAGCGCTCCCGGAGCGCGCCCCGGGGAGCGCCCCGAAAAGCGTATTTTTACAAAGCGCCCCGGGGCGCGCTCCGGGGAGCGTCCCGTGAGCGCCAATATCGCAAACGAAAACATAATCGTGACGTATCGCGTAGCCGCGACCGCGTGATACGCACGGCGTAAGCGCACCCGGAAGTACTCGAGCGAATACGATCGCACAACGTAAACTTCCGACGCGCTTACGCTGCGCGACCCGGGGCGCGCCCCCGGGCGCGCCCCGGGCGCGTAGCGTAAGCGCGTCGGGTCATGTGAGCAGAAAATAACACTTTTCATTGGTTCATAACAGTTTTGGTTTCATAATGATGAAGCCCCTGGTCTTGTGACCTGAAAATAACACTTCTCATTGGTTCAGGACAGTTTTTTTTTCTAAATGATGAAAGACCCCACCTTTTTTCCTTATTCTGACTTTGTCCTTTGACTGAGGAAGACCTGTTTGTTGCTCTGTCTACTTTTTTGCTCTTTGAGTAATATTTTGTACTATAACATGGCTTCATTAGTAGCATCAGCTGGTGCATCTGCCCCACCACCACCACCACAACCACCAAGAGGACCAGCTCCAAATTATATTGGTGGTCAAGAACAGGAGGAGGAAGAGGAAGAGGAAGAGGAGGAGGGTAGAAGAAGATGGCTGCCTGAAGAAAACACACCTTATAAACCCAAACCACACTTCATTTGGCAGTTTTTTTCAATTCCAGAGGGGAAAAAAAAGGTGAATGCGCCCAAAGTCACTTGCCTCATCTGCAATGATGAACTTTCACGGGGCAACCCAAATAAGAAATATTCTTTTGGTAACTATACCATGATTCGGCACATGACAAGAAAGCATCCAAACAACTACTCTCGTGCAGAGTTCCGGGAAATGGCCAGTAACCTCCCCCAGTCATCAAGGACCCCCTCCCAAAGAAACCAACCCACTTCCTCGCAACCAGAAACATCTGAGGTGATGCCTTGCATTCAGCCGAGATTTGCTGATTTTAAAATTACTTGCACTGCTTGTGGCAAACTTATCTCCTATGGGGAAAAAAGTGTGAAACTCATCGTCCTTGCAGGTGATAATCACAAGTGCCCCAAAAAGAAGTAATTTTTTGGGTTTTTTGTTTTTTTGCTCCAGTTGAGCCAGTTTCAATTCCCTTTTTTTGTTTCTCCCCCAAAAAAATACAAAAAAATATATAAAACTGTTTTGAAAAGCCAAAAAAAGTACAAAAAGTTCAAAAAACACAAAAAAAATATAAAACAACAAAAAGAAGAAAAAAAAAAGTTCTTTTTAGAACTACCTCCAATTTCTAAATCAAAACTTCATTTTTTAAACACTCTGTCACCTTTTTTCATCATAGTGCGCTCCCAGGGCCGCTCCCCGGTGCGCGCACCGTGCGCTTCCCCCGCGCAAAACGAAAAAAAAAAAAATAATTTAAATGCCCCGCGGGGCCCTTTTATAGCCCCCACATCAAACCTAGGGGGTCAAAGGGGTCTATCCCTGACGCCTTATGGTCAGTTCCCACTTTGTTTTAGCCACCTCTTATGTCTCGATTTTACCGAGACACAAGATGGCGGCTGCTCTGGACTGTTTCGAATGTTTACAGACACCCGAGAGCCAATCAGCTTTCCGTGCGCACCTCGCGTCACGCGCCCGGAGCGCTCCCCGGTGCGCGCACCGGTGCGCTGCTATAGATATATATATTTTTTTGAACCTAAATTACTCAAAATCCACTGGAGCACATATCTTGAGACATAGCAAAGGCACATCGGGCTACCAGTCCCTACAATTTTGCCAAGTTTGGTGTAAATCCATTCAGCCGTTCGGGCTAAAAGTGAAATCGACCGCCCTATGGAAATTAACATGGGGAAAACACGTTTTGGGACCCCCCTTTTATCTCGGCCCCCGCTTGACGAATCCCCCCCAAACTTTCAAGGAAGGACCGGAGCTCGACGAGGCCATTTTGAGGAAATTTTCAGGCAGATTCGTCAACCGGTGCCAAAGTTATTCCAAATAGAATTTTGAGATTTAACATTGAAAAAAATCCTAACTATAACTACCTACTGGCGACCGCCAGTAGGTAATATATATATATATATATATATATATATATATATATATATATATATATATATATATATATATATATATATATATATATATATATATATATATATGTATATATATGCATAACGTCTTAAATGCCACTTTAAATTTTTTAATAAAATCTATTTTAAAAATACATGGGGAATCCATGATTAAAATCAACTGGGGGCGTCAAATATTATTTTTAATAGTACTAATGTGGTTCTGCTCACCCTGCAGGAAATAAGCAGTACATGAGGAGGGAGATTCATTATTGCACTTTGTGCTGTTTCTTGTGCTTGTTACGAGGATGTCGTAAGCTTTGAACGCTAACTTTTGATTCACTGTTATGTTTTTGAGACTTAATCTGGGAAATTGCACATTCCATTTTTAAAAAAAAATAATCTAACTTGTCCACTCAATGCTTGATTATGTTTCTGACCTAGTAAATCTGATACAGCAATTGGTTTTACCTTGGTATTGGAGGCGAAGTTCTTTCTTGGCCCCATAATGGACTGATTTTAGAATCGCTTCTACCATACTTCTTGATCATAATGACAGTTTCCTATTGTTTTATACAGAATTCTGCATTTGGTGCTGTACTTCACTGGGCCCAAATGGTCAGCTTTTCATGTTTTTGTATACAAGCACAACCACGTGTAGATCTTTTATTGCACTTGAACTAAGCAACTTTCACCTTTGTTTTTCATTTCGTTTTTTAGTGCACATGCACATATCCTCTAAATACAGGTCCCGATACCGTCCCTGTGATGATACAATGGGTTGAAAAGACAAATCCACTGAGTACACTAGGGGTTCAACTCATTATTAGGTATGATGCATGAGCAAGTGTGGCGTCCCAGCCGAAATCAGTCATCCATCCATTGTGAAATGAGAGCTGGAATATACATCACGCTAGAACATTGCACCCTCGTTTCGGGCGCTGTAGTCTGTTTTTTGGACTATTACAGCAGACCATTTCCTTGGATATTTTAAAAACGCAGTCCCCCTGCTGCTTGTTCCCCACATAACGTGCAACCGCTACAATTTGGCACCATCCTGGCAAAAACAACTTGTGAAGGATTGCATATATAAACATTAATGTATGCATGTGTGTGTGCATATGTGTGTGTGTATAAAGGCTAAAATAACGTTATATATCAGCCCTGGGGACCCCATCCTCCGGGTCCACTTACTTAAATAAAGGGATGGGGATGGACAACCCCTCTCCCTGAGCCATTTCGGCCCCAGGGACCCCATCCCCCGGGACCTTGAACACTTAAAGGTGGGTGCCCTGGTGCTCTTCCAGGAAACCCACCATATAGTTATTGGGGGACGCAGCCCCTGCAGCCCCAGCCGGCTCCCTGCATGCAGCAGGAGCCGGCATTGCTCCCACCTGGAGGGAGCAACTCCTAATGCTGCTCCCTTCGGGTGGGAGCAATATTTTGATCTATTTCTCTCAAAAAGGCAAGATCTACTGGCTTTGCCAATGCCTGCTTTTATTTTTGTGGTAGGTAATATTTTTTAAACTTGTTTGATAACATTTGCACATCCACCACCTTTAGACAGCAATATTTTTTAATTAACTTTATACTTATAATGCCTGTTGCAAAAAATACATGTAAAAATGCAGGCATGACAAGGCCTGAAATCCTTATTTTGTTTGCAGGTGTGAAAGAGGAATTCTAAATTCTGCAATACATCTCCATTCATTGTGGTTTTTACACATTTTCCACAAGATATACAATATTTTTCTGTAATATTGTATTTAACCACTGAATGTGATCACAACAGCTCTAAGCAATTTATGCTGTTTACAATAACGGCCGACCATTGAATCTGCGGGTTATAAATTAGATCCATGGCAAATGTTTTTGGTATAACTGTTAAAATCACATATTCTTTTAAAAGTATCTCATTTAAATATATTACTTTCTGGACATATTTTCAAATTGAATGGATACCGAAAATAAATGCAGAAAGGAGTTCTCTTGGGATTCAACCCCTAAAGGAATCAAGAGGAACCATTGTTCTCCTTCTATATCATGTTCTTGGTCTGGCATATTGGTTAACCCTACTCGGATACATTGTCACAGGGCACAGATGTTTTTACGCTCCTCAAAAAATGTGAGGCTGAATTTACAACGGACGGTGGACATTCAGATATCATGCTTAAGTGAACCTGCATGTAGAACGCCATATGCAAACTCAACATCGTACCCTGGAGAATCAATTAAGGAGTATTTGCGCTGATGGGAAAATCACCGACCTATATAAGGAGTCAACACAAGAAGAAAACACCTCGGGCTTTCTTATGGGTGAGAATACGGTCTTTTTCTCGCCTGTCCTTGAAACGGTTAAGCTCATCTTTATTGCCTCTGCACTGTGACCATACAGAAAATAAAAAAATCATAACATTTCGGCCATTACATTTTTTTAGTTTATATTCTGTTACACATGCTGTACATTTTAAGGCCCCTTTTGAGATTCCAGAGCTAAATGGCAGTGAAGAGAAAGATGAGAGCGAATGCAATGAGGATTTTGTGTTTTTGTGCATTATTAACAAAGTAACAAGGTGCATAGAGTGTATTTTTTCATCTCGATTACATATGTACACTGATAGAGTAACATTTTCTCTACGAATGTATTATTATGTGCCGAAGAGTGTTTTCCTGACCCTTGTTAACAGGGCCTCATAGCAGCCAGCCATATTGTTGAAAATGGATGTCTTCCCTGTCAACCCCCTGCACATCTCACTGTTTGTTATTTTTGTGGCACACAGTCAAGGGGAATCATCATTATTTATTTTCATTGTCATTATTCATGCTATTCTCATTGAATCTTCCCCGGGTCAGTCAAAAAACTGTAACTTTACTTCAAGGTCCTATTGCTAACTTACTGTACCCTATTTATTCATATATTAGCGTGCTGTTGTTAATGATTCTAGTTTGGTCCGCCAACTCTGTATGGCATTAGCATAACGTACACAACCTCAATGTTCATGCAGTGAAATAGTGCTGAGGTGTTAAGGCAATATGACTCTTGATAAAACAGTACTCTAATTTGCTGAGAATGTTACAAACTTGATCATAATACAATGAATGAGCAGTTTTAATACTTTTATATGCAGAAATAATGTCTAAAAAAAACCTCTCGATTTTGGCGGTGAGCTAGAAGACTTTCAGGAAGGCTTAGATGCTTCTAAGGATGCTGTTCATTTCTCTTTTTTGCTGTCCACTTAAGGCTTCTAAATTTGCACAGTTCATTCATAGGTATTTACGTTTTGTTGTGTGTACTAACACATCGTGCAGCCTTTCCTTTCACAATCCCTTTACCCAAGCAAGATTGCCACATAATTGACTTTACTTTTCTTTCTTCATTCTAGCCCAAAGACTCCTTCAAATGGCTTGCAATGTCACAATGGGTTTTTATAATGTAACAGTCCATAATTGCTTCGATGCATTGGAGGAAGCTGATTGAGTAACCCATTAAGAGGGGCCAGAGCATACTTATCCTCTTGGGGGCTATGGGACAACAGCCATTACATTAGTATTGGCCTAATGGATGGTGGGGGTAAGAAAAGCCCACCAACCCATTGTGTAATACCTAAGAGGGTCATAGCCAACCAATGCACTTACGAGCAGTTCTTGGACACAGGATTGATATTTGTCTGAGAGAGAGATCAGAACTGGCTAGGTCGAGACATACATTCCTAAGAAATCTTGTCCATCTGCCACTCAATACCCAACTTTTCCCTCTAAAACTCAATATGGTCATGAAATCTATTAGAGAATGGACTCGGCTATGCCCCCATCTCTATTAGAGGGGGATGATGGCCACACAAGAGCTCGCCATATATACTGAAGCATTTCAGGAGGTAGTCAGTGTTGACACCTCTCATAAAGCATCCTGGTTCAGAAATATCAAGAAACTGCTTACTTCTCTGGGACTGCAATTAGCTTGGAATAACGGTCTTCCGGAATGTATTCCTTCAAAGGCCCAAAGAAGAAGTGTTACTGGACCTGCCTCTTCTTCTAGAGGGTCCTTGGTGAACCCGTTCTTAGATTTCAAGACTGCCAGTGCCCTGGAACCATATTTGCACTTTATTACCACTCCTAGAGCAAGGAAATAGTGCATGTTCTATTTGCATGCCGTGCAAACTCCAGTCCCCGCTCAAGGTGGATCAAATCGTTCGCTAGGGAGTTGGGCACTTGCTGCAGCATATTCGCTCTGAGGATATTGAGAACAGACACTAGCACCCTTTATGCGTGTTCCACTGCCAAATTCTTGAGATATATGTGGACCATCAGGAAAAAGGCTGTTAAGTAATTGGAGATGAATGTAACTGTTGGAACATCGTTTTTTTTTTGCATGGACCCATTATGACACTCCTGCATCTGTTTGTCATTTTGCACTGTATCCTATGCACTTTATCTTTTATTGATGCTTTAGAAATGATGTACTGTAATTTTATGCCAGCCCATAATGTTTCAGGTCGGGCATTTTATATCATCAGTCCTTGATGTGGGGTATGTAGTAGTATGGAGAGTTTTATGTGCTTTTTATATTTTCCCAAAGGACACCTGAGAATTGACTCCAGCTTCCTCTCCAACTGATTTAGTAGGCACTATCACTGATTTAGTAGGCACTCTCCAGGGTGGCACGTAGATTCTTAGAAGTTTGTTTTCCAAAAATGGGGGACGAACGCATTATGTTGTTGTAAAATGTTAAAGTTTTTTTTCTTTCTACGGTTTTGCTTTGTAAGTAATGCATATCCCTTGCTATTTTTGCACTATGTTTTAAATATTTAGACAGCCTACGGTGGTCCTTGAACCCCAACAATGTAGATTTTATTCCAATTTGTACTGAAGATGGATTAGGCTCTAAAATAGTAGCAAATGACAAACATGGATACAGTTGTATTGACGGTTTTATATGGTTTATGTTTATATTTATTTTTGTGATGAATGTGCTTATTTTTTTGTGGGGGGCTTTTAAGGTACAAGCTACCGAAATAAAGCTTTCTGAATTAGAATTTTCTTTCTCTGACAGCAAAGTTAGAGGAAATTGCAAACACAAATCCCTATATTAAAAAATACCAACAATTTGTCAGAAGACATAGCTTAACATTTGACGTCTATCCTTGAGGCGCAGGAAACATGAGAAGATAAATACAGAATTTAAAGGTATCTTTAAATATTGTTCACTGCAATACACATCGCAAGCGGTTCCCTACGCGCCGAATATCCCACTCTTGGGGCCGCCAATCACAGGTGGTGGACTCACAATGTCTAGGATGCAAGCTTGGGAAGCCGCTGGAGTCACGGAGGTGGGTTCCTTCTTTGGAGACGGCATACTTATGGATCATAACACATTCGTGAGGACCACTGGGGCTTCTGATCGCCTTTACCTATTACATGCAATGGTAGTGCATTACATTAAGACTGCATGGGCACCCCAGCGTAGGGAGCCTCCACAGCATGACATGGTGCATCTGTAATAATATATGGGGAGGGGTGGATACCTAGTTAGGTGGATATATACCGGCATACAAACGCAGGCTTCTTTCTATATGTCTTGCGGACCTCCGTGGGAAATGGGCAGAAACCCCAGATATGGTAATCACCGATAAAGCCTGGGAGGGTATTTTAGAACACCCCAAACGGGTGTCCCGTAATGCAAAACTCAAGTTCATACAGTACATGGTGCTCCACAGAGCGTATTTAACCCCGAAACAGACACATTGCATGTTCCCAGAGGCCCAGAACCATTGTCCGAGATGCAAGGAGGAGGAGGCTGGTTTTATACATATGCTATGGGCTTGTCCGCGCCTCAAAGATTATTGGGGTCACATTCGCAACATGTTGGGAGACATCACACACCTGCCAATGACAGACAGCGTACTAGAGGGCTTATTGGGTCTACGCAAGCGCACCAAAGCCCAGAGGGTGTAGCTGAGATTTCTGGATTTAGCACTCATATTAGCGATCAGGACAATTACCATGAGATGGAAATTCCCAAGGAGCCCCCCATTGCAAATATGGAGAGAAGAGGTAATCAGATGGGGTAGTGTGGAGAGCGCTGCACTTAGACAGGAGGAGGCAAGGGGATTACAAAAGCGTCCTATTTCCATGGATTGGGGCGTAATGTTAGAGGACTTCACGCAATCGGATGTCCCACTTCCACTACTTGATCCACTACCCTGATCCACCATGATATTACTCACCTCACACCATCAGAGACGATCAGAATAGATTACGTGGAAAGGCCCTGATGTACCGAGGATATAGGTTGGCACTCATGTTACTACATGACTAAGCGACTAATTAGACAACACCACACTGTCAGACCAGGGAGGGAGAGGGATGGAGTAGTTAACTTTGTGTTAGAGTTAAAAAATACAAATTCATGTCACAACACGTTAGTGACATCAGTAACTAACATGGATGTCTATAAATGCCGGGTATTCTCATATTGTATGTTTTCATGTCATGGAACTGTTGGGTACAAGATTCGAAGTATATATATACCCTTCTTTACTCTGTTTAATGGATCATATTGCACCATGATGAAAAATGTAAAATGCCGAAACCATCTGCCATGATGTAATGCACCCTAAATAAATGGCACAATAAAGATTGTTTGAAAAAAAAATCTTTAAATATTGCTTGCACTTTCATAACCGACCCGTCGAAAATCGGCGCACAATCCACCGGTGGATTGCGACCCATTGTTTAGGAAACACTGCTTTAAACAATTCTGTTGATTTAGAACTCCGTTATTGAGTAGCCCTTATACTTAATTGAATTTTTGTGGTATTTTGTTGTGTTGGAATGTGCCTTATCTCAGTGACACACTGCCGTATACAAAGGAGGCTTAACACTGTCTCAGATTCATTGAATTGGGGGTGTTCTGTTGAAGTGATGTTTTGGGGTGTTAAAAAATGTGGGGTCAATTAGTAAAATTCCAATTGGGAATGGAGATGGAGGCCTGGATAAGGGGTTTATGCTAAATCCCAGAAACATACACAGTGAGTGGTGCTCACAATGATTATTATGTTGTCCTACAAGTCTGGTAACCACAATTCATGGTGTTCACGTATCCGAGTACCTTTAGTTCAACACAGAAGAACATTTAAATGTTAGTTGTACAAAAATACCTCAACCCCTCTTTAGGGGCACAAGAACGTGTCTGTATACCCTTAAATGTCACCATACCTGCACAGAAGTAAATTGGATACAGTACAAGTAAACATCAAATGAAAGATCTTTCAGTGTCAGGGCATTGGATAGAAAATGTGAGTCACATCAGAGCTAAGAATAGAAGAGGAAGATTTTTGGAGGCTGAATTTAAAAATAAATTCTTGGATATAATCCCAACTCCACTAGAAATGGCAGGTAGATCACTAGAATGACTCACATTGTGAGCTGCTGCTGTTGATTTCACACAAAGTCTATACAGGTACATACAGTTGCATTCTACAGTTAGAGCAGTGATCATCCTTTTTAATCTTAACACATCACTCTTACTCAGGTCCACAAACCACTCGGCTGACTTCCACTTCAGCAATGATGCATTCTTCGCTCACCTCTTCTATTGCTTTGTCATGTTTCCCCACAAGGTACTGTAGATAATTAATCCACCTTTAGAGCCAGATATCTAGGCATATAATCCCCTCAGAAATTGAACTTCAAGAGTTCAGAAACAAGAAGAAGACATCTAAATTTTGATCCCAGGTGGATAGTTTACAAATGGCCAGTGATTAATCTTCAAGACTAAAGCTCGACCACATAAAAACCCTTTGAACTTTTGTACACTTCATACACACCCAAGCCTCTCTCTCTCTCTCAATGACTAAATGCCTTTTCCACAGGCTGCAAGGTCTGTTGAAAGAGGATATCCAATGCAAAGCCAACTATCACATCCTTTAACCAACCAACTTACTAATTACTTTCAGCAGGAGTAGGTACTGGCCTCTATAGTTGCACTACTTGATACAATAGCACCTGATGGCATGCTGTTCTTAGGTCCAGCTTGATGAACCATGTACAATATGGCCAAATATACCAGTGCAATCAAATCTTCAACCTTGGCCCAATGTGCTGGCAGAGTGAGGGTACTGCTATCAATGTTACGCCACTGAATCAGAGAGATTGTGAAAAATCCATGTGTTCCACAAAGAATACTTGTAGCAAATGAGCCATATCCAGTCAGGAGAGTGGTAATGGAGTAGTATGTCTGCAGTGGTGCATTTTGGAACACTGTTACAAAAATATGACTAAATCCTGATGTAGTAGGGTACTGTCAATTTACAAACAGCACATTTAAAATGGCCAATAAATAAGCATCAGACATGAACTTTTACTACTAAGCATATATGGCGCACAAACAATGTGTGGATCGGGTTTCTGTATTTACTATTTATGCATCACACAAGTAAAGTGTTTTGTTTTATTTTGATCCTATTTAAATATTTGTTTCTACCACACTTTAGAACTACAAAAAAGAGCCTTGTTTGTTCTTCACTTACTGCTGTTTTTTAAAAATATTTGTATATTTTAATTACAAGTAAATGTAGCAGTCTGTAAAAAAATATTAAATATCCTACAGTCTACCCTTTCAGACTTCCTTTACTCCGACAAGATTGTACCGAGTTTCAACACTGTTTCGTCAGAGGCACCCTTTCCGTCAAACTCGCAATCAGGCCCTAAGTTTATTGTAAGGAGAGATGGGGGAGGTAGATAAGTATGAAATGTATAAGAAAGACATTTATTTTATTGCTGTTTTAACCACTTTTACATCCCCACGCACGTTGTGTGTGTAAGAGCTCATCAGGACAGTTGTTTTTTTCCAACTTAGGTTAAAAAAAAGTCAGAAACGTTTATGGATACATCTTTTTAACCCCATTTGAAATAAAAGCGACATTTTAAAAAGATTTGGACTGTGGTTTTCGATTGTTTTGTGACTTTAGAAGACAAAGACCATGACAATGATGGAAAAACTCGAGATTGGGGAATGGATTGCTGCAGGATTTTTGGGGGAGAAATTGTTTTGGGAATTGGATGCTTTCTTACAGTTTTTTAACAACTGGATTTTTTGGGGAATTTCATTTTTAGATTATTTTGTGCTTTTCTGTGGAATACCAAAAATGGGATGCAGGAGGAAGTTTAAAAATCTGGATTTGATACTTTGGATTATTGGGCTGCACACTACTCTCGGTGACAGGTTTTATGAAATATCACTAAGAGTTGAAGACGGAAGACAGCTACAGGTAAGAACGTGAACTATTCTTTCATTTTGTAAAAGAAAATTTCAATAATGCCAATTTAATTTGATAATGTCTAGTAGGTGAGTAGTTTTAGAGGGTATCCGTTAAGGCAGGTAGTACAGGAACATTCTCTCATGCAGCAGTCAGAGTAAGGAAAAGTAAACACCAATCTCCATGCCGAAAGATTATGAAAATAAAGGCTTCCTTCTTGCTCATTCTCCTTCTGACAGCATTTAAGTTTAATTTGTGGGTGCAGAAGAACCCACGGCACACCCCTACTTTCAGCGCATCCTGTCTTGGAGAGAGGAAAGCTCTTTACTCAAATGAACTCCTCTGTGCTCTTTAAAATTTACACACAACAGAAGTTTGCAGATTTCTTGTGAGCCAGAACAATTGGCAACAAAGTCGCACACAGGGCTCAATCATTCCCTGGTCTCAGTCTTCTAACACATTACATACATCTATAGGAACATTGTGTGGCGCATTGCTGAATTTGTTTCACAAGAATATGTCCCTGTTTAGTCTGAATGGCATAGATAAAACTTCCGTTCATCCAACTTCTGGGCAAATACTCTTTTATCATTAATAATCAATTCCCCATCTCCACACTCCTACATAAGCAAAACTCTACCCTTTTTCCCCTAATCGGAGTACCATGTTAAGACTAGTGCCACAATCTAAGCATTTTTAAATCCCTGTTAGCTACACACACTATAGCCTTTATTTACTGAGAATTTAAACATAGCTCTACCCAAACAGTATCACAACTGGTCAATGTTGTTCCATTTAAATGCCACAAGAATTAGATAAGCAGGAAGCAAAACTTTATTTCATCACAAGCATATTTAGTTGTACTCTGATGCAATGGTGATTGTAGCTCCAGAATCCTTCATTTGATTTTAACACTAACAACCATCACCCACACATGCAGATCTTAATATTTCATAATTTCCCCGATATTGTCTGGTAGTTAACACTTCACCACTAACACCAAGCCACCAATTTTGTCGGTTGCATCACAGCTCTTTTCCTCATCATTCACCACACCACATCTCCAGACTTCTACCACCCATTCACACACTGTGAAAATCCAACTCTGCCACATCCTCTACATTCTTGTTCAATTGTTTGGCATTTCTTACCCTTTAACACATATAATGTAGACCTTCACTTATTGCTAAATACCTAGAACACAAAAACACAAAAACACACAGTGCTTGGTCCTAACACCAGCATTTACTTTAAAACTCTGCCCATGCTCATATGCCCCGAATGTCCAACCCTTAAAACAGCAAGAGGCAGCAGATACACGTCACGCTGCTTGGCTCCCTCCTGCAATATTTCATTGCTCCTGGCAATGTTAATTACATTGTCCAGTGAGGGCCTTTTACATGTCAAAAGGCAATGCTGGGCCTTTTTAGAAATACACTTCTCAATCAATTGGTCTCTGACTAACTTCAAAGTGAATCCCTCAAATTCGCAATTGACCACCAATACCTCAAACTATGAAAAAAAAAGTCCATCTAATTATCTGGCCCCTGTAAGCAATAACACGTGTGTCTAATACAGCATTTTTCTGCACCTAAAAATATTTTCGAAGTTACTGAACAGGAACGTTGATTTTGTCCAAATCTTCCTCTTGAGCATGCACATAATCAGACTGGTGTGGAAACACATTCTGACTCATAACTACAAGATACAAATGAACAGATGTTTCTTCCTACCTGGCCTGAATACGAAACCATCAATGAGCACAAAGTAAGCATTAATCTGAGAATTTTCAAGATCTTGTAAAAAATAAAAAATAAAGTGTCACTGGGGTTACATTCTGCATTTTAAAAAATTTAAATCACTAAACAGCACTAGAAATGCTACATAACTAAGCTATATATGCCCAACAAAAAAGGGGAAATCCAGTCTCTACTGGAAGATTGGCAATTTAAGTGTACTTATCGCTGATTGATAATCTGTGCTCCTACAGTTTTACCCTCTTCAGTGTGTAGATGGTAGACTGAAACTTTCTAGAAGGAAAAGAAGAAGAAGCCACTAGCACAGACAGAAGATGTTCAAATACACGCACAATGCTAATCATGCACACGTTCCTTAAGCACAGCTGTTTCATTTGAACATCCTTTCCACCAGCTTATTAGTAGCTTGTGCAATCCAGTATTACATGCAAGCTAGACAAGGCAACAAGCTATCACTATACACAACAGAATAGAGCACAAACAGGCTTAGAGGTGGCATATGAGATACTGTAAGTCATTGGCTGAATATAAGCAATAGGACACATTCCCTTAGAGATGTGGGCTTGCAGAAACAGCCTCCTGCATTTGCTGGGTGGTGAGGCATAGGAGTAAATAAACACAATAAATTCAATCCAACTTCATAAACTTGCTTGCAATAAAGCAAAGATTGAGAAAGTTCAGGCCTGCATGTGACATCACATGTATCCAGAAGCCGCCATTGACAATTGATAAGATGAAAGCACAGAGAAGAAAGCAGTAAAGAGTTTGAGAAGTAACCTGCGTCAAGTAACAGACACTTAATGGGGCTCCTGACTCGACCGCGTGTTCTAGCCTAAAAAATAATTGGGGGGGGGGGGGGGGGGGAATAGGCCTCTACTGAGGAAGATGGAACAATAGGAGGGCTTAAAAACAGATACAAGGACCTGAGCCTATGCTTTAGGGTGGAGTGTAGGAAATCATGGATTAGCAACTGTTCCTGGATTACGATCAGAAAGGCCCCTCTCCTTGTACTTCTTAGGAGGTTTCCTCAGTGTGACTGGTATATAGACATCTACAGTATTCAATGTTGAGTGTGGGAAGCTCAGGGGTCTCCTATGAGGGTCAAATTGGGAGACAGCATGGATGATAAAAGTGCACATTCTTCAAGATAGCCCCAGGGTTTGTAAGGAAATGAATCTGTGTCTTCTGAAAATTCTACTTTGATAATATTTCCTGCTGCCAAAATAGTGCATATATGGTATATGGGGCCTACAAACTCATTTTGCTGCAGCTAAAAGACATGCTCTATGGACATCATACATATGAGCCAGGAAGTAGATTTATTCTCCCTCTAGAACTTTTCTCACCAGTGGTTCCTCTCACTTGCTGTGTAGGTAAAGCCCAACAGACTCACTTAGGTGTGTCAGGGTGAGGAAGGAAATACCTTACATTATTTGTGAATAGCACCTTTTGCCAGGCTACTGAAGTCACCAGGGGTTCTCTTTATTCTAGTCCCCAGTTCTACATCTTTCTGATTCTCCTGCTGCATCACATGGACCTCGGGCACGTAGATCATACTTTCCAAATTGTCAAATCTTGGGGCTAGCTTGAGAGTGCCCCTCTGTATTTTGCACAACAAACTCCACAACTACTAACTATAGGGGGCTTACTTCACTCTTCACCCTCACCACTCAGGTTATCCTTCACCATGGAATAGCGTTCTTTATATTAAAAAACGTTTTTGATTGTTCTCAATGCGGCTGGGTCAATATTCTCTTCTCTACTATTCGGAGGCCTCTCTATTTCCCATCCTTCTGCTCCTCTAGTTCCCCGTATCACTCCACACATCACCCAAGGGATGGTTAACCTCAGATAAACCAAGATAGCACATTGATTTCTATCAATTATCTTTATGAGTGTACTTTTATTCCTCTCTGGTGTTGGCTGAAAGTTCCAGCTGGATTTCAGGAACCCTGCCGCTCTTGTCTAACCCAGTAGTTTCTTGAGTGTCTGAGTGCGCTTACAGCGGTTACAGCGGTTGTAAAGCTGGGACGACAGCAGGCCTTTCCTGTTTCTCAAGAAGCAGGGTGGACATCTTGATTTTAGCCCCACATATTGGGTAGGGTCATAGGAGCAGGGTGTTGGTCTCTACCACAATACACAGCTTTAAATGTATTTGCTCTGAAAATGGAAGCAAACATAATACATCTCCTCACCGGGGAGTCAGCCAATGGTCTCTCAGAATTCAATTGTTCTTCTCAGGTTTTCAATGCTGGATCTTACTATTGGCTAGGAGAGCTCTTCAAGATCATGGCAGCCATACAGGATGCCGAGCCATACAACCGAAATGGCAGGCAGGAAAGAGGGGGGAAGAATGGATTTTCAGTTGAAAAGAATAGAGGGGATTAGAAGGGACTGCAAAGGACAGAGTGGAGAGCTTGTGTTTAGCATGGAGCAATGATTGGCGTGATGACGGCAATGGCGGTTATGGCTAAAAAGTGTAGGGAAGGGAGGAGGGTAGAGCAGGGACAATTGAGTGGCTAGAGGAACTGACATTGTTGCCAACAGTGACAACTGCTGAGATGAGGCCAACCAATGCGCATTGGAGGAAATGAAGGCTTGTCAAAAGCAGGTACACAAGGGGTTGCACATGTTAAACAAAAGTGATGGTGTATGGTAGAGGCCATGGACGAAGGGGAGGAGATGTTTGGGGAGTCATTAAAATCTCAGTGGTGGAAGAAATGGCAATTATCAGGATTTGAGTCTAAGAGTGATTCTTAGTGGGTCTCTATCTACCACTTTGACTGCAACTCAGATCTCGGAGTGAGAGAAGGCAGACAATTTCAATAAGCTTTATTTGATCACTTAAAAGCAGATCAAAAGATCAGCACTATAAGAATACATTATCAATCAAACATTAAATTATGCGATCATATTGCACTTTTTGAAAATGAGCTTACAGCTAAACATATGTCAAGGCAAGCTAACTGCTGCAAATAAAGCAATGCCACTCTTCACCTGTGAAAATTGTGCTTGTGTAAAAGAGGTCATAAATAACATTGTGCAAAGAGAAAATACCATTTACAACAAACGAAAAATTAAAGCAAAGTCTGGGTAGACACCTTGTCGCATCGGCAGCTACATATATTAGAGGAACTGAATTGGCCTTGTGGGAAACATAATACCCATCCGATGGAGCCCAATCTAAACCAAGACAACAACATACACTGCCAGGATCAGGTCCAAATAGGGCGCCACCCCCAGTTTTTTAAAATTATTATTTGTCCTCATGTCACCACGGATTAGCACTAGTCGAAGCGCCCTTCGTGAGTGACCAGAATCAGATATAGATCAATCAGAATTATTGGGTTATTACGAAAACTGCACTGCCCTCCCAGTTACTGAAATGAGAGGATGTAATCATTGGACAGAGCGGTCTTCAATATTTTAGTGAATTCCAAAACCGAGACTGCTTTTATCTATTTTCGAGAAAAAAAACACAGAATTCTTCCAATTTTGCCAAGAATGGGGCTTCCGGATAAACGCAAAGTTTACAGATTTCTCTTCTTGCTAATAGTATTAAGTAAAATATAAAATAATGGTGATTTACTTGCAGGGCGCCACCCCAGTGTGGTTTGTACTAGTCAGTATTCCCTAACAGAGGGCTTTATTAATTCTCTGATGGTTGAGAAAAATAAGGGAGGGCGGAACTTAAAGCTAAAGGGTAGGGAAACATTGGGAGAAGAGTTGGCAACAAAACTGAGGTATTTTCAGAAGAACATCGTGGTGATGTAGTTGAAAAGTCTCTGGGAGTAATGCAAGTCATGCTGAACAGTCAGGCACAGAAAATGGGGAAACAGGAAGCGAGAGGGGCAGATGTTTCTAAGGATGAGCAGATATGAGCGAATGAAGGGTGTCGGGGGTAGATTTGGGGGATAAATATTGCAGTACAGTAAACAGTAGCTCAGGAAGGGAAGGAGGATTTTTCGGAAAGAATTAACGAACTGATTAGTAAGGAAGGTAGACAAAGAGAGGGTGGAGGAGAGCAAGTTTAAGGTGTAAGACTATAGAGGAGTAGCGGTGGAAGGGGGAGTACAGGATCAGACAGGGGACACAGGAATGGAGCAACAATAAGGAAATGAAGGGACAGAGGAAGGGCAATGGAAAGGGAAAGGAAGAACAAATGAGAGGGGAAGTCTGAGGGGGGTATTATTAGAGAGTGGGGAAGATACAGATTATTTGGATAGGATTCTGGGATCTTTGAGTGGGGACTTGAAGGTGGGCACAAAACTAGAGACATAGGAATGGTACAAAGATAGAAGTAAGAATGAGGGATTGATGAAGGTAAGATACAATAACTAGGTGATTGGGTAGACAGGCTATGTGAGATTTCAACTTGTCACCTGCACTGAAGTCGAGGATGCTATGGCTGTGCGGGTTTGGGGAGGTGGGTTTAAAAGCTGAAGTCTCAAAGGATTTGATATGTTTGCACTCTTGTTGGGGGATTAAGAAGGAAGAGTGGTAGTGCAATACAGAGATGTGTGGGTGGATCAGGAGAAGCAACAAGTGTGTAGGACATTGGTACAAGTGATTATGATGCACATTTTGTGGGAGGAGAGACCATATCTTGCTTCATGACTCCCAAGGTATGGGGAATATGTCCGCAAGTTGTATAATGGTAATAGAATCAGTGATGCATGGACAAACGTGAACAATTCAGAAAGTTAAAGGGAAAGGCATCTATAGTTTAGTTGGGCAAGTAGGTATGCTGATTATTGGGTGGATGCAAGGGAAAGGGACATGTGGCCCTTTTCATTCAGCCTCCCAGTAAATGGGGTACAAGTTTACAACAAGGAGGACCGGTTTAAGAAGCAAGGGTACAGCTTGCACTCTGCACCGGGTTGCACGTACAGAGCAAATTGCAGATTCCTAGAGAACTGCAGCAGGTGTGGTGGGGTCCATTCCAGATTACAATGTCAGGAGAGATCAGTTGAGTCAGTCAATGGTGGTGAAGATAAATAGATTGGTCAGCAGGCGAAGAAAAAGTGAAGCAACCATGGAGGGCCAAGATGTACACATGCCTATTAAATTACTTGACTTGTTTTAAAGAAGTTCATGGTGTGTTATGACATTGAGGAATACACAGAGTTGAGTCAGGTTTTCTTACAAGGTTTTTCCATTTGATATCAGGGTCTAGTCGGGAGTTTCACAGCACCCAGGCTAAAGTCAAGAAAGGAACTGCCATTCATTTTAGATTAAAAAACTGAGAAATTGGTGTCCCTTAATCGAGGGGCATCTCCATTTTAGCTGATCCTATTTAGGAATTTCAGCATAACACCCTTTGGTTCTGGTACCCGAGAAGGAGCAATGTGAATTCAGCTCTATCTTACTCGGAAAGGAGGTTTAATGAACACTGTTGACCTAGACAGGAAAACAATAATCCATCGTTTGAACCAGCAGATAAAATAATGCTTAATCAGGGTGTGGGCACACACCTGTCTAAGGCAGAAAACTAGTCACCATTTCACTTACTACCAGTGCCTCCACAGAACTTAGCATTTGTAGACGTTGCTGCACAAGGGATATCATATCATGATAAATGGTTGGTGATGGGTATACTGTGCTCAAAAGGTTAAATAACTTTCTTGTGTGTTGCCTGTAGAGTGGTCAGAATGGAATTGCACACTATCTGGATTACTTTTTGTTTGTCAGTGCAGCGGTTAGGCGAACATAAAAGGGTGGTGGAAAGCTGTGGGTGCACAACAGTAAGACTGGATGTGCCCCTAGCACTAGAGAAATACGACGGGTCAGCAACACAGCTTTCGTTCTGGGGTACTGAACTTGATACTATTCAACAGGCACCCTAATTATAGGGTGCAGACCTTCGTGGTATAGGTCTAATTTTGTCTGTTAACAAAGAAGGTGCAGAGGCAACGTTTGACTGCCCAGATTCATTTTTCAACCTGAGTGATACCACAGGACAGGCTATTTTCTCTGAAGTTATTAAAAGCCATGTCAAGGGTGAGGCACAAATCCAGTTGAACATCAACATTTAGGCAACTATCCTTATTGTGTACGTCACAATATCATCATATAGGGCTCCACACTTCTTCATCCACTAAAAGATGTTGGCATAAAATTAAAACACAACAGTGACTGTAATACCATGAATTGCATTTACTCTCTCTAGTGTCCATGTGAGCTATTATACATTGGCAAACCAGAAAGAAAACGTAAACTTCGGATACCTGAACAGAACAGCAATAGTCGAAGCAAGGCAAGTTAAGGAAGTTTAAGTATCCATCATTATATTTTTTATAGTTTCACTAGAATCATGAAATCCCTTTTAAATAAAAAAATATATGAGTTACGCCAATTTCATCAACTGTAAGCAACATATTAGGATAATATTTTGATATGTAAAAAATGATGAAGACATCAATATCACAACTGAACAATACAAGCCTAATGCTCTGCACATCTTTATAGCAAAATGACAAATTACTCAATGCTTTACATTCCCAACTATGCCACTTCTGATTTCCAGATCCTTTTCTGTTCCACGTGAAAGCTTGGGAAAAAAAGTTGACTTTTTATATTCAGTTCTTAAGGTAACACTAAAAAATGAATAATTATTCATGGGGATATTTAGATAATACTCTTTCATGGATTTTCGCAACATATTTTTTTTTCTAATTTACAAATGCGCTGTCTGCACTTTAATTACCAGCTGAACCTGGTATTTGGTTGTACATATTTTATTCTCCATTGCTGATAAACCCCCTCCTCCTGACTATTTTGCACATATCTCTCTCTGCATCTTTGCAGTTCCCATACGGCCTCCTCGCGCTTCTTTCACCAGACAGAATAGAGACCTATGAAGTACATATAATAATGTTTAGTCCTTATGAACCTACATTGGATTATGTCCATGCTTGGAAGAACGCTCATTTACAGTGAGAATGATCTCACAGGGGGTAGAACTACTCACTCCTAGAGTCGCTCTCTAGATGAGAGCATCTATTTTGACTCTAAATAAATTTCGTGTATGGGAACCAAATAGAATTGTTATAAAAATGGAAACAATAGCTTGGAATGATTAGCACTTTTTATAACTGAAGGTGGCCAGCCCACATACTTAACATTTATAAAAGTTTAGTCGTTTCAGATCACCGTTTGCAGATTGATTCGTTATAACGAATTAGGGTGCCCAGCTTACTTTGGTAATGACTGTAATGTCAATGCAATAACTAACTGCAATCTATTCTTTTTGTTTCCCCCTTGACATTTATCCCCTCTTCCTCCAATTATAATGCCCAAACCTTTATCAAATTAATAGTCAACTTGATCTCATCACAATAAGAGGATAATGTATTCGACCCTTTATGCAGACTAATTATAGTCCAGAAAGACAGTGCCATCGTCAGACAGGAGATTAAAATTGTATGTTTGCCTCCACTTAGGTGACTTCAGTCAAACCTTTAGTAAATAGACAAAATAATGGGCAGAAGTCCAAGTATTCATGCATGGTTAACTCATATAACTCCTTTTAAATCCCTCGATACAATACTCCTTGCATTGCCGTAACGGAACTTCAGGGGGGCCCTCTTGCAAAGTACATTAAGGGGGGGGGTTCTTTCTCCGGACCCAGGCAGGAGCTCTCAAGCCAGGGGGCTGCCGCCAGTGCACAGTGCTGGTGGGGGCCCCCAGGACCTCGGTGGCCCACAGCAGAGGCTGTAGGGGCCAATGTTAGGTCACTGACTCCTTGCTATTGGGCTTGATGTTTACATCAGAACCACAGAACTACATAAGCGTTGTACCAAAGTGTGAAGAGCAGCATGTGGGCAGTGGGCACGAATCTTTTATGGGTACATTATCCAAGGCACAAGCTCAGACCAGCTTTTCAGTCAGAATTTCAGTAAGGAGACTACATCTAAAAAATAGTTTACAATTAGAGAGAATCTCTATGACAAATCAAAATAAAGGTGAACAGCTGTGCAGGGTATCAGCTAGAATCGTTTTGCCTTTCTTATTCTAAACCTGGAAAGTGAAATAGAATAAAAAAACATTTTGTAAATGTCCATAGCTGAACATAGACGATGCTGCCCGACATTGACACGGAAATCTTCCATCCCTAAACCAGAGTAAAAATACATTTTATCAGTGCTTAATTTGAGCCTGTGGTTTCCGGAGCTCAGCACTGGCACTTAATCATCAACACCGGTGCTTTTCATGAGCCACAGTTAAGGACACATTCATTTATGGTAGGCGTGGGGATATTAAGTGATCTGTCCAGAATCACAGGATGTTGAGAAGATGTCAAGACTTGAGCCTGGTTCCCCAGCTCCAAAGTCGACAGCTCTGGTCATTACGCCACACCCTCTCCCCACTTTCATGGTTAGTAGTTGGTTCTGTTTTAGGCGGCGCTAACAGGAGAGATGGGCAGGTGCCAGCTGCCTCCTGATGGGACACTTATGTTTTTATAAATAAACCACTGCATTAGATGCTCCACAGCTGGAAGAGATATTTTTTAAAAGACTGCAGTCTATGAAAGCGTTTCTCTTAATGGCTTCCACTTTAAGCTTTTTGGCTGAATTTCAAATTTCCAAAAACAGATTAAATGCACCGTTCAGACTCCAAGAAGTTGGTCTTTATTGAATTAGGAAGCCTGATGGAAAAAGCCCTTTTGCAGTCATCAACTTTGCAATTCAGAAAGTTAGGGGGTTTGCTGTAGATAAACGACTTGTTGGTATGTATGAAACCCATTTCGTGAATCAGAAAAGAATTGCCAACTTGTAAATTGGTTTACCAACACATACCAAATCGCAGTTAGAAAGGTTTTAAAAGGCGTTTTTTACTAACTCTGTATCGGTATTGTATGTATCAATGGTTTGTGACCGCAATTATGGCCACAAACCATTGCTTAGTTACTGTCATCTCAAATGATGTGGTAAATGATTGGTGGTAACGGAATGATGTCAGCATACTCAGGGGGAGAAGGTAGTGCCCACCACCTGATAATTTTACCAAATGGGAACATTATTTTCTTTTTAAATAACACCGGTTTGTTAAGGAGCATGGGCTGCTTTAAAACAAAAAAAGCAATTCCCATTTAGGAATGCAACTGAAGGGATGATGGGCTGCAGTTTCTTCGAGGTTCTCAAATAGCAACCTACCCTTGTGGCGATTTTTGAACATGACCGATGAGTGCATAGCTTGCATCCCAAAATCACAGACTACTGTCGCAGGACATCAAATGCCACAGACGTGTCTGCTTCACACAAATGTGCCTACAACTTCCAGGTACTTGAGCATCCTGCTCACTGCATCTGAATATGCAGATGAGGACTTTAAATACAATGTTGACCACAAGCTCATTAGAAACATACATAGGAATCTTCATATTGTTTGATGTTTCTAGTGAAATATCTGAGAAACGACTTGACACAGAGTAAGAACTGAAAAACCACCCCTGATGTACAAAGAATCCAGCACAGAGAGTGTTAACAAGTTATGGAATAACGAGCGGATGGGCTGCCTTTCTCCTGCTGTCATGAACCTCTCCTGACTAAAGAAAACACATGAGCAGGAATCTAGCAGCATCTTTACAACATACCTTTACAAAGTCTGTACAATGCCTAGCCTGACCGCTCTATTGAAGTCTTTGTTTGCCTCAGAGTTGCTTTTTAGCTGTAAAATAGCTGCCACCAACTACCATAGCTTTTTCGTTCTGTCGTTCCTTTAGTAGATAATCCCCTTTGCTGACTATATTGCACAATGAAGTGACTGAACAGTCAATGTGAATATGCATACACATACCCTTTTCCGGTCGAATAAAAATAAGTATGTAGATGTCCTCCTCACTCCATCAATGTTTGAAGAGACACAGAAAGAAAAGTAGCAGAAACAATAAGTACGTTTATTATCCTTTTCAGGTCTAGTGGGTGCAGACAATCTGGATCAGTGTTTCGAAAAGTCTGATGTAAAATGTTATGCTCCACTTCAGACACTGTATACAGTCCAAATGGCAGAGGAAAATGTGATCCTAAAACTTGCATTGAGAAAATCCTTGGACTGCTTCAGCACAGAGAAAAATAAGACAACAGGGCAAAGATGATCCAATAAGATGTCAATTAATTATTTGCACAACAATGTTGATAACTGCTTGTTTCAAGGCTACCCAGTTTGGTTTACATAAAAAGTATCTTAGTTTTGTATGGTGCAAGACATTTTACCTCCACTTGGGAACCATGCTTACTTATGAACGATAACTACTGCAAGATGCAGCTACTATTAACTCAATCAGCTACAGAATAATCATCTATGGCATAACCACAATTAATTACTCATTGCTGAATGAATAAGGCAAATGTTTTTGGTACTGGAATTGCCCCCTTGCCTCCCTCCTACCTTGCCAAAATCAGGTTTCTTCGATTACACATGAGTAGCAGCCACTCCTTCAAGACCAACATCAGTATGAAGAGCCAAATCATATACGGGGGGTATTTGATTGGTATTTGGCGCTACGAGACTCATCCCACTAATGTATGTTGAAAAGCTTGATATGATCTATATGATCACATAACACAACAGTTATTTTCTTTTTGATCTTCTTTTATTGTTTTCGGCTATTAGCCTCTTCCTTAGTTTTTATAGCCAGCCAACACGTGTTTCGTCAGTAAGGGTAAGACTCATCCCCAGCACAGAGAATATTTGAAACAAATTTGAACAATTACGGGTCCCTAGGGATGCAAAAGGGAGCATGGCACCCGTCATTGTGCATAACATTCAGAATACGAGTACTAAATACAAAGGGGAAGGTGGGTATGGAGCACTTTATAGTGATTTTGGCTATTGCGTTCCTATTTAAAGATGGAGATCAGCGCACACAGGATTACCGCCCTTTTGGCAGGTCGGCTTAGTTCTTTCTCTAGTTACTGACCTGGAAGGTCTCGCACACAGAGCTTGAATTACTACCGGGACTAGGGACCACTGCAGATACCGGTCGTGTACTCGGGCTTGCTGTATGATGGATTGATTACACTCTTAGGAAAGCGTTTTCATTCCGAATAGGAAATGCTTGGTATAAACTCGGTTATGACTTTACAAAACGCTGATATTACACTATCACATTCTACAGATAGTGATACTGTGAAGACACGGATATACAGGGATATTGGACTGGATAATAGGAAGCGGAAGCTCTCTGCTGTGAAAGATAGTTGACGTATACACCAGTGTATTGGGAGATTTTGAATTGGATATTCAGGTAAGTGAGCAAGATGGATTGCTTTTCTAAGTTAGAGAGATCACATTGGATACACAGTTTCCTAAACCCTTATAATTGAATCTAACAGGTTGTACATATATTTGGTGTTGAAAGGACCCCTGCCACACAAATATGAATAGATAAATTGGGTGTCAAGCTTCCAAGTTCACTATGGGATGATACTAAACAGACTGCCTAAAACTACAAAAAGGGCACACATTTCGTTTTGTTTTATATTACGTTCTACGTGCATGGGTCTTCACTTGTATTTGAACCCTTCATCATATGGTTTCTAATATGACACACATATATAAGGGTGTATGGAGTACATAAGCCAATCTAATTACCCGTTTTTATAAATTAAGATTGGGATGTAAAATATATTTGTTTTATATCCCTGAAGAAGTCCGAGGTTTTACCCTCACTGACAAAACACGAGTTAGCTGGCAATAAAAACTAAGGAACAGGCTAATGGCCGAAAACAATAAAAGAAGATCAAAAATAAGTTATCTGTTGTGTTCTTTCAATGACTGGACTGTAATTTACATAATTGAACCAAGATTGTGTGTGCTAGAGTTATATATATATTCACTATGAAGATACAGACAGTTTGATACCAGGTTTCACTTATGCACACAGTCAAAGCACCTCTCCCAGAACACAAGTTAAGAACTGCAACTGAGTCCTGGTCCTGGGTACACCTAGATCCACTTCTCGGCATACCAGCCAACTTTCTTACATCAAAAAAGATTGTACCCCTAGCCACACTAAGGCCCATTAAGGGACTGAGAAAGGAGGAGTAGATGACCCCCATACTATAGAAACTATTTTGGCTTTTCCCGCAAGCACAAATCCTTAACAGATTCTCTTTGTCATATTCCAGGCTATCACATCTAACATGCCACACGACCTAAATGTGAAGATGAAGATCTCCAGTGCTAAAAACAACATACTACTAGGGATGAAACAGAAAACTGCAAGCAGGTAAAGGCGAGGAGAAAGGTCTTCTTTTGCTTTGCATCGGCCATCCGCAACTCAATCCCAATTTATACCTGGCAAGCATATCCACTCCTCAACATTAGGAGGAAATAGAAGATGAAACACTTCAAGGAACGTCTCATCCAGCTGAGAATACTTGGATGTCAAGCAAGAGACACTCTCATTTGTAAGCAAGTTTTCCATCAACAAAATTTGAACTCCCTTTTAATGTATAGAGCTAAGTTACATTGCATTATTATTAGGTTTGCCCTACAATTATATATATGTGTGTGTGTGTGTGTGTGTGTCTGATGAGTGGCTTATATGTGTCTGATGAGTAATTTACATATGGCAGGTAGGTCCATAGGAAAGTCACAACAGAGACCGATTTCTAACCTCAAACTTCCATCCAAATACTGCTGTGAAGAGTACCATGTCATGCTACTTTTTTGGTACTTGTCCTCTAAGGAAAAGTATTTTCAGTTGGAGCTCACATTCATTCCCACAACACCCAGCATGTTTCCCTTCAGCTGACAAAGGTGTGATGGATACTACACGAACTCTGACTTTGCTGCATAGCCAGACTCTCTCAAAGCTCGCTCCCATGCAATCGCCCACATATCTGTTGCATGTAAATACAGACAGGCACACTAGTTGTCAATTACCTTTTGGTCCATCCATGTTTCTCTGACTCACAGTCAAATTGTTCACATACCAGTTTTGGCATTAGAAAGGCATGCTTGCTCACAAAGGTATGTAAACTGTGGCAAATCGTTCCTTTATTAAGAAGGAGCATCACAATGATGGTGGAGTGGAAATTAATTACTTGCATTCATTTCCTTGAATCTATAGAAACACACTTTTGCAATGCACATCATAATGAACAGAACTAGGTATGGTATCATGGGGCTTTGTTGGCAGCAGTTAGTTCCACTAGCCATAGCAAACAAGGAGAACTTTCAAATAAATGGCAACCTGATTATAGAGACCTGCTGTAGTAGGAAATTATGACGCGTTACAAAAAATCATCTATAACAGATCAAACCAGGTTTAATCTAGCCAGGAAATCCCAAACAATGAAGTGCTGGTATTCTGGAGCTAGAAGGTGAACTTAAGCAGAGACCACGTTCACCAACATTTGGTGAACGTAGTGAACGAACCAATAGATAAACATGGGAGCACAAAATTCTGTCTTTCAATCACATCTGTGCAATTTTAAGCCTAAACTAAGGTTGCCCCTTGAAATTAATTCATGCTTTAAATAACAGTCAAACATATCAAATGAACCCTGAAAGCACCTTAGAGTTCAGCTGGGATTTTAGATACTTTTTTGGGGTAAGAGAGCAACTTCTAGCCACGGGAAAAAGAGTCATTTGTCAACAAATTGATAGTGATGTGCATATTCTCCCACCATACTCACTGAAATCAACTTATTAATTTGTTTTGAGCGATAAACGTATAACCCATGCACTAACCACTAACCAACTTCCGGTAACTCCGGGACGACCTGAAGAGTTCTCGTGGTCTCTATTGTGATCCAATAGCAAGGAGCCCTTAAACCTATTAACATGTATGGACCACTGACGCAGTAGTAAAATTACTCACATTCCAGTACACTAAGTTGTAAATGACATGCTAGCTAGCATCAGAACAGAAAGAATAACGATATCAAATTTTAACAAAATGGAGAAAAAGCACTGGCAAAGACAAAAGGTCTTCTTTTGGAAAGACATTAGCTGACCTTCTGGCTTTGCAGCTGCTTTTGTTGTAGCTGATGCTAAAAAGCACTGGGAAAAAGAAAAATACTAGTTGGTGACAATGCTGAACAGCTTAAGCATAAAAAGCATGAGTCCCACCAGGCACATGCACACTTAAGTTATGATTCAGCATTGCCCATTTCATTTTTTTTATTTATCACAAGTTAAAATTCCAAGATGGTAGACTCCCATCTTGCAGTGGTTAATTAATAAATAAAAAAAGAAGAAAATGAGCACAAAAGCACATTATAAAGAAAAAGAGCAGCCCCAGAGCAAATTGCAGCTCCTTGGTTCTTTGAAAAATAAATAATCAATGATATCACACAAACACAAACACCGCCCTCTCTACCCCCCAAGAGAGAGTTGATATGTGGAATGAATAAATGAACTCTGCTAAACAGAAGGAAGCAACAACACTGAACAGAGAGAATCGGGAGAATAGCGAAGAAGATTAGAATGATGTAAACAAAAAAAACAGCAACAAAAACGTAGAGCAGTGAGGGAACGCAGTAGGAAGAGCAACAAAGAGTGAGGGGAAAGCAGGACAAAGGGGCCAGAGCAAGAAAACATACATTGAGTGTAAATGAAAAAGAAATGTTGTTTCCCGATGACAGCCCTGGAAGGACAGAATAAGCTATTTTTTGTTGTTGCAGTTTTTATATAGAGCGAATTCGATCTGAACTTTACATGAGCAGCAGTTACATTCCACAGGGACACATTCATTTTTGGTAGGCACGGGGAGAGTAAGCGAATTGCCCAGAATCACACAATGTTGAGCCCACGCGAGACTCGAACCTGGATCCCCAGTTCCACAGTCGGTAGCTGTGGCCGTAGAGACACATCCTCTCCCGTGGTCAATGGGAGATTAGACGTGCAAGATATCAGTTTGTTAACTAATGCGCTTTGTTAAAAATAAAAAGATAAAAATTGGGTCCTGGTTGAAAGGCCATTTTAAACATACAGTCCCCGCATTTTCCAATTCGATTAGGATTACTAAATTTGGAGAACTAACTATAATGTCATGGTTCGGTAGAATTCTTGGAAAGGCATTTCATAATACAGTTTGTTATATGAAAATAAATGGAAGGCGGACAAAAAAAAGTGCAACGTCAAACGGCAATAGAGTAGAAGATGCGGCACAGAGAAGATGAGTTGGAGAGGCAGGGGAAGGTCGAGAAATAAAGGAAATGTAATCAGGTCTTCAAGCATGCATTCGTTTATTAATTAATAAAACCACTGTAGGGCTTAGAATGAATTGTAAACACGTACGTTGGGGTCCTAACTCGGAAATGTCAAAGAGACATTCTTTAACCCCGAACGGCAGTCATTTATTGTACAGTGGTAGCTCATGGCATTTAGGTTTTACTCTGACACAATCTATAATGCGATACATTATATCATATAAGATCTTGTGGTTTTCAATTCTCCCTCCCAACTCGGGAGTCAGGGGCTTTCAATGCATTAACCTATTACCTTGTTGTGATAGTCTCTGACATTCAGTGAAATTTTTTAATGAGATACAAAATGTCATTTGCTTCGTCTGTGTACAGCCTGCAAAGCATCTGATGGTAAAGTAAGCAATTTTATGTACTTTTGATATTGAAGAAGTGCATTAGTGACGGGGAAAATGCATAATGCAGAATATTTTTCATAAACGGAATCTTCGGAATCTTCACAGAAGTATGCACTTCTGAAATTCAGTTCGAAGGGGAACCGAGCTCTGACTTCACCAAAGAAGGATGCAACTTCAGTTACTTAGAATTCAGGCACGGGTCTTTTGCACTTAAAACGGCATTTACAAAGGATCTGTAAGAATCATTTCTTGCAAAGTATTCTTTCTGCGCCATATTTCTACAGATGGAAAGATGTACTAAAAATGTGCTTCAGGTGTAAGTGTGAAATTTGTGTTTTGGGTATCCTTTTGCAAACGCATATGAAATGGCAACTAAAAGACCACATAATGACTTGAAGGTGGCTACAGTGGATTGCCAAGGGCAAAAGGCAAACAATCCAGCCACTGTAACAAGACAGAAAATATATAGCAATATCATTACTGTGATGCAGGCATCCTTTGTCCTCGATTTCCCTTCCTTGCATAGGGATCCATTAAGGATGACTTTGAGCAACAAAGCAAAATGGCTTTTACCGAAAGTACTAGCCCATGTACAGAGGACCAATGCAGCAATGCAACCCAATTTTTAAGGGGAATGCCCTTTCCTGGCCACTGATAGCAAATAAACCGCCCTGACTTCCACCTCAATTTTCCTCTCCATTGTCAATATCTCTCTTGTTAATAGTGCATCACCACTCAACCTGAGAATTGGTCACATCTCGCTTAAGAAAATGTCATCTCAACCGATATAGCATAAACAGCTATTCTGTTCCATAACAAAACTCTGCAACCTAGAAATAATTATGAACTATATTTCAGCAGTTAATCACCTTGAATACAATTGAAACAATCTAGTAGGAACTTATTATTATGGTTTTTGTCCTCAGCCACTATTGAAGCGGTACATATAATGGAAGGAGGGAAGATGTCTAGCATGGACCAGTCGGCAACGTGTGGAGCGTGCAAGGGTGCACTCAAGATTATCTTTCTCTCTCTCTCTGGTTGCCACAGAGAGAAAATGACCTGCATTGATTCATAACGGACCTTTCGGAATAATCTAAATTTGTGAAGATTGGAAGAATACTCGCGGTCCTATCCTGCCGATCTCCTAGTACCTGTCATGTATTTCCGTGATGAATCATGAGCCTATATATTTTTTGAAATATACAAGAAGCCGCAAGGGTATCTGTGGTACAAAAGTGGCATATTATGCTGAGCATACTCAACTCTTGCTTAAGATGTGAAACGCTACAGCAACTGATCGCAAGATAGTCTATGGTACTCAGAGTAAAACAAGTCAGTCTTTCTACCTCTTGTTCAATATCTGTAAAATAAAGTGCTGTCCCTATTCCATGTTTAAAACCCTGATGTTTAATCCTGTCTCTCTCAATCTGCCAAAGAGTCTGCCTTTTTCCTTAGTGTTCTCCTTGCAGGTCAATTGATTCACATCAACTTCTATTCACTTTAACTCCTTAGGAAGATAATGACATTTCTTTAACTTTTATTCCCCCATTCGTGTGTTGGTCGTGTCACACCTAAATTAATTTTTCACCTCTAACAGAGGGAAAAGTCCCAAAGAAATGTTCCCTTAAATGCTGTGTGCTGCTACACTATAGATCAACAAAATGGCAATCAATAGGTTGTTCTTTAACTGGCTTCCACTCCAGAGCCTAACTGGTTGAGAGCATGCTGCAATTTCTCAACAATTTTCTCATCTCAATGATAAACTCAACAAACAGCAGTCAACATTTCCTTTGCATCCACAACTCACTTTGTTCTAGAAATTTTCCTTGCAAGAAATAGTTCAGAACACACATTAAATGATCCCATCTCTTCCTAACCCACGAATTCCCTCCTATTACTCACACCTTTCAGTAAACTCTCTCGCTGATTGGAAAAATGTCTTTATTATGCAGTTCTTCTTACATCTACTACACTGAGATGCTTGGTCTGTGCTTACAAATTTAAGTGTGGTATATGGCACAGACTATCAGCAAGCCGATGCCCTTGAAAACAAGACTACTTCCCATGTCAAAGGCAAGATGATTATGTGATTTTTAAAAACTGAATGCATGTTCTTTCCCAGAGTTTGATGACCTGGTGGCGTTTAGATCCTCCCTATAAAGAGACTACAGATCACCATTCAATTTATAATACATGAAAGGGTAGGAATTTAATGCACTTGTTGTTGCATGTTGTAATTTGTGAACAATTCAGCCAGGCCATGGAATGCTGAAGATTATTTTTAAGCTACAAATATATTTCTTTAGGATATGGATTGTTAAGTGAAGTAGACAACAGTCACAGGAGGTGGAACTGTTAATCTATGGGAAGTCATACTTGAACAATTCCTTCTTTGTGGGAATCATTGTCATTAAAGAACAGGCCTTATGCACCCCAAAACATTACAGACATTAACACTAGGTAACAGATCCTCAGGAATGCCGCATTATGTAAACCAGAATGAATATTTGAAATTAATTAATCAAAACCAGGCATATTTCTAAAGAAACAAGTGGAAATGGGAGTTTAGAAATCTTCTCAGTATGACATTTTCACCCTATTAAACATTCTACTTTTCCCTGAAACAGTCACTGAATGAAGTGTTGGGTTCTTCCCCAAAGACATTGTACATAGAAATAGAAAGCTGCGCAATTGTAAGGTATGTTTCACACATGTTTATGTCATGAGTCACCACCATAATAGGTCTTGGAATGGAGCGTCATCAACATGAAAGTAACCAAAAGCCACAAAAACAGTGAGAGACTACCCTGAAATAACCCTTAAGTAGAATACACTTATGTGATTGTACTCACTTTGATGGCTCATAGCTTATGGAGGAAACAATTTCAATGCTCTTATGCAGTCAATTTAGTATTCCTTCTCAGGGACAATACAAAGATACAGGAACCATTTGCTGACCTTAGGGGTAACTTCATGGCTTGTAAGCATTAGTTTATGAAACTCTACATATACCCTGCATGAAGACATGATGGATTCTTCTAGATTTCTTAGTGACCAAATGGCAAATAAGGGAATCACTGTTTTCAGTGGTTAACAGATTTGAAACGATTATAACTGCAACCATTGTCAGAATTTTGACAGACATTTTTATCTGGAATGGCCACAAAATGTGTTGAAAAGCTATTCCTCTATCATAGTGGACCTTAACCTTTTGACTTCTGTGAATCCCCACTTAATAATTACTGGAATACGGGACCCCCACTGAGTCATTACTGGAAGCTGAGGATTCCGGCCTAAACAATTTTGATGATTGAACTGCAAAACAATACACAAAAATACAAGAACAAGCATTCATCAAATACACAAATGATCAAATATTTGATTTAATTCACAAAAAATATAAATAAAATAATGTTTTTATTTTTAATAGAAAGGTATGAACTTTTTTTAATTAAATTGAGGCTATCCATTGTCCATACTATATTCTGTTTGATATGCACTTGCACTGCTTCCACAAATCAGTCTGAGGATACCAACTCAATTTTTGTTGCCTCCAATATCCAATTCCTTCGCAAACATTTTAAAATTGTCAATTGTTATATTTTGCTTCTTTTTTTATATCAACTTTATTAATCTGTTAATATTATTTAATTTTCAAAGCAATCATGGTCCTCCAGAGTGGGCATTGCAGAACTCAAGGGGTCCCAGGACCACGGGTTAAGAACCACTGGTCTATTACAATAGCTCTTGCTGTCTTGCATATATATTCTAATAAGTATCGCTGTAGATATTAAAAGACAATTTAAGCGTGAATATGGATGTGCAGTTGTTTATGCGTACAATGTAGGTGACAAATTAAAATGCCATTAGATTTTCAGGGTTTGCATTTCTTTTGTTTTTCTCATAGAATAAACATTTCATAAAAATAAGCTCATTTAACTCAAATAAAAAAAACTAAAAATATCAAAGAAATTTGTATGATGCACCAGAAAAACAAGTTCATAATACATGTCCATATAAATATCTGGATAATAGAAGAAAGTCATGATGCTAGCTACACATTGTAATCAAGTTAGGCATTAATTAACTTTCTAACGAGGACCACCATGTATCTACACCTCAATCAATAGAGTGCTGCCCAAAAACTTGCAGTGTTTGCCTGGATTTGGTGTAGGTGAAAGTGACTGGTAAATGCGGTTAGAGCCTAGTGAGCAAGTTGATGTGACAACTCCTGCGGCGCTGAGCTCTCTTAACTGTCTTTTATATATTTATCATGGGGTTCGGTTAAAACAACTCCGCAAATATGACAGGACCATACATCTTTATTTAGAAGCTGGAACATCTTCAATCGCTTCCTCATAGCTCCACACTGTATTTAACCACCAATCACTCACGCACCCAGAATCAGGAGCCATAATCAGGCATGCACACAAAACACCAATATACTCAAACATTTTAAGAACATTGGGGATACAGTGTACCTCACGTGTAGGTCACATGTGCCAATCACTTCAGGGATGATAGCTTTTTGAAGAGATTGAAGGACATGATGCATCACATGACGTCCTCATGGAAGGAATGATCCTGGAGCATTTCTTCATGCATTCTTGTACTGACTGCATAAATACGTGGGTTAATGCTAACTGATTAAGAATGTATATAACTGCACATTATAATTGTAGCATACTATTATTAAAGTGCTATCTTTCGTTGTACAGTGATTAACACACTAAAATGATACTCAAATTGATAATCTATTGTGATGTTATTGGCAGCTTGTCTTTGTGTCATTCCATCATTCCGTATGCATGCACTTGCATGATGACATGCGCACATGTGGACTGTAGTTTATTCTTTTAAAAAAATGAATTATTGACTGTTCCAAGATGTGGACACTTCTTGGAGTAAGTAGAAAATAAAAAGAATGCACTTTTACATGTACAAAACCTTTTTTTTTTTTAAAGAAAAAAGAAAATAGAGCACTCTGGCAGCTGTCTGGCTCCTCAAAGAATTTGAGAAAATAATATTCTAAGAACCATGAGGGGTGCAGGAGCAACGGAGAAGAGATTTGTGGGGGAGGAAGAAGGAGCGGGCACAGCAGCAATGGACAAGCTTGAGGCTGGGCCAGAATAGAAAATAAGTAAACTGTGGTGTCGGATGCAATTGCCAGAATCAATGAGGAGGGATCAACGAGCGTCAAATGAGGAGAAAAGCAACACACAAGGGCACGAGCAAGTGGGAGAAGCAATAGACAAGCTGGGGTGAGGCTGGGCGAAGAGGGGTCAACACAGAGCACACATGGGGCAGGTATTTAAGGGGACGAAGCACACGAGAGAGAGCACACGCAATTTTCTTGGAGTGATGAAGAAAAAATAAAACAAGTAATTTCCAGAATTTCAGCCACAGAACGATACAAGTCATCCCATCAAAATGATGGTTAAGAAGCTATTCTCAGGTTAGGGACAATCAAAAGAAGAGGATGGAACGCCATCGAATAGGAAGCAAGCAAATGAGAGAGGCCATAAAGCCAACCAACATTAGACAATAAGCTGGTTCTAAACCCATTGCAAGTTTCTGGTATGATCCCCAATTGGTCTTTCGAAAACAGAGGGCTTAAAGTAAAGACCTAAAAACTGAATAAGCAATCAGAATAAAAAATGAGTATAACACACAAAGGATTCTCATAGTTTAGTCACTTTAAGGTTTGTGCCTTCAAGCCATGAACGTTTAGCAAAAGTTCAGGGAAACATGTGTGAACCAACAAAACAGCAAATCTACTACAGTAAAATAGATCAACAATTAAAGTAAACCCTTAGTTTTCTCACGTGTTGCTGATTCCTTAATATAAAACATACCTGTTGCTGGACTGGAACTTGTTGAACTACTTGTGTGGGCACTCCGGACTGGCCAGCTACTGAGGTCTGTAAAGTTACCGTCGAACCTGTGTCCGAGCCAGTCTCTGACGTCTGCATGGCAGTTTCTAAGGAAAATTAAATTGGTAATCAAATTTAGACAATGAGTGTTTTAAGAACAACAACTTACAACTTTTTCTACGTATCTAACTTGTGTCTGCCCAACGGAAGCCTAAAAACTAGTGCAAGAAACAAGATTTTCAGATAACTGTAGCACAAAACGTTATTGCTAGTACAGTTATAAATAAAAACATATGACCCCCGGAAGTCAGACAGCAAAAGAGTATACTAAGGAAACAGGCACAGACCAACAATGGAGGCCTACCATAAACAAGGCAGTAAGAAGGAAAATAGGACAGTTGCATTAATGAGTGAGGTATTTTTAAACATTTGAAGGATTATGGTGTTCTGGATATCACATGGGGAGTGGAGGTATTAATGTACCTATTACAAATGCCACATGTTTAGGCCCTTTGGTTGTCAAACTAATGCTACAAGCTATATTTGTAATTGTATCTGGAAGTACAAGAGGACCTTGTCTGACTCCTGGTAGCCTAAGCCTCCCAAACGCTGTCGCTCTTCGCATCTGATCGGTTTAAATGATCGATTCATATTTTCTCAAGGTTTCCCCAACCGAGGCATCTAATCCTATGGCTGCACTGATGACCCTTGTTGTGGCCCTACTTGTGAAGCAGGACTCTTAACACCTCCATTGAAATGTATAAAACTCTGGATTGTTTCAAAAGGATTCACAGTTAGTCCAATAAGCTTGCCTGCACAACACATGCTACAGCAGAGCCATTTCTCAGCGGCATCCAGTCAACTTTGCCTTCAGATCCTGTTGTGCACTGTTACACTCACCATTTAATCAATCTTGTATCTGCCCTGAGGTATGCCAGCCTTTACAAGAACAACCCTTAAACCAGTGTACGTGTGTGTGTGTGTGTGTATGCGTGTGTGTGTGTGTATATGTGTGTATATATATATATATATATATATATATATATATATATATATATATATATATATATATATTTTTTTTTTGGGAATTGCTCGCTTCAGCCACCAACTCCCATAGGGTCAGAAAGAAAACGAGGCAGACCCTTCTTAGTGCTTTCGTTCAGTTTATTTCACCAGTCCTCACCTTTTTTTAGTGCTTTCGTTCAGTTTATTTCACCAGTCCTCACGACGCGTTTCGGCAGATCCCTGCCTTGATCACATGACAACACGTCAGTGAAGCACATCCCTTTTTAAAGTGCTAGTGCTCATTAATAGACATAAAAGAGGTATTTACATATATACATCACGGTAATCCGTTTTTTGGCATTTCATATTTAAAACTACAAACTTTTTCCATTGTTTGTGATTATATGTACAATACATTTATGCATTCTGGGAATTAAAGGAACATTTATGTCCACCTTACAGTATGGCATTTCGCCGTTATCACCAAAAATACTTGTATAATACATTTTTGCTCTTTACAGTTACTCCAATGTTTTGTATAAATACATGTAACAAACTTCAATATTGAAATGACATGGTTACGTGACTGTATGTTTTCCCATTTCTCATTTAAATTGTGGTTGTGTTTTCAATACCTCTGTTATTCAAATCAAAATACTGTGCTTCCCCCGGAACATCCCCTAATTAGCCTTTTTTAGTGTCTCACATAAAAAAGTGCTATTCAAGTGCATATAAATAATAAAGTGCTAATGTGCTGCATACTTTTATCTGTGCGGTATTTTCTGTTATGCTGTTTTCTTACATATATAAGCCGGTGTTTTTTTCTCACGTTTAGTAGGGTGCAGGTTAAATGGATTATCTCTTAGCTGGGTTTATAAAACATGATTCCCACAATTAATTTTCATTAAAATTCATAAAAAATCAATTCATGTTTAAATAGCTAAAAATTCCCAATCCATCCGAGATCATAAAACCAATATAAAAATACATTTTATAGAAAAGGCACATTTAGATAATAAGGTTCTAAAAGTTAATTTTTACAATAAATTTAAGATACATATCAAAAATTCATAAAATTAACTAATTTAAAGATTTACTAAATACAACGATTCCTGGTGTTCTTCCTGACTTGACCCCTTTATATTCTTATGTTCAGTTAGTTTTCCTCATCCCTTAAGTTGTTATGGGTAGAGATATGGATGTTATGATTATGCTATCATTCCAGATATGTGTACATGTCCTCCCCCATATTTAATCCATTGGGTTGCTTGCTATCTAATAGCAAGATATAATGGGTTTCCAGGCGACGTAAAGCCCCTTCCCTATTACCTCCCCTTCTTTGTACTGGGACGTTGTCTATGAGGTAATATTGCAGGTCTTTGGGTTTGCCACCATGATGTTCTTTGAAGTGGCGTGCTACTGGATAGTTGGGGTCATTATTGGTTATCGCCCTGAGGTGTTGTAATATTCTCTGGTACCCTGGGAGTTTTGTACTCCCTACGTACCTGAGACCACATCCACATTCTAGAACATATACTACAAAATCATTTCTACAGGTCAGATGTTGCCTGATCTTATATGGTTTGGGACTGAATGCTGTCATATACGATGTTGTATTTTTTCCATGTGTGCAAGCTTTACAGCTAATACACTTGAAAAATCCCTTTCTAGTGCTAAGCCAGTCCGCGGTATTCTCACATTCAGGACTGCTCTTCACTAGGGTATCTGACATTGACGTTGATTTCCTAAACGTTATAGTTGGATGTTCTGACAGAGTTTTCCCAATGATGGGATCATCTTTAACTATGTGCCAATTGTTTTTGAATATTTGGCGCAAAGACTTATGCTGACGATTGAACGTTAGTATCAATCTAGGATTTCCCTCCATTTCTCCAGTATTGGATTTGTCACCTTCCAAATCCTTCTTACTATGTAGCAGCAAGTCCTCTCTTGATCTAATTCTAGATTTTTTAATTGCGCTCTTGATACATTTGGCACTGTAGCCCCTTTCTAGAAACCTCATTTTACTTGCTTGCTGATTTTTAGACATATATATACACTGAAAACATCAAAAAACTAAAGTGAGTCCTAGTTAGGTGTCAGTTAAAATATAACTTTAAAGATAAAAAAGCACTGAAATCCACAAGTTATAGTTTACATTAACTAGAGCATGTGCCCCCACCTTGTCCAATGATGCCTCAACTATTTCATTTGAGATGTTATCAGTGATGCCAAAAATGATGTCATTGAACATGTCATTAGTGGTGCATTCTGTGAGATCATAAGCAGAGCTTGATGAGGGAACACGTTCTAGTTAACAGAGTAAACTATAATGGATAGACTTCAGTTGTTTCTTTTACATTTAACATTTTAACTGATTTTTTCACCTAAATATAACATTACTTTAGTCTTTATTTTTTTCTGTGAATTTCTGAGGTTTTTAATCTAAAGTAAGATATTATTCCCATACCTAACAATAACTACATTTTAACCTTTGTTGTTTTCATGATTTTCTAGGTTTTTTTTGTATTGTAAAGTGCAATCTTATTAGCACACCCAAGCCCTTTCCCTGCAGCCCCCACAGATGCCCAAAATATGCCACTGTGCACAGCCTTTGGCCATCTGCAGTGTTGGGTTGGCTGCCAGGCCTACGCCAAACACCCCTAGGGGTAACCGATCCGACTTTTTCTTTTCTTTTTGGGCCCGGGGGTCCTTCGGACCCCCTACAAGAGCCAGGGTTTAAGCGTATCCATAACCTGCCCCCTTACATGGTATTTTTTTTTACTTCAAAAATCATCGGTTTTTACAAATAATTTTGAACTTAACATTTATAGTTCATCTTCCTCGACAACCAATACGTGATCCCAGGATTAATAGCTTTGTTCCTTAGATTCATCGCCAGGAAACTGTGCAAGAAAATACATTCTGATTAGCATCTTAAGAGACCACAAGATTGGTTTATCTTTACTTTGTGGTGGGTACAGCAATTATATTCAGATATTATTACAAACTCAGGTATATGGCGGGTGTGACCAAGATGGTGGTAGAGGCAGACGTCTCTGCCTAGGCTCCGTGCTCCATCTGTCTGATCCTACATTTAACCTGGGCCCATCCAAGCCATCTAGGCGGCTGCCTAAACACCCCCCTCCCTCACCCTGGGCTGGTGCTGAGATCAGCGTTGCCTACCGGTGGAACTAGCGGGCACTGAGAATCTATTACACAGTGGGGAACCGCGGCTGGGCCACTGCTGCAGCAAATGCTCAAATAAAGGGATGCAAGCTGTTATTGGAACTCATGGAGAGTGACCCTACCTCCCGCTAGAGACTGACAGAGGAGAAACTGCCATGGAGCATGCCCTTGGCCTGAACACAGACCTCAAGGCTGACGTGACTATGTGACGTAGGCTGTACGCGGTGCTCTGGTGACATGTTGCAGCCAGTCCCACACCGTGAGCACACAGCATCCCGACAGCAGTGGCTGTATTGGGGCTGAGGCGTGGGCCTGGCCTGCGGGACTATTGTAGAGGAGGAACCCAGTACAGAGGCCCCTGAAACTCAGTGAAAGGTAGCAAGTTGAACTGTACCATCTGAGAGACTGAGGAGCTTCTGACCTGCATGGTGGGGCCTGTGTTTATACCAGAGCCCTTCCAAGTGCCCCTATGAGGGGCGCCGTTGTCAAGAGGACAGGGAAGAAGATTGCAAGGTTACCTACTACCTCTATATTGGGAACCCTGCATTGATCTTGTGATACCAGGGAATGCCTGAACTTCATCTTCTTCTAAGTGGGAGACCTGGTATTGCCAGACGCCACTGATGCTGGCGGGATATGCATAGGCCTGGAATGCAGCACGGAGAACTGTGGTCCAGGCCTCTGGAGCAACAAGCAAACGCCTTGGTGGTCTAGCGAAGTGGTGATACTGAGCAACCTCTTTTGGATTGGAGTAAACCAGTGTAAGCCCGGAGAGCTCTACTTGGCCTGGAGTACCAAAAAGTGATCTGCCCTGCCCCAGTAATTGACGTGGACTTCCGGGCACTGCAAACACGACTAGGGGAGCACTGGCCTTGTGGGACCTGGCTCCTGTGGCGATCTCAGACAACAGTAAAACCGAAGCACCCCAAGCACACTTCCCAGTCTGCTGAGACAATGCAGCTCCAAGATAGCTTTGTCTGGCAGTAGTTTCTTTCCCAAAATGTATATTTTCTTCTCATTTGCTACCACAAATAGCATGGTAAAATGTATTTTTGATGCCACAAATATTGCTTAATATGATCCGCGTGCTTTCCCTAACCTCCATGCTTGATTGCTCAATTATAAATTGATGCAATTACTTTTCACTTTATAGAGTCATGATACTGCGGTAATGATGAGGTCCATATCAGACACCAATTATACACATGCTTGCGCACGCTCACTCACTCCACACATCAGGCTCAATCCACAGAAAGGAACCTCAGCCATTGTTATAATATTGCTTTGATTACGTGAAAAGCTATTCAAATGTTTTATTTATATTGTAGAGTGAAAACAATCGCTAGAGACCAGGAACTGAAGTGTTTTACAGAAAGGAAATATAAATCAACCTGCCGCAACATAAAAGCATATACGCATGTACAAGAATGTTTTAAGAATACTGTGACCTCATGGGCAGTCAAACCAATTCTGACTAGAGTTTCAAATGCTTCAGTTAAAAAGATGTCTACTGTAGCTCATCATGCCTTTTTAGGTCAGTCCTTTATTTCGCCATTGTTTTTCTAATCAATTCATACATAATATACACATACACAGAGAGGGACTTTTGGTTAGCAGGCTTCATCCATTTGTCTTTTATACAGTCAAATGTGTGGCTTCCGCTCCACCATACCACAGAAAGGGTCAATAGGTCAGCCCAATTTAACGATTGGCCCCCTTCACTTGTAGTGATTGAGCAAGGCCTGGGCACATTTGCTTAAAAGTAGTTATTTTCTTTTCAGTGAAAAAACTGGTTCAAATTGTGCATTTTTATTTTTATTGAAATACTAGCTATTAACTTTGCATACATCCTTTTTATTAACGCTTGTTATAAACTTTTAAGTGACTTTGCCACTGCCTCTAATTTAAGAGCAGGGATAGGTGGTGATTTTGTGTTTTCTTTAAAAAATTATATTTATAAAATACATGGTGTGAATGACAGGCTTAGTGCTTAAAAATCATCGATAGTAAAACAGCTGCATCAATTATAGTTTTTTTTTATTGATGGCAAGCATACTGAGGCCATGCTCAGTCAAATACCTGTTTTTCCACTTGTTCTTATTCTTGCATATGCTTGAAATACAAAACAAAGTTACCCATGGCACGAGCATGGCCAGACAAATGGTTTGCCAATGCTTGTTTCATTTAGACTTCAAGGGCCTTTTGATGAGTATGCGCTATGGCAAAGAGAAGAGCTGGGCCCTTAATGTGCAGTCACTCCACTGTCTAAAGCAGATGCGCGACACTCTGAAATTCTTTGTGTCACTGCATGTGCTACAGACCACGCAGCTAAGAAACAGGGAGCAGTGGGTGCCTTGATGCCCGTCATAAAAGGGCGGCAGAAGGGTCACAATGTCCTAGGCCAGGCGCTCATGTGCAACATGCTCTATTAATGATGGGGCCAATAACACGTTGATTACCAGTATATATCACCAAATGCCTGACTTTCCATGGAAAATCTTTTGTGATGAAATTTAAAGCAGGTCACTGTCCTTTTGGAAGCCCCGTAATAGCTTCATCATTCCTGGTTGCCTCTCCCTAGTCTACGCTGTCTGCAGCTCATGCCGTAACTGTATGTGCTCAAGAAGGTGCAAGGTCTTAAAAACAGGCGTGCAGCTCTGATATGCACCCGTGCACACATTCATGATAATGCAGCATAACACGTAAAGACTTGACCATCTTTACTATTATAGCTGGATCAGAAACAATCTAAAGTGGGAAGGGGGTAGGGAAGAGGCCAAGCACAGAACAGGGCAGATGCATCCTACGTGTACTCTTATTGGAGGATTGACGATCGGGTGACTGGGCTCCTGGAAATAAGTCATCCACGCCAATGTCTGGCCTGAGCAGAGCCTGCAAGGGAAGAGGAACACAATTCTGGATTTCTGTTGGTGATACTACAGACATTAATCAGTTGACATGCTCTTCCAGAGTATCTTGCTGCACGGCATGCAACTTTGACCATTTGGAGGCCCTGAGGTACAGAGACAGATGGTGGACCCCAGACATATCTGCAGCCGAAAAATAAATGTGAATATCCTGCCCCGCCAGGTGTATAGCTGGATCAGCACAGCAGGTCTGATGCAATATCAGTGAGCAGCAAGTAATGCATGGAGTTAAAGACGATAAACAAAGCAGTTCTGCAGCAATACAATGCTCGGCTAATCATGCCCCAACGGAGTAGGGTGCATTGAGTCAGAGGTACTGGGATCAGGCTAACCGTTACATTTTACCAGGGGGCAATTGGAGATTATTAAACTGAGGTTGAGGAGCACTTCACCTGCTAAGAGTAGAAAGTTGGCATGGTGAAAAGGAAATATTGGAAGTACTGTGTATTCTTGGAAATAACCATCGTTGCAACATAGTTGACAACTTGAGGAAATTGCATTAGCTTGAAGATATAAAAAGTAATCTGCCAGCCCAGAGGGAACTTGGGGTTTTTGAATTTCTATACATTTTAGTTACCGTGCTCCTTAACAGGACAGCTGGCCTCTTGGTGCCCCAACATGGTGTATACTTGCCCCTCCCTGAATTAAAGGGAGAGTGGGCCTGCATGGTCAGTAGAAAGGTGATTCTTTTTTAGGTCTACAATCTGTGTGAATCGTGTGTGTTTTCTAACGGGTTTTTTGCAACTCATTGGAGCTGGGATATGGAGCTAGTGACTCCACACGGTCCTTTATAAGCACATCATTCTTTGCGGAAATATGCTGAACAGAGAGTGTTCATTTTGCCTGGGCTACGAACTGGTCGTGTTAATCGTTTCTATACTGCTCTCTTATGGTATGTGGCATTCTTCTGTTAAAGTAAAATAAAGAGAAAAAAAAGAAATAATCAGAAGTGTTGTATCCCGAGCAAATAAATTTAAGGTGGGCAGTTGATGTATGTCAAGGTAATTGTTGTGAAAGGCAAAACACATTTTTTGATAGACAGTTAAAACGTTAAATATATGTGAACAGCAAAACTCTATGCCATCTGAATTATCTTAAAACTAGGGCCTCATTTAGAGCCTGGCAGGTGGCTCACCAGCAGGACAGATCAGCGGAGGCCATTGCTCCTGCTTGCCTAGTGTGGGATCGCCCAATAGATTTGGAGATTCTCCCCTGCTTGGTAAGGAACTCTATGCCCAGATCAGCAGAGGCCATTGTGTCTGTTTACCTAGAGTGGAACCGTGTAATAATTGCTTCTGCTTGCCTAATGTGAGACCGTGCAATAGATTTAGAGATTCACGCCTGCTTGGTAAGGAACTCTATGCCTTCAATGGAGCCCCCTTTGAGGTAGCTCTGATTACAGCAATGATATTTTGTAGAGCAAGTGCCATGTTAGACGCGCCGCTCTGTAAAGTCTATTCTTTAAGAACAAACTCACAAAGCGGGAGTTTGTTCTTGCAGAAAATGTAACAATGGTTCCAATAAGCAGAGTTTTATCCCTGAACGTGGAGACCACCGTGCAATTTCTCTATTCAGGACCCTCATGTCACGCATGTCGGTTTCGGTAAGCAATGTATATTAGAATATACCTTCCTCAACATAGCAGGGTGATCGTCACTGTGACGTGAAGACCCTGTAATTGATAAGCCATCATGACAAAGGCTTCCAATGGCAGAACCAGCTTAGGCTCTGGAGGTGAAACCTTCCGGTTCCCCAAACTCTGTATGGGGTGGAGGTACTGTGAGTTTGGCAGTACAGTGTCTCTGTTGTTTTATAACGAATGCACCAATCCACTAAATTCTAAATTTTCTCTGGCAACACAAAAACATCAATTAGAGAACTATACTAAAAAGAACTGACTAAACACATTGCAATTCTGTCTTCTCGATTTTTCTGTGGTACTTATTAACACTGCTTTATTGTGTAATAGTTTTAGTAATGGTTCTTTGCATCCAGGAAAAAATGCTCAGTGTGTGCCCACCAGCTCAGAGACATGAGGTCAATTCTTCGAATTCTGGCAGTGCCTGGCATCGTTCCCTGCTCAAAAATGTGGCTACCTTTGAATTGTCTGACAATAAAAGCCATTATTCTCAATTAACTTTTTGGTGCGTTATTACATTGGCATGGTTATCACTACTTTATCATCCTTTCCTCTCCCTTCTCTGTGCAGTGAGAACAAAACAGTGAGTGAAAAAAGTTTAGCTTTTTTCGCAGCAGTCTTACGGCATGAATTAGCAGAATTACTAGCTGTCTTGAGGTGTAAAGCATGTTCTATTAAAGCCTCTTTGTGCATGTGTTCATGCTCCAGTTGGACATTTTCCACATACTTTCATAAACTTTCATTTCTACTCTTAATATGTACACAGGAAGGTTATTCCAGTCTATATTGCATTCTTAATCCTGAATTTTATATATCCACACAGGGAAGTATTACACCTTTTCGTTAGCGAATACAATTAGTCTCCTCACTAGGTTGACCAACATTTCTCTTCAACTAAGACCCTTTAGGATATAGGACACATGAGAACCACACGGGGATACTTATTGATGTCTTTGTCAACACGAAAACGCCATGTTAAGTCATGGCAACATTGCCAAAATTCTTAAGTATTTGGCTTGAACTATATTAAAATATTGCACAGTCATCTAAAAAACTTCGGCAACCTGACAGCTAATGAATGTAATTGTTATTCTAAGGCTTCCTGTTATCCATCATCTATAGGAGGTTTCAGTTCACCCACCAGAAAGGTCAAGAAGGAAAACAATCATTTAGCAAAACAAGATTACATGATCAGAATAAAACTGTTCAGTCATAGCTGAAACTAAGCCTAGTCAAAGACAAACTCTAAAATTGGAAATAAGCAGTGTCTCACTCCAGACGATTATCTGAAGTTACAGCCTTTAAGACACCCATCCACAACATTAAGGGCATGAGGGCGAAGACAGTCAGATGAAAGTGCCTACATTTCTCTTTTGACTGTTTGTACTGTTCACAGACTGAATCCTAGTAACATATACTATATATACTGTACTGTCTCTTACCGTTCTAAAGATCTTACCTGTTGGGAGGAAGTGGTGGATAATGAGGAACTGAATTGACTAGCACTCTGTGATTACCTAGTCATTAAGATTAAGTGAACTCAAGGCCCTCATGTGGTCTGCTATGTACTTTTTGGGAAACGGTATCCTTGAAAAATCAGTAATATTTTAAGATTCTGGTGTCCCTGAACTTAGGTCAAATGTTCATTTTGTTATGGAACTAAAATAAATGCTAAAAAAATTGACTTTTTAGGGATTACCAATGGAGACTGTGGACAAAGAGACCACACACCCCCTCACAGCTCCTCGGAGACGGGTGTGGGCCGGTATGGACCGGTTTATGACAGTGGCCCAAAAGTGGTCGCAAGTTTTAATATTCGCGGGCAGGTTTACCGCGGTCACCCTAATTGGTTGCCGGGGTGGTGGTGGTGGGGGGCAGTGGGGCTACATGGGCGGCTTGCAGGTGCGGAAGGACAGCCTAAAAGGCTTAGTCCAGCCTGATGAGCACCTTCGCGTCCTGCCTATCCCTGAGGTTTCCCGGAGCACGCTGCCCCACCACGGACGAAGGATTTTTTTCTACCCACCCACCCATCCCTTAAGCTTCTATGGTTGGAGAGGTGGTTAAGGAGTCATGTTTTGACCACAAAATTGGTTGCGAACGTGGGGCATCACAGATCTAAGCGCAAGGTTTCATTAGATTGGTCTGTTAAGTTAGATCATCCTAAACTCCTTCCATGATGAGGTTACCCGATAGTGGGTACACCACGTTCAACTCAGAATGGGATCCAGCGTATAAAAGACTACATTGTCTCACAGAGGGCCACTAATGAAGGTTTTAGAGACTAAACACTTGGAAGCATGACACGGCAAGTCACTGTTTTCTGTCTCCTGATCTAAAAATAGTATTGGACACCAGTATTTTAGGATGAAAAGCTCTTGAGAGATTTCACTCACTTTAGGGGGCTTAGAAAAAGACAGCGTATATAAATGTATCAGCATTGTGTGACATAGTTACATGGGGACAGCATCCTGAGATCCAGAAAATCTGAAAGGAGTGTGGGTTTGTTTTCTAGATAGACAAGCCATTTTTCATATTCTTGTTTATGCAGAATACAATTCATGAGTTTTTAATGAAGTAGTAGACAGCAACTCTACATACCTAACAAATTGTGGCAACTGAATGATGGACTATACTATATAGAGTCTTTAATTGGATTTAATGGCGGTGTCTACTTGGAGGATGACCTGTTTGCCTCATGGTGAGGTATGCTGCTACCACAATTCCCTTTGTCACATACTCATTCATTTTCCGGGCGTGGACAATGCAGACTGAAGCCACAACGTTTGGTTGCCCATTTATATTACCTAAAAAAACCTTTAAAATGCGAGATTCTGACAAAAGGGGTTTTGATTTGACTCTCTCAAAATTGAGCCCTCAAAATTCACCAAAAACCCAACACTTACAGAAAAGACGCAAGGCAGACTGAACCGTGCCTAACAAAAATGAATGTGTCCTCATGTAACGCAACTGGTGCTCGTGTAATACGCTCTGATACCCGAAACCTTTGGGTCAAGTTTGCGCTGTATAAAACTCGGTAAAATAAAAATAAAGAAATTTAAAAACCTGTCCCAAAACCACTTTTTAACATCACATCTTTTCCTGTTTCTTTTTTTCCAAAATGGGCCTGGAGCTTGCATACTTAGTGTTGCAATGCCTCTGGTTCATCTTTGCTGGTAGGATCTTTGCCCAAAGGGCCTATATTTTTCTCCCTGTGTATTGTTTTATTTTTGTGGGGGTGGGTAACCTGTCTTCAGCTATGGATCCTTCGGATACCACATTCGCCCGATTCCTCTCAGCACAGCTTCATTTTGATCCAGCCCCGATTGCATATGTGGCAAATACACCAGATGTCATTAGGTTCTTTGATCCGCACATGAAGCTATTATTTCATTGTGTTTTTTCCTTTTATGTGCCGAGACTCCTAGTTGGATGGAATTACCGGGTTGGCAAAGTAGCTCTGGGGAGGAGTTTTCCATTTCTTGCGGACCAGATTAAAGGCCTAAAGGAGCAACAGCAGCACCCAGACCTTGAAAGCAGTTCTTACTCTCTGCTCCCTGTTGTAATTTGTTATATCATTTTTTATAAACAATAATACTTTTACATAATAAAAAGATATCTGTGTTTTTTGCCCCTGGGACAAAAGTAAAGGGCAGTCAGGGTGAGAAGAAAATACCCGCACTGTTTGCTGTTATCAAAGAAAAGGTTAAAAGGATAGATAAAGTAACCGAGGTTGTAGTGACTGCAACTGTTACGAATTCCGAGATGGCGCCCTGTGGTGCTAGTGCTCCTGTTCTTGGGGATCCAGCTAACGCTGTCAATAATGGTAACACTGTCAATAGTGTAAACTCTGTGCTGCATAATAGGGATAATACGCCGCATTTGGATCACCCGGTGACTCCTGGACTTATTGCGTTGAATGGAGGGGGGTGACAATATTGGTGAGTCTGTAGGGCTCTCTCCAGGCGCCGATAGAAACTCAGCGGAGCTGGATGAAAGGAGCGCACACAGCAGCGAGGATAGAGGGCAGGGTATACAAACCCCTGAAGCAGATTCAGGCGATTTTTACTGTCTCTCGGAGCAATCTACGTCGTCTTGTGAAGACTTGGCATTGCAATACTCTGCTCAACTTTCGATGGTGGATGGCAGTGATCACAGAAGTTTACTGCTCGAAGAATCTGAAGAGCTAGAGGATGAACAACTTAAAACTGTAAGGAAACTTGATTTGTTTGCCACTAAAGATGCTGTGATAAAACCTTTGCTCCAAGGAGTAGCGGAGGGGAAGGAAGTTTCTTTATCAATGATATATCGCTCCATCATGTCTCATCGGGATGAAACAAGAGAGGAAAGCCAAAGAGTTCAAAACTCTTGTCGTAAATTACAGAACTCAGTAAGACGGCTGGTAAAATCACATGCTGACTTTGTATCTAGATTTAATGAGGCAGAGGCCCATATATCCACTTTAGAAGACGAGCTGGCTCAACGTAAGGCGGCCACTAAATTAAGCTTGGCTACCAAGGAAGACACTATTTGGATATTAACTGATATTGAAAACCGGGCACGTCGCAATAACTTGAGGGTTCTCCAGATTCCTGAGGGGAAGGAGGGGCAAGACCCAAGGGGGTTTATTGTTGATTTGTTTAAAAAAGCTTTCCCTGACTTGACCCGGTGGGATTGGGATTGTGAAATAGAACGCGCACATAGGTTTCCTTTTAATATTCGTCTGAGACCTGGTCAGGATTCTAAACCTAGGGTTTTTTTGGTATCGTTTAACAGTTTTCTGGCATGAGAAGAAGTTTTTACACTTGCACGACCTGATAAGAAACGAAGAGGGAGCGATGTTGAGTTTTTTGTGCGGCCAGATTTGTGCCAATGCTCTGTTGAGCTCCGTTGGCAATTTCGTCAACTGATTCCTGAATTGCAGTCCAAAGGGGCGTCAGTTTACTTAATGTTCCCTGCTAGGTTAAAAGTTGTGTTTCAGGAGCGTACTCGTTTCTTTACTAGCATTCCTCCCGCTAAAGAATTTTTAAGCTCTATTTAGCTTGTTATATACTGTTTACGCCGATTTATGGTGAAGATAGGTACTCTGCATACTACTCTTTTTTTTTTTTGTTCCCTTTATTTTTGTATGTAAAAAGGGCAAATCACCGGAGTTGGTGGGATCATATCGCCCAATTTCGTTATTAAATTGTGATAATAAAATGTATTCTAAAATCCTGGCAAATCGATTATATAAAGTTATCACTTCTTTGGTTTCTTTAAATCAACAAGGCTTTATTCCTCAACGTGGAACTGTTGCACATGTGAATAAAGTTATAACACTATTTGATATTGCTTGTTCAGAAAAGAGGGATTTAGCTTTGATTTTATTAGACGCAGAGAAAGCGTTCGTTCGTGTGGAATGGGACTATCTGTGGCAATTGCTGGCCCGAAGTGGCTTTGGTAATACATTTATTACAGCCCTGCAAGCCTTGTATAATACCCCTAGTGCCAACATTTCTGCTAAGGGCTTTCTATCTGAGGCAGTGTCTATTAATCGGGGCACCAGGCAAGGCTGCCCCTGCCCTCCCCTTTTATTTGCTCTTTACATTAATCATTTTGTAGAACAACTATCTCACAATGCTTGTATTCCTCCATTTGTGATTCATGATCACCAATTCTCCGTCTTTGCTTATGCGGATGACATAGCCGTGACCACAGTGGATCCCTCTCTTGCGATTGTCGAGATTGAGCGGTTAGTGACAGAATTTGGATTAATTGCTGGGTATAAGCTCAATGTGGCAAAAACGCAAATTTTGTGTTCAGATAATATTGCATGGATCGATGAGAGGGTAGTTAAAGAGGTGACATACTTGGGTATTCAAATACGATCTATGTCTGAAGTGATGGATGTGAATTGGAATTTATTGATAAGCAATGTTAAAGGTTCATTAGATAGATGGGGGCGGCTACACTTCACTCTAATTGGGCATAGCAATATCATTAAAATGAATGTCTTGACTAAGATTCTATATCTATTTTGCCCAATACCTTTGGAAGTGACAAATGCTAGACTGCAGCATCTTCAATCGATTTCTGGAAAGTTTATTTGGAGTCCTGGTAGGCCCAGACGTGTGTTGCGCTTTATGACGCTACCTGTTGAGAGAGGAGGGTTAGCGGGACCTGATTTTGCTTTATATTTTTACACTTGTTTTTGTTAAAAATGCAGGTTTTAATCACGGGGGAAGGAGCTGTGAGTAGTGGCACCAACAATTTTTGAAACTCTCATGGGCCCAATTGCCAGACAATGTTTATTTAAAGAAGTGGAAGTTATTTTAAACGAACACAGTTTAAAGTCTTGCATAGTGCTTATAAAGTTTGAAAAAAAATACGAATGTTTGACTCAATGGGGAAAATCTCATATTAAACGCCCCTGAATGCAGTAAAGATTTTACCTTCTATATTTTGGGATAATATAGCTCAAGGTTGAAGAAAGAAAGGTATTAGGTATTTAGGGGATTTTTTTTTCCTGATGGGGTGTGTAAATCTTTTGATGAATTATGTCATACAATACGGCTTGCCTAAAGTGCAGTTTTTTAAATTTTTGCAGATTAGGGACTCTTTATTTCGGACTAATGTTAATATGGTACTCCACTCTCTTATAGAGAGAAATTTGGTGTGCTATATCAGTTACTATTATCAGATAGACCAGACGATCTGGATAAATACAATATCAAATGGTTTAGAGAGTTGGGAGAACCAGATATCTCGGCTGAGAAACTCATTGTAATTTCTAGGGAGACCTTATTGTCAGCGAATTTGAAAGTTCTGTTTTTTAAGACTTTATTTGATTTATATTACACCCCGCTTGGATGTCTAAATGGGGGGCTGGGTTTGATGTTAAGTGTTTCCGATGTGGGGAAGACAATGCTGATGGCTTATATTTATATTTTAGTTGTGATAAATTGTTTAGATTTATTTCTGACATAGAATTTTTTTTGTCTCTGGTTATTAATACTCGGCTGACAATAACTCCTGTTACGATGTTATTAGGGAAGTTGCCTGCTAATAGTCACTTGAATGTATTACCCCAGCATCGACAGTTGGTATTTTTTTCTATGACTGTCGCTCGTCTTTACATTGCTGGGGAGTGGCTGCAGAAAGATCCCCCACCATTTGAACTCTGGCAGGTAAAAATGTATAATTTATATAAATTAGAATGGAGTTTATTTTCTGTTAAAGGGCTTAAAAAACACCAGATTGGTATTAGCATTTGGGGATCTTTTCGTGATTATTTTGAAGGTTGAATTATTTATTTGTAATTGTATGTGTTTTGTCCTTTTGTTAACTGTTGGTTATTGCATATTGTTATGTGATATCTTGCTGCTGTGAAGTCATAAATAAAAAATAAAATAAAAAGATATCTGTGTTTTTGCTGCACAGAAGATGCAAAAGTATCATATATGGCACATTACCAATTCGGAGTACGTAAATAGGGGACAATTGAAACTTTAGTACATCTATTATAAAGTTTGTCAGGAACATGCACAGAAGTAAAGGCTTTACTGTACTTATCTCTGCAAAACATACAGTGCAACATTGAAATTAACGCAGTACGACACATCTATCAGAGACAAATTGACTCATGGGCCACCACATTTTCTAACCACTGTTTTTGACACGCATTGATTTAAAAATGCTCTTCATATGACACCAATGAATAGCACTGGCCACGGAAGACATTAACAAGTGACAGATTAGTTTCATTTGGAGTAAATCCACCAACAAATAGTGTTGTCTTTACAAAACAAACATGTTCTGCTTCCTTCGCTCCTTTAAGTGGAACACTTGTCATCTAAGGTTGTGGGAACAATTTGGGAACTCCCTTAAGCGATAAAATAAGTATCATGATTTCACAGTTGATTAATTAAAATGCAAAAATGCGTTGGGAGAGAAACAGCTTTGCCAATTTTCACTAGGCGGATAATGTATTCCTAATCTCCTGGCATGAATGTCTCAAAAAAGCATTTGGCCCGTCTTCAAATTTTCTAGAATGGCATATGCTCCCATATATCATCGGAATTTCTGAGTGTTGAAAAGCATGCCTCACGTTCAGCCTCAAGGGTATACATTATTTAAACATGGTGCTCTGCCTCGCTCCTGTTCATATTTCGGGGTAGGGTGCAGGTGGTTCAAATTTAGAGGCGGCCTGCTGCGTTTAGTTGGCGCCGGAGCTCGTTTTGGAAATGTTTGTTTACCAGTCACACACGCATCCATTTCGAGGAGCTGCACGAGCCCCATGCAGCCGGCCCCGGGTGCTGCGCAGATGCAAATGAGCGGCACGTTCTTAGAGCGGGAGATGCGCGCGGTTTCGAGGCAGCCATCCCTGCCTAATGCGGCTGTCAGGTGTGTCACGAGCAACAGATGCTTGTTTGACAAAGGACCTTTTTATTCTGGCTAATTAAGCAGTTGGACACACCCGCCTGTTCGCGACTCTGCTTTGTACAGCCAGCGCTGGCTGAATCATGCGAGGCTGCAGCTAAATAGGCCACGCTTTGAAAGAAGGCTAATTAACCCCTAGGAGAAGGAAGGCAATACTGCACAGGCCCAGCTGCTGAATGTGACAAGATTAGCATTTCCCTAAAGTTGATGGGCAAAACCTAGGCGCAGCAACGGCGTTACAGAGCAAGCATGCTCCACTGTGCTTTCTGAAGATTATTTAATACCCTCGCAGTCACAGCAGGGCTCCTTCTGACATCTACAATTTACATGCCCGACAAAACGGTTTAATACTCTGACCTAATCAATTACCGTATTAAAAAAAAAACTGTTCAAACGTGCCAGCTCAGAATTAAAAAAAAAAAATGGAGGTACGCTTGGTTTTTTTTCACCCAGCCCTAATTTGCTCCACTTAGTACCAGACTTTACAAAGTTTTGTTCAACTGCATACGTTTCATTGTGCGCCAACATTTCAAGAATGCCATGGTTTTTAATTCAATATGGCAAAATAAAAGCTTCTAATTTGCTTTCAAGTGCACTAGGGAATTCCTCCCCCCACCGCCATCGCCCAACCCACCCATTGAGACAGCAAAATAAGCCAAAGGCGGACTGAAGGCTCTAGTCAGAAGAGGCAGGCTCATCAGTGCAATGAAAGAACGATAATCGTAGAGTACCGAATGGTTGAAAACAAATCATTAAACAATACACAAAACAAACTTTGCTATTTGATTTTTTCTAAAGCGTTCCCTCACTTAGACGTGTTTAGAAATGCAAAGTATAGTTGTGAATTTCACATACCTACAATGACTTTTCACAGTGGGCTGCTTATGAAGCCTATCAAACTAAAACTTCCACTCTCATCTTTTTTATGCAGCTGGCATTTGCTTCACATTTATAAATGCAGAATATGGACTTATGTTCCCGAGAGTGGCTTTCTCTGGAGTGCCACGACAACGAAATTGAAATGTCTCTGGCCCACTTCCGTAGAAACCCTTCAAAGCCAAATACACGTTTTCTGGGAGTGGTAGAAGGCAGATAAGAGGACAATATTTGACTTTAACTAATCTAAAATTAAACAAGCATCTTTATGGCAAGAACACGCATTCGAGGGCACATTTTCGTTATGAAAAAAGAAAAGGTCATATGAAGGGGTGGAATGAAATGCATGGCCCTTCTAGCAGGTGTTGAGGAACCTTATATGTGGGTGGACTGGAATCTACCTCTGGTATATGATGTTTCCTCACCGTCCCAAGCACCGAGATACCCTCATGGGTGATGCAGCGCTATACAAACTAATAAAAAAAAAACATAGATTTTGACACAGGAGCTGATCATAAATCGAGACAATAAGAATTTGTGACGACTCCAGCTAGACTATATATTTTCGTGTGTTGCTGTTTTTGCTGTATTATCAGAATTGCGTAGGTTAGTGACATCTGGACGACAGCACTGCTCAGTGAGTCACAGGTTGAAATTTTGGCAGTTGGACTAAACATTTTATCTTACAAAGGTTCAAAAGTGAGTACCGTAGACGGTGGCAGTCCTAACATCTACTACTTACAGTATTTCACACTGGCAAATTCTGCAATAGTAAACAGTATACACAAACACATTTATTACTTATATTTTTAAGTAACATTTCTTGCACATACATACTTCCAAACGGCCATTAACTATGTAATTTACGTGCAAAGTTTGCCTAAGTGTAAATCCAGATTTTGAAAGATGAAAAAGTCAAATTTACAGATAAGCCAACATATCATGTCGTTCAACAGGATAAAGTTATTTTAAATCATGTTCATGGCCAACGCACAGCCTTGGAGAATGACTTGAAGTGAGGCTAAATACATCTGTGAGTGCTTTATCTGCTTCTACCCAAGTACAAATAATGGTCACCAATTGATGAATTTCCGTAATGGCGCTGGAGCAAACATTACTGACTGAAGCTAAAGATTGTCCTGATGGATAATTGATGGTTCCCCAAGTGAACAAAACGCACTTAAAGATCTAACATTATAAGCAGCATACTCGGTTGTATGGTATTTATTTTTTGACATTTCCATTTGTATTTATTTATATTTATTTACATTGAAATTTTAATAACAAACCTGTGTATGTCTACTGCTGTTTGAGCCCAACATTTCTGTTTTATCCACATTTAAAAATAAATACATTCAGGAAAATAAATGATATTCTGTCAGTACTTATCTGTAGAAAGAATTAAAAAAGTAAACCAGGGAGCCTTAAGTATAAGCACTAGGGCTTCTTTATCAATGGCATTTTCATTTAGGGCATATCATTTTTCTCATCCCTTGTATGAGTACCAACGTGTTATGTTAAAATGATTTATAAAGTACCATGCATCGCACAGCATGACGTCTTGGTGCTGCTTGGAGTAGCTATGATGAGGTGCAGACAGATACTGAGAAAGACCAGAAGGGGTGGTAGAAAACTGTACAACGTTTCAGAGAGGCAGGAAGACGTTTGAACTGGAAACCGAAGAGAAGAACTCCACAGAGCTTCAAAGCATCGCTGGAAACACAGTTGTGAAGCACCTCCCAACAGCCAATAACTCCTTTTACAGTGTTCCCAGGCCCCTGGCATGCTCGGAGCCTCAAGCACTCTTCGTGGATAAACAATACTCCTTCACAAATGTGCATTCTTAGAGAAGACAGCGTCCCTTGTTTCCTCTGCACCATTAGTCGAATTCCTGCGAGTCCCTGACTCTGAAGATGTAAGCAATTTTGTACACCGAACTGAAGGAAACTGTTATTATATGGGAAGAGAAGGAAACTTAACAACGAACACTTGGTGGACAATGTAACAGGAGACTGTTTGCTTTATGCACCATGATCCTTTCCATAATGTGACACCCCCTCCCTCTGGAACCCGTGATTTGGGGCAACTAAACAGTTAGGAACAATTGGAGCATCTAGAAAGAGACAAGGTGCCAAGCTTAGTTAAAAGATGCCACCTTGGAGGCTTTTTTGCCAGGTGTGTCCCACTCGGAGTATGTGAACAACACAGGCTCTCTGGCCTGACACCAGCCATAGGGAAATCCTGAATCATTACAGCTGTTCCCAGAAGTTCAGCAGGATAAGGTAGATTAGACATAAACTTTTTTTGTAAGCAGATGTTGAACTTAGGCTTGCATAACCTGAGGAGCTACAATGACACTTGAGAAAGAGGCACAGATGATGATATAGAGGGAAGGAATAGTCGCTAGGAGGGCAGTTGAAATATTTAAGTGCTTCAGAGAGGCGTATCTATAAAATTGAACCTATCCATTTGTCCTCATGCGCCATTTCTGGAATGGTGAGAAACGAAATGAACAAATTGAATGTCGAGGAACGTAAAGAACATGTCATTGGGTATAAATGTGAGTGTCTGAAAATGACATGACCCGCGATCTGCTATACACAACATTATCAAGCTTTGTTTCGGTTTTGAAGGAAAATAAAATTGCATGCAAATTGCATACGTTCTGAGAAGGAGGGATCTGGGAATTACATACCTGCATTGATTTTATGTACTGTTTATTCTGCTTGGCTAGCTTCCAGTTACCACAGGCGCAAAGCTATGTCATTTCTATGTTTGATAAAATACTGCTTAAAGACTAAATAAAAACAATATCCTGGCAAATCTGGTATCAATCAAGTTGTTATATCAAAGGATAAAGCTTTGTAAACATATGCAGTAAAGGCCCTATGAAATCCTAACGCGACTGCAGCACAATGCACACTTTATAAAAGCAGGTCTGACTGCGAAGAGCCTTGGGTCTTTCAAAAACAGGGTCAAATGCATTGAAGTGTCCACCATGAGAAACATTCCAGCAATACACATGTACAGTCTACTGGCCCCAGTATGGAGTCCAGCTATAAAGGTTCAAAAAGCAAGGACACCCTAATGGTTTTCATCAGGTCATGTAGATGTTCAGTGCAAGACGTATGGCCTTAAGAGAAAACAAATTATCAAGGAGAGCAGAGCCAAGCCAAACCAGGGGTCTGGTTCGGCTCTAAGAGTCCATGCATGAGCCAAATATTTGGTATCTGAATTATGCAACAAACATGATGTAAAAATACGATAGTCGCTTAAAAAAAAGGGTATTTCTTTAACATGCAGAAGCGTTTCAGCCTAATGCATGAGATTATTTTTGTACAGCGCACGCCAGTTTACTGGAAGTTGCTCCTATATCTGATAATTAATTTAAACGGGGCTCTGTTAAATAGCATCAGAAAGGTTGGTCAGCGGGAAGCTAGGATTTGTCGCAGACTTCCTCGTTTCCAGCCTCGGCCCGTGCAGGTAAAAGCGGTGGGCCCGGGGGTGATTTCGATAGACGTCTGTCGGAATTCTCCCCCCACCTGGCCTCACCACTCTTACCTGCAAGGGCCGCAGCTGCTTGTTTCCTATTCTGGAATTCACCCACTAAATGTCTCCCTCTTTCTCTCCCTTTAATACTTAAGCTTTTTGATTTGTTTTTAATTCTTCGCGCATCATTGTAGGGCATAGGTGGCAGGTAGAAGCCACATCAAAGCTCGGCTCGTTTTGGATTCAAGGGTCCAAGAGGTCCTCGAGCTGAGCCAGAGCCAGGTCTCTGGATCGAGTTGGTATCGAGCTTGAAGTGGCTTTCCCACCTATAGGTGAGACTAAGGAACTCCATTTCAAAATAGTGGGAATATGTAATCCACGAAAAGCGATGGTAATCATCGTGTTATCATATTTATAATAAAATATGCATAGTTAACGTTTTAGATATGCTGTTTACCTTTGAATGTGTCACAGAATGTTCCTGCTTCACTTACAAAATAAGGAAGTTGAAAAAATAACAATACGCCAATCAAAACAAGGCATTAATTTATTCGCTATTTGCAGAAATAATTGACAGCAGTTACCCAAGTGTCAAACCTCTGTCTTCGACCGAGCACTGGTAAACAAGTTCAAGACGAGGCCTATTGGAAAACGAGTCAAAGTTACTGGAGGCAACTCTATTTGAATGTATTTTATTTAAAACTATGTGTGTGCTACTAATACACATGCCTATCCCCGTCATATATGCATTACCTTCAACATGCCAGTGTGTTGCTGTGTGAAGTGCTATTCCTTTGATGCCATGTGCAAAATCATTATTAGATTCACAAAATACACCTTAAAAAGAAAACCAAAGTGGATGATTCAATAGCTACTCGGTCGTTATATTCACACAACCTATTACGCAGTATTCTCCTGAGTGCTAGTTAAACAAGCATTTACAATGCAATGGTCTCGGCATTGTTAAAGGTAGAGCTATTGGCATTGCTCATGACATTTTCTTTTTCTTATTTTTTCTTTAAAACATAAAAAAATGGCATTGTCATTTACATTGCCAATAGCTTAATCGTTAAATAAATGGCATTGTCATTTACAATGCCAATAGCTTAATCGCTCGCAAAAGCATGACCTATTGCATTTACACCCACACAGAACCACACACACAAAGCCACCCACACACACATACAGAGCCACCCACACAGAGCCACATACACACACAGAGCTGCACACACAGAGACACACACACACGCACACACACTCCCACACACACACACAGAGCCCCACACACACACACAGAGCCCCCCACACACACACAGAGAGCCCCACACACACAGAGCCCCCCCCACACACACAGAGCCCCACACACACACACAGACCCCCCCCACACACACACAGAGCCCCACACACACACAGAGCCCCACACATAGAGCCCCACACACAGAGCCCCACACACACATGCATCGTCGAACTGGTTATTGGTGTGTAATTGCGCGTGCTGGTGTTTTGTCACCAGTAGCGATTACGTGATCTCCATCTCTGCAAGGCCTTTTTTCGCTGTGCGACAACCTCACTCCAGGTCTGCAGTCCTGAACTTTCACCTACACATCACTGGATTCAGGGGTTAGTCTAGTTAGTACAGTGGAAGTAAAACAAGACTACAACTCCCAGAAGGCATTAGGCTAGCATACAGAATCCAGGACTAAATCATGTGTAATGACCAAGAGGGAGGCGGCCACCCTTGAGCTCTGTTAAACCAGGACTGACCGAAGATGTAAGTTACACACGAAACCGTGACTTCCAGCAACGACTTCCCCCAAAACGCTCTCTCTTGCACAAACACACACACACGTTCTCTCTCACATTAATAGGGACTGGTGTGTGTGTTGTATTATAAAGAAGGATTGCCTGATGTTCTCGTTCTCAGACAAATAACATCTTGGAAATGCTCTGTTTACTTACATTGTGGGGTTTTTCAGTAAACATTAAGAGTAGCAGACTTCCTTCTCATCGAGCAGAGGAGAGTTAAAGACTGCCATGGAGTGCAGGCAACTGAATTTCGGACAGTGGTTTCCTGTGCATCAACTTTATTTATATCGTAGCTAAGCCTGAGAGCGGTCTTAAATCGCTGTCAAGTGACCCCATCAGCCAATATTGCCCTTTTAAGCCATCAGCTTCATATATTGCATTTTGGGACTGCTAGCTTCGTGTTTTAACTTTGCTGGTGGTAAAAAGCCAGGGCTAGGTCAGGGTGCCATGCATTCTGTCTGAGCGTAATACCAAGCAGTGGTGCGCATAGCAGCACTGAGCCAACATGCCTAACTCGGAGGTCCCCGTGGTGAACCATCAGGACCGTCCCTTTGCGCCTGTCATTTCTGCCCCATAATATTACCCCTCTCCGGGAGCCACAGCGTGGCGAGAGCAGCACCTCTGACCGCGCGCTGCCAAAGCAGCACGTGGCCATCCTCAATGCTTCATTCTCTGAGGCACTCTGGTCGTTGCATTTGCTATATAATCAATCATCCTCTGCATATTCTGCAGAGTTTAACAACAAAAAAAGTTACTAGCTCAAACCGTTCAAAAGTTCATAAAAACGCAGCACGTGGTTTGCTTTGCAGTGAACGGCCCTCTGCAAAGGTTGACTGGTCATCTTTCTGTAGCTTATTGCTATACTTGGGTGTTAAACTGCTATTTACAATGTGCACCTAATGCCCAGACAGCGTTAACCAGTTTAAAATTGGCAAAAAACGTGCCGCGTAGTGCCGCATAATTAGGCTTTTCTTGACGCGTAATGTATCAACCCTGTCTCATAATTTGGTCCTCCGCTGCTGCCACAAAATTCCAGTGGCACAGACATTATCCCAGAGTGCCTGATTGTTTCTGGGAAGTGTCGGCACTCTCCAGTGAAAAGACTGCACCTCCACTGAGAAGTGCAGGTACTCGCTCTCAAAATAGAAAAGTGCTGGTACTCCGTGAGAGGCCGGTGAACTCATTGGCAGCGGTGATTATGCGGGTTTCACAGCATCCATGGCTGCCAGTGCCAGCTGATCAGTACTCACTGCAGGGACAGGGAGGGCCGGTAGCCAGGGTAACAGTACCCACCAATTAGGGCAGACTGCGGCTGCATGATTGCTTGTGCTGTAAGCAAATGCATGCATCTACCCTAAACTAAGCAAATACTGACAGCAGTAGAGCGTGGTCCATTTTATGGGCACAGGGCAAGTGTCGTTGGTTTTCTTCCAGTGTCTAATGTTATCAGGATGAGGAAACATTACCTGTCTGATTTAGTATAACGTGTGATGCGCGGTTGTTTCCCTGTGCGCGAGGTGCATGTAACGCCTCACATGCTTCGACTACATCAAGTAGAAACAATCCATGTGCAGTTGAACTTGAATTTACGCAGGTTGTAAATCTGTGTGCGCAAGCCTCCATCTTGTGTGGCAGGTGCTTTCGCTCGTACGAGTCTTCGGTATGTATATTTTATGGTACTTTCCATCTGCGCTGCGCATTGTGTGATGCGAAGGAAGGGGGCGGGGTTGTATTTGTGTTTGCATCCCCTCATGCCGTTGGCGCCTCCTTCCTCATCACTGGCTTAGCAATGTTGTCATGGGCCCTAATGCAAACAAAGGAAATGGTCTTCATGCCGTGTTCTGGTAGCTAAAACACACAGCTATGTTTGGGGTGCATTGGGCTCCTCTCGGCCCTGAGCCCCGGTGCCACTGCACCTGCTGTACTGCAGTTTGCTCCATACCTGGCTCTCGCAGACATCGACATTGCTTTTAATGGCACCGGCGGGCCCTGGGCCTTATTTTGCCCTCTAGAGCACTGCAACTTCTCTTCCTGTGTGTATATGACACAAAGGAAGGGAGGGGAAGCTGACATCGGCCCCTACCTCTCTGCGGGCATGTGTATCCAGCTCTTCATCCGCCCAGCCCCGGCAGATAACGCACACCTTGCTGATGGCTGATAACATCGTCCACGACTGACTCTCAGGGCAGTTTCGCTCCTATGTTGTAATTTGTTTTTCGACGCTCTTGTGCCTCGGGCGGTGGGGGGCTGGGGCGCTGTTGTTGGAGGCGGCCCTTCATAAAACTGTTCAGAAATCGCCCCTCCTCAAGAAAAGGGCCTGGCTGGCAGTGACGTGTGTATGGAATGTGTGTCCATGAACTATCGGGTTAAGACACAGCCCTTGGTCTCACTATATTTATATGGGTCCCGCGTGTCGACTCGAGGCGGGGGGCGAGAGGGTCCTCCAGGGATGCACAGCTGTGATCCTCACGCCAAGCCTCTCAGCGGCTCAACACGTCACTTACAGATGGCACTCAGAGCCGTGTGGGGGTCACACGCACACTGTCTTGCAGGGTAACCCAGATATTGCTGTAATACCCTACGAATGATTGGAGTTGAATATGTCATCAAGTCTCTGCAGCACACGCATTCTCCCATGTAAAAAAAAAATGGCTGCCGCAAAGGTCCGAAATTTTCGGAATCGGGGGAGTGTTTTTTGCTGAGTGACGGATGACATCACAGATAGAAAGAACGCAAAAAACAACGCCCGAATCCGAAAAAGACGGTGCTTGAACAGAGTGACGCACCTCTCCTCCAATGGCTGGCCTCCGTTTAGGAAGCCAGCCAATGGAGAAGAGGGGCGGGTTCCAACCCCTTCTAAGAAACATAAAATCTTCGGCTCCGCCCACTGCTACGCAGTGCGACGGTCCTCGACCTAAAAATGAAGGGAAAAAAAGAAGGAAAAAAGGAAACTATAGAGCTGAAAATAAAGCAAAATCTTTAAAATCCTGATTTTAGAAAAGACTCCAAAGCTAACACGAAGCACTTAGCTTTAATGCCACTCAGCTCCAGGAGGAGCATATCAATGCATCACTGACAGAATCAATGTAAATGCAATGTAGATAAAGGCAGCTGGCAGCAATGCAACATTATTCCTAAAATGCAAGTCTGGCTGTTAGTGCCAGAAAATTATCCAAATAAAGCCATTGGTTATTTTAAGGTGAACGAACCATCTATAAACAATAAGATGAAATAAAAGCACAGCTGTAGAAGAGATAATAGTGACCTCTATGTTTTTTATAAAACGCTATTTCTAACCTACCATGGAGAGAATCGACATTTTATGCCAAGCTAAAGAGGAAGTCTTTAAACTACATCCTTGTAACTACTAACTTGAAAGTTTTTAAGGTAGAGGCATGGGACCAGTCTGCTCACCTTAAAACATGCGCCCCAACGTCCTGTAAAAGAATTGATAAGTCATTCAATACAGGCAAATGTATTTATGATGAAACCAGCCATCTACAGTACCGATCGTATCAAGCGGGCCAGGTGGCTGTAGTGACTACTAGGTGGAAGAAAACATAAAACTGAACTGAAGTCTCTGAGCCACAGCTCGTTCCTCATAAACATAAAACAACGTAATCACACAGAGTGTAGAGGCATCTAATTCATGAGGGCTAGCAAAAACATGTGAGGTGATGTACTCAGAAAAAAATAAAAACGACTCCATAGGAGAAAACTGTCTTTTACACCCTAGATCCTAATGGTGGAAATTCTTCTGTAGGAGACAGTTGGTTTAAGGGGAGGTCCTTAAAAGTTTTAGACCTGGATTCACACCACAAAGGAAACTGTAATCAGTAGATAAAGGTCTTGAAGGCCAGATATTCTTACCAGTCGACAGATAGTTATGTCCTGCTTGTCCAAGGAGTGGGGCAATCAAATTTGGCACTCATGGTACAGTAATTGCTACCCAGCTCAAAAAATAAAGTAAAGAAATACTTACAGAAAATGCGGAAAGATGATCATAAGATGATTCAAGTACCAGCTTTGCTATCACCCTAAAGCAGAAGGATAACCCTAATAATTGGAGGCTAAGGAATTTTTAATGCCCTCAGAAGCAGAAGGCCTGGGAAAATCCATAAGGTGCTGAGATCTTCCAGGCGCTTTAATTCCATTAGACCAGGTTTGCTCCCTGGCTGGAGTGGAAGGAATGGGCAGTATAGTTCGGAAAGAAGATGGGTAAGCATGACCTCCATTTCCAACAGAGTAGGGAACCAGATTTGAGCCCTTCCAAGGCAAACAATTAAAACTCAAGCTCCAAGAGGGAATTAATCAATGTCAGGTGGCAGGAAAAAATAACAAAGAGAATAAAGGCGCAGACCAGTCCTGAAGGAAGTTTAAATCCCATAGAAACTATGCATATCAATCACCAATAGTTTTCTTTAAGCCTAGTACGTGCTTTGTCTTAAGTAAAATCTACCTGTTAAGAAAAAAACTGTCAGAAATCCCTAACAGATCCACCCAAACGTTGGACCAGAGGCCACACAGATGCTTTATATAATGCACACTAGCAAAGGACCGTGTAGAAGCTCCAGGGAGTTACTGAGACTAATCTTGCCCTTCAAGTTCGCCACATCTTCTGTGAATTGAAAGGCCCATCATTAATCCCAATCTCCCAAGCTGACAACAACCTTTATCACTGTGTTTTGTCAGGCTAAAAAAGGCTCTGACATTTCAGACTTGCACACGGAGAAGCCTCTAATGGAGCTGCTGCTTCACCAACTCCGAAATGTTGAAGTAATACATGCAAGAAAGGACCTAGCTGGATACGAAGCGTCATCTGCCTCTGCGAGGCAGGGGAGGTCAAAAAGGATGTAAAATGACCTAACTGAAGGAAGGAAATACATTCAGAATCTGAACAATTTCCTTCAAAGAAAGAGGGGACGGACAAGCTGTTTCTAGGATACTTCAATTCTTGGTTGGGCCATGACCATTAAGAAGTGTAGACAGAGATAACCATGGATATTTCCCCATGGAATGCAAAGGAAGGGAGGTGGCGTACGACAAATGAAAAATTCAGATAAGCATCTACCTGTGATTGTCTTAACAAAAGAGCTGGATGAAGCTCCACAGAAACCACTTGAACCTTTGGTTGTTTAGGAAAAGACATTCAAACTGACCCGAAAGGTTTCATGTTTACAGGCTCTGCTCAGAAGACTTCCACAGCCAATGAAGTAGCCTCTGAGCACCCTAGTCCAGGAGATAATGTGGTCTGGCATATACCCTGCTGTACCTTTTGGTTCTAAGTGACCAAAGACATTTCCTTTATAACATTAGCCTTTTTGGAGTCAGTTTGGAGAATCTGGCATGAAAATTCCTCTACAGCGTCCCATGGAGAGGGCTGTATTGTAATGCCATAAGACAAACGGCATAAAGCAGTCATCCTAATAGGTGTTTCCAGGTTTATGGGGGCAGCTCTACAAAGCTGAGAACCTTGGACTAAGACATCAAAGGATTTATCCTGACCCATTCAGGGTCACACCAATCTTTGAACAGAAAGGTGAATTATCTTACGGTCCTGCTTAACCGATGTTCAAGGAGAAGTACAGGCACTCCAAACACAAACAGGTGAAGAGATATACACATCTAATGCAGGAAATTCACATATGTGCGGTAAAAGAATCCATTAAAGTGATAAGAGCTAGACATATACAGTGCAAAGCTTTATGGGGACTTTAGCCCCATCATAATTAAGGTTGGAAGAAACAAAATTGTAGAGAAGATAATCAGATGAGATCAGCTGATACACTGCCCACATCCACTCCAAAGGCGAATCAGAAAAAAGGATGGATTTCCAGCACAAACTTCCTGATTTCCTGAAAACCATAAACTGGCTCAAACTGTCCAAATAGCAGCAAACTGTGAATTTTTCAGTGGCTGGTGGACCACTGTGGAATTATCATGCATAGTTTGCCTTTTTTGCCAACTGTAGGCAGGAAAGGAACTTTCGATGAGCATTCTGGTTGTTGCAGTGTTCACATACCATCACTTACCTTAGAACGAAAGTTTGAAACGCGTTGAGCCACAATGTACAATTGAAGGCTTCAAGCTGGGTGTAGTTGCCATCACTTACCTTAGAGATTCACCCTGACTGTGGGCGTCCTCACAAGTGGCAAACTTTTTTGATGGATTTAAGCAGCTCTGCTAGGTCGCGAGGACGAACCGCCGCCCCGAAAGCGGATCCTTGGTGCTCGGAGGACTGAGTACCAAACAAGGGACACAGGGCTCAAGAGTAAGCGTGCATGAAATGGGCAATCACGCTTAGCACCACCTTTCATCAACCCACTTGGGAGTGATTTATTTGTGAACTTTCAAAGACAGCAGCATCCACTTGGATTTCATTCTGAATGTGAACACTGCAACAACCAGAATGCTCATTGAGGCCAGAAACCACGCACACTGAGGCAAGTAAATGAACAAAGCGCGAAGGTGTTATACATTGCAGTTGCTGTCTTTTGTGTGCAAAGCTCTTGAGAAAGAACCAAAGTTTGAAACGTGTTGAGCCACAGGTGTACGACTGAAGGTTTCGAGCTGGGTGTAGTTGCCATCACTTACCTTTGAGATTCACCCTGCGTGTGGGCGTCCTCACAAGTGGCAAACTTTTTTGATGAGTATATATATATATATATACACACACACACACACACACACACACACACACACACACACACACACACACATATATATGTATGTGTGTGTACATATATATATACACACAAACACATATATAAATATAGATATGGGAGTAGTAACAATAATATGTTTAAAGCGAAATGTGTGTTGTAAATGTAATTGATGTAGTGCTTATATGATGAATGCATGTGTGGAAGTGGTATGAGTTGTAACCTATATTCTTGGGTTTACTGTGCAATGTGCTAAAACATGTAGACTTAGCACATTAGAATGAGAAACACAGCAGACAGCCATAAAGAGCAGTAAGAGAGGACTAAAGTTGTAAAATAGTCCCTGATGCAGCTCAAAGTAAAACCTCAATGGAGATGGACAGATGCACCCAAAAATACCAATAGCTTTAGGTGAGGGATGAATATTTCCCTACGCTGAGCCAAGACTGATAAAATGTCCAGCAAATGCTGAAACAGGCTGGTCAAAAGTCCACTCAACGTATATAGTTAGCTGTAGGACAGTTTTACAGCTTCATTCTCAAAAGCCAGACCTAAAAAGAATGTTCTTGAGTATGCAGTGGAAGGATATAACTCATCCAATCGGAACACCATGAAGTGGCGTAGCAAGGTCAGGTGGTACCCGGTGCGGAAAATTTCTGGTCACCCCGGCTTCACAAAATGGCAAAAATATGTGTTTAAAACACATATTTTTGCCATTTTGTCACCTCCTTCAGTGATGACACTTGTTAAACAGACCCCCGCAACCACCGCCCGCCCTTCCTACGCCACTGACACCGACACCATAAGATACAATACTCTTGGGTGGAACAAACACTTGAATATGGAGGAAAATCCCCAAAACAGGAGCAGACAACTGAGATAGACAAAAAAGTCATTTAATCATGAACAAGGAGCTAACCCAAAGCCCACTCTAAATACATGACATGTATTGGAAACAATAGGTTGCCTACAAACAGATAATGCTGTCTGTAACGGACACCTAATCATTTATAAAAGTGGATGGGATAGAATATCATGCTAGAAAAACTGAGAGGACAGAGCACAGCAATAGGGATTTGAAAATATATTTTTCTCAAATGTCAGGTTCCTGGGATTTGCTTGGTCTTTTTAATTTAGTACTTATGCACAAGGCGTTAGTGCAGCACAACTTTCTTCCTAAGATTTAGTAGGAGCCACAGTGCTAACGTTGGTACGATTTGCAGTGTTCCAAAAGGCAATCTGAATTAGAGACAATAGTTAGTTTGAATTTTTCATAACATTTAAATTACTTTCAGTTTGGTATTTTAGTTTCATGGTTTAGCTCAGCATGTTAGTTTATTTTTTAGTTAACATTTCAAACTTCTTATAAATTAAAATGAAGAAAGAGGAGGCAAATGTGACTTCAATAAAGTCAAGCAGAGTTAGCTGGAAGACATCATCTATTTTCTATTGTCAGAAGTTGCCAGTGGGTATATGGAGAGTGTTGGTCTAGAGAACTTACTAATGAAGGAGAAGGCATAGGATGTTTTCGTTTTAAGTTTAAGAAATAAATAGTTCTGTCCCCAAATTCTGTAGGTCCCAGGTTTGACGAATCATTTTATGAGGTACGACGTTTCTGGCAGCTGGATAAAAAGTGGTTAGTGTGTGATGAATACCAGATAGGATGAAACCGAGCCGATATGGGTAGACAACATTTGGCGTCAGTTCACTGTCCGCCTGCAAGTAAGTGTATTGAAGAGGTTCATTATAGCCAATCATTTTTGGTGGAAGTGGTTGAGAGCTTTGGTGCAGAGGAAAGGAGTTTTGCTATTTTCGTTCCACAAACAACTAACCAAAATAAAGAAAACCGTAGAAGTGCATTAACTCAGAAAAAGGATGTAAACATATAAAAAGGTGCACAGAGTAAAAAATGTACAGAGTAACAAAAACATATTCTACTGTTTAAGGTTTCCTAGCTTGTGTGTAAAAGGTAAGGTGTTTGTACTGTTAATGTTGTTTGTCCACAGGTAGTCTCTTGGGGTGCGAAATGTGTAGGAGGAATAAGAGCTTTCTTTTCAATTTGACATTAACATGAAGTTAAAATATATATAAACAAAGCACACTCCAAAACGCAAACACAGACGCAAAATAATACATTAAATAAAACATTTCAACCTCAGCATTGTTATGCCAAAACAAATACCTCCAGTAATGGCCTACACACACTGCTAGGTATTTCTTGATAATTATAATGTTATCATAAACTATCTAGCATTTTACCAATCCTTTATCGTGTATTGTCACCAGGCTGGTCACACGACCTTTCAAAAACATTTATTTACTCCAATTTTTATGATTTCATATGGTCAACAACTGTATTTTTGAGGAACTGACTGAGGAACCAAAAACGGCCCTGTAAGAACATGCCCAAACCATCCATTCTCTCCAACTTCTCCAACTCTGATTGCCTTCTCTCTATCTTCACCGTCCCTTCCTTTCTCCATTTAGTGAATCCTCCCCCTGCCTGCTGCAATTAACATCCGGGAGCTGGGGGAAATGACAGCAGCACCAGGGGCTTTCAAAACCGCCCTCCAAGTGCTCCAGCCCACTGGGGAAATGCCCAGTGATATAAAAGGCCCGTACAGCCCTGCTATGCAAACTCTTATTTCACAAAAATATTTAAGAGCAAATTTGTAAAAAGCAAGTGTTGGAGAAAATAAAAAATAGAACCCCAACACATTTTCCTTCTGGAGTTTGCTCCCAGTCACACAGAATTTCTATTATAAATCCATTACTTAAGAATACATTCTTGACTCTTCACTCCTCTCAAACTATTGTTTTACTTATTTGCTCCAGTGTCCATATAAAAGTCTTTAGCCCATCTCATCTGAATGCACACATCCTGAAGTACAAGTCTTCATCCAGTCACTCCAGCTTATTCTCTGTTCTGGTTCATTTGGACCTCTCTCATGCTTTTGATACTCTCAATCACCTCACTTCAATCTCTCCACCTACAGATTCTCTAGTACTGTCTCGTCTTACTGAATACAATCCTATTTCCTCTATAGGCCCTACTCTGTCTTGGAAGAAGTCCTTTCTTCTCCTAGATCAATCTTTTTGGGAGTTCCACTTCTTCTTGGCCCACTTATGTTCTCACTCGAATCCTTTAGCGTCTATTATTTTTTTTCTTATGACTTTCAATCCTATTTCTACATCAATGTGTAAGGACGTACTTGCCAGGAGAAATTACTTGAGGTTGTGTCCTCCTCCTACTCCGTCACACCCAGGGCAACAACATCTCACCCCCTCTTCCCAAAACATGTGTTAAGCATACCCTCGCAAAAAAATATCAATTAATGTAAAAACTAAAAAACAAAAACAATTTGGACAAATGCTTGAGTGTTTTTTTTTTTTTTTTTAGAGGGCATGGTTACCAATAAGGCAACAAGGTGGCAAAGAACCTAAAAAGGAAAACAACAATAAAGAAACAACAGAGATAAAATTAACAGCAAACCAGTGTATAATTTGACAGAAGACAAGTTTCCAAAGATTTCCATAGCGGAGGTCCGAGATCTCGGGCAGCTATCCCATCATGATGTATATGTTTGAAAGAAGCAATAGAAGAGTATCAGACCACAAAGGCTTGGGGAGACCTGAGGTGTCAGAAGATAGGAGAAAAAGGGCTGGCCTATTTGGTAAATTGCATGGCATACCAAGCACAGTGTTTTTTTAGAATTCTCTGCTTTTACAGAGCCAATGAAGGGCAAATTTGTAGAAGTTGAACTGCCACATTATGTCAACTTAGAAATAAGGACCCGTGGGAAAGTCACCCAATGTAGTTCAAGTGAGATAACAAGCACACTCTCATTACAGTGCCATATAAAGCCAGTAGGGTGACAGGCAAATCAATTTTAAATAGTTTCAGTTGCAAGAAGCACGTTGACTAGACCTTGCATACTTCAGGTGGTAAGAAAAGTCACCCTCACCTACGTTTGTAATAGGACTAGCTGCATTGGCCAAAGATCTTATCCGCCAAATCTACCCTAAAGAACTACTTGTGTGGAAGTGTGCACATTCTGGTGTAGATACCAGAACACAGAGAAGCAAATAATGCAGTCCCCATCTATAGCACACCTTTGTGGCTGTCCATACCAGTGTGGGGAACTTCAGCCAGTCGTAGGGAAACAGTTACGGTTTAGTGTTGTAGGAGGGAGATTTTTAAAACGGAATTGATAATCAGCTCTATGCTACAGGTGAAACATGAAACATTTCAAGTATGTTTTTGAACTATACAGTTGTCATTTGTATAGTTCTGCCTTTGTTCACGCACAAAAGGAGTATCTGTTCATGTAAAACGTCGAAAAGAGCCTTTACCCCAGCACAATGTCAGCTCATGCAGGTCCTAACGCGCGCTACAGGCAAACGCTCTACAAAAGAAAATCGTGTGATTTCACTGGAAGTAAATAAGGGTAATTTTCGTGTGCAATGCAAGCCTTTTGAAAGTAATGGCTCTTGTAAAAGCGTTTTCAGGTGCTCTCTTCAATGTCTAGCAGCATCAGATGCTCATAGCTGTAATATGCGGGCTATGACAGGTTTGCAAGCTTTCTGCAATGTTGCACTCTGTATGTAATTCATGTAAAAGTAGTACAGCAATTACCTATCTTGTTAGATTACCATTTAATTGGGAGAGCACACAGCAGCTCATTACTTTATTTAGAACACTGGTGTATTTCCTGATCTCGATCATAATAATACAAAATAAACAGAAGGATGTTTGCTTTTAACTGAAACCCATTTGTAATGTTCAAATAATACAAATTCACATGCACACACATTGGAGTCTAAACTAATATTTTGAAATATAGAAAATGTGGAAGGAACTACAAAATAACATGTATCTCATGCTCCTGTATAAAAACTTAAATTACTGCCAGAGAACATAGATAAATGCAGTTAAACCTATATACATTGATACACTGCACATTCACAGTTCTTCTAGGATTAAAAGAAAAGTAAGGATAAAGTCAATACGTTTGAGTTATGTACCAAGCATGTGCATATCCTACCCCTGGGCACAGATCACACCCATAAATGCATCTGTGTGCACATTCTGCGCATTGGATCACAAAAACAGACACACACACCTCACACACCAGCATTCCTGCATAGCAGGTAAGTGGGCCCAAGTTCCCAAGTTATACGTGACACATTCACCAGTACTGGGTTTGCGCTCAGAGGCATATTGCCTGCTGACTTTTAAAAGGCCATACTTGTAATGCTGAAAGCAAAACCAGAAGTCCTAGAATGAAAAGTTGTATAGGCTAAAAGCCAGTTTTAGCTGAAACTGATCACACATGAAATTGGACACTTCACAGTCTGTGCAGGCACATAACACACTTGGGCCCACATTCTGACTGCGGTGTAATTCCCTGTTGGGTCGGTAACAGAGTTCCTGGCCAAATAAAGAAATACATCTTAAACAGGAAACTGCTCCTGGTGTTTTGCCTCTACTGTACATTTCGCAAGTTAAAGGCTGGTGAAATTTCATGGTAGGAAAAAGCTCAAATGAGGAATTACTTCGGAAATCAGGTGGGGTAACGCAGATTCCTATTGTAGTGACCATTATTAAGGAGCCACGCAGGATCCAACTCGAAATACTGTTGGGTTCCCCAATCCCAGAAATACCAATAGACGGAAAATTGGCAATTCAAGGTGGGGTAATATTAAATGGATATTATCAGCATCCATCAAATTTAAAACATACACATATATCAAATGGGCCTTGGTCATGTTTTTGAGTTCCTACTTTGAAATGCATTGTGTTATTTTGCAATAAAGTAAAGGGAAGTGTTAAATGTTTTGAGTATACCGGCCTAACCAAACTATGAAAAGTATGTGTTTGTTTACATTTCAAAACAGACAATAAGTCTTTTGCTATAAGACTGTGAATATTTTCACGAGGTGCTCTGGGTAACTTTAAATCGACTACCCCGCTCAAATATAAAAGAAAATGAATCCCTGGCTTACTGATATTAACCCTATATATCCTCAGTGCCTTTCCTCCCTGTTGAATGAATGCACCCCGCTCTTCAAGGAGCAGAGAGCAACACAGGCCCTGTGCTGAGAAGCTCTCTGAAACCATGTCAGTGCATCTCACTGTCAATGTGGACCTGCAGAGACCCACACTGGGAATGTGCAGTTGGTGCAGGCGCAGCTCCACCCATATTTTCCAGGCTCCTTCGGGTTTGTAGAGTTCCGCTAGAGGTGAAAAAAGGTAGCTGCCTCTTTATCGTCTTGTATAGGTCTCAAGACCTCAGCCAGGTGGGTCTGGAATTATGACATCACAGCAGGATAAAACAACTTTTGTGTTCCATTGTTGCAATGTAATAGCTGCAAGTAAATCTATGCTGCATCTGGTTATTTACGCTAAAGACCATCGATGAGAGCCATTCATAATAATGGCTCTATGTTACGGTTCTGACACAACCGTGCATGGATACCCCAAAATAACATGTGCAGTTACTGCCACTAGTGAATTTTGAGTGGATCCTCTATGTGAAGATAGGTTTTCGCCACTAATGAAAACATTGAGAACCAATAGCCAAAAACATTCCACATTGTTGAGTGGTCATTCAGACCTTATTGTCACACAAATCGGGCATCTGGATACCTCTTCATGCCATTCATTCAATTGAATGTTACGAGGCATTCAGGGATGTTCGTCACACATGCCTGGCTTATATAGAGCAGTAACCATTAGTGTGTGTCAAGTGGAAAAGTCTGCCAGTGAGTGAGTGGCTGTCTGGAAGTTTGCCAGTGTGGTGTCCTAACAATTAGTCATGGGGTATTTATTAAATCCTAGTGTGCCCTCCTTTTGGAAGGTGACACTTGCCACCTGAGCCCAAGCAATCACAGAGCACTTTCAAGCAGTGAGCAGAAAGGGAATGGGAGATTTCCATTTACGTGAGATTAGCCACTTAGCTAATAAATGACCCAGGTCAAGAAACCAATCCGTGACTCTGTGTTTTGTGTTTTTTATCATGGCGGCATAGCCCCAATACAGATATTTCCAAGGCATGCATCGCTTGGTGCCCCATGCAGGGTGTATCAGACGGGTTGTGACACCTTGCTAGTATAGATGTAAAGTTGGGCAAGACCACAACATGTGCAATATATCAGCATCAGGGAGGCTACATTGGGGACAGGTGGTTTCCGTGCATATAAAGTATAAAAATGTGTTAAATATGTACCCGCACACATGACGTGTAGGTATTGAATAGTAAGATGCACGGGGTATTCTTGTTGCATATCTCCACATCTGCAGTGGTAACTCATCTTTGCATCTACCACTGTTTCCGGTGACATCCTTTATAGCCATGCCCCTGCCTGGTAAGAAGAGCAATATTCACCTTAGTGCAGTCTCTATACTAGGTCTCTCTCAAAAGCCAAATTCTTTCATCTATGAAACATGTTCAATACTCCACTCAGACAAGTCATGACTTAGTATTAACAAAAAGAGCCACTAATTGCTTTTACCGTATCAACAGTGAAGAGACTCCGGTCCCACATAAGTTACAGACCAATAGGGTCACTTCTGGAAAGTAAAAGGAACAGCGTGCATTTGGAGATGTTTTCTTGTACCTGTTAAACCTGTTCCTGTATGTCTGCTGGTCCAGGGACAAGGGAAGAGGGGCGGCTTCTCCATTAGGGCTCAAGGACTGCGCTCCTCTTAAATTCCAACACATTTACATAAAAACATTTTAAATAGACAGATTTATTTAGAGATACCATCATATCTCTAAATAAATTGATGTATTTAAGTCTGGGCCGTCTGTTTCAGGCTGCCTGTCCCACCTCGCTCTGAAGCAGGAGTCAGAAGCCAGGCAGTAACGCTTCATTGCCATTGTGGTCTAGGGTTGTATGCACTCTGTAGTCCAGTGACGTAATAAGCGTCACGGTTTCGGCCGTCGGAGATTTCATCCATGCGTGATTTTAGACGTTCTTCTTTCAAAGGGGTAGATCCCACCCTTTTGTCATACATGGGAGTGGATGCAAGCACGTCTGATCCGGTGCCTTGTTTCCGGTAATGGTAAGTCTTTGCAAGCTAATGTTGTGTTATGTATATTGTGCTGAGATCCCGCATCACGCTAACTTCCCCCACTGTGACACCACACACCCTCGCTGCACATCGTTCGCTCCTTTAGAAGTGGAGCTGCGACATTTGTCCCCTCCCCCCTGAAATGGATCCAAATAAGGAGCAGGGTTCTTGTTCCCTTGCGAAGTTGATCTAAATATCCGAGCCAAGCTCAAAACAAGAGATATGGGTTTACTGTGGAACATGTGCTTACAGTGGCCAGTTCTCTGATGTAGGACATTAAAACTGGCCCTCTCTTCATACCCATAAGTGAACCCTGACGCCAAAGACACGGACTGAGGGGAAGAGTGAAAAGAGGATGCTGAAGAGGAAAGAGATGGGGTTGAAGATGGACACGATATGCAGAGAGAAAGAGGATAATATCTAACAAAGCAGACATAATGTAAGGCCAAAACAACTTCCACAGGCCTCAATGCTGTTTAATTCACAGGCTCACTATTTCAGAATTTAAACATTTCCAATGTTAATTATTTATAGGAAATCATTGTTGTTACTCATTTACAACAGCTAACACCCAGTGACTAAGCCAATCATATTGACAGGCTTTAGGTGTATGTCCGTTGTTGTGTCATTTATCTGGAGAACACTATATCTCAAAGAGAAATCAAAATACCAGTCACATGGCACACTATGGGAATCACAGAAATGTATTTAACATGTTCCTTTATAGAAAGCCCACACTTTTTTCATCTCACTTGAAAACCTGTCTGCACATATTTCTATATGACTAGTGACAGCCAGAATCTGTGGGCGCTTCTCGAAGTCTAGTTAGAGCATATTTTTCCAAAGTTAATGCTGCATACAATGCAAGGCACTGGGCAAGCATACATTGTAAACAGCTAACGTTGTCATGCTGTACAATTTACACATTACAGACACTGTTGAACATATTAACCGAGGAAAATATGGGGAAGTTTTTAATGTGTTTAATATTTCATGACTACATGTTCCCAATGCTTAATAAGCCTTGCTTTATCGCTACATTCATTTGCTTTAAAATGCACCATTTGCCAATCTTTTTCCCATTTCTTTCTTGGAAGAGGGACTCACCCTGGACCCCAGTTTTGTCCACTGAATTTGTTCACATCGCTCGCTACATAAAAGTCATGTCCAACGTTTACACGCACAACTTTCAAATGTCACCCGCCGCAACTGCCAAGGAATGCAGTTTGCATTAACAGACTGACCAGGGCCCATAATCTTAGTTGAGTTACACGACTTAGAGTTTGAAATAATTAAACACAACAGTGTACCTACCAAGCCCTCTTAAAGATTGTTGCTGAGTTACATAAGAATAAGTAAAACACATCATTAACCTTTTACTTCCACAAAGTATTTATTGGTAAAAATAACAGAACACATAGAAATTAACTCTGAAACCAGTGCCTCACCGAATACAGGCCAGCCGCAAAAAATCAAACACACCTCTGGCCTAGAATACCTTTTATTCATACTATTTTAACAAATAACAGCTATAATTAGCATGCAAGATTCATGGAATCTACTTGCACACTAATTCAGGAAAGAAAATAAGCAAGATACCAACAATGGGCTCGAGATTTAAGACCCAGAAAAAACAATGAAAATACCTGCTGCAGGGCAACTGCACAAAAAGGTTGGTTTGGGAATACAACGCATGAATGGGATAAAAAAATTAAATGTTTTCCGACAACCCTCTCAGTTGTAAAATCGTCCTTCACGCATTCCAATTTAGACACACAGAGGTCTCTGTTTCACTAGTAAATATGGGTGGGACACGCTGGAGTGGTTGAAATTGGTAAATATTTACTACAAAATGGGATGCATTTGGGGAAATTTAAGGAAGAGTTTATGGCAGCACAGGCAAATACAAAACACACGCAAATGAGTCTGATAATTGCAATTCACAAAGGTTACCTCAACATGTACTACAGTAGCACTACTAACTAAACAGACCAAATCTCACCAAACCTCAGAGCAGGTCAAGAACCTTGGCAAATCATTGGTATTGTAATATATTCGTACAGAAAGCAGGGAAAACTCGAAAACCACACAGGGAAAATACTACATAATTAATGTATAAGTTACATTTTACAGTATATTTTTCTTTTAAATAAATGTCAATGATAACACTTTATAATATATAAATATTTTAAATATAAAAAACGTTGTTATAATACAGAATACAACTATATTTCTTTTATTTTAATTTGTTACAATTTTAATTCATATGATTGTTTCTTTTTAATTTTGTAAAATTAATGAACAATTTACTTACCTTTGATAACGATATATCTGTAAGAAACATTAGTTAGTTAGATTCCTTACCTCCCAAACGTCAGACTGGATCCGGAAAGTTTTCGTCAGCAGTACCCCACCGCATCGGTAGGAGTCATCTGCGGCTCTGCATCCATCGTCGGCGTCGTGATAGCCGGGATCACGTCGTGGAGTACTTAGACGCCGCCCTCGCGCCCTGACGTCAGTTCTGTACATAGCTTTCCACGCCAGGAACGCAGAGCCATGCAAGAAACCGACACTGGTGCCATGAAACTAGGGCCCTCAAAGGGAGATACCTTAACCCTAGATATCAGTTCGCAGAACGGGGAGGATGGGTGGGGCGGTAAGGAATCTAACTCACTAATGTTTCTTACAGATATATCGTTACCGAAGGTAAGTAACTTGTTCATCTGAAAGAAACACGTTAGTTAGATTCCTTACCTTAGAATAGATACCCCAGCAATACCAACCCCGGTGGTGGGTCTGCGAACCAAGATCACACCAGGAAGTCCTGGAGAATGGAACGGCCAAAAAAAACATTTCTCCGGACCCAACTGTCCAGGCAGTAGTGCTTGGCAAACGTGTGCAGCGAAGCCCACGTAGCAGCCTGACAAATGTCCTGCAAGGGGACACCCCGACCCAGGGCAGTAGTAGCCGCCGTAGCACGAGTGGAATGGTCGTGCAGCCCCACAGGAGGCTCCTTTTTAGCCAAGCAGTAACAGACCTTGATGCTCAAAATGACCCACCGAGAGATGGTCCGCTTGTGCACCGCCCGTCCCTTCTTAGCACCCACGTAGCCAACAAAAAGTTAGTCGTCCACCCGGAACTGTTGTGTGCGGTTGAGGTAAAATGAAAGCACACGTTTTGGGTCCAGACGATGGAGTCTCTCTTCCTCTTTCGAGGGATGCGGAGATGGAAAGAAGGTGGGAAAGGTAATGGACTGCCCGACGTGAAAGGCAGTAACAACCTTTGGCAGAAAAGAAGAACCTTGTCCAGATGGACTGAGAGGAAAGGAGGTATAGATGAAAGAGCCTGGAGCTCACTCACTCTTCTGGCAGAGGTGATGGCAACCAGGAAAGCAGTCTTCAGAGTCAGAAGCGAAGAGGGCGATTATGAAGTGGCTCAAAGGGAGCGACATCAGATAAGTAAGAACCAGGTTCAAGTCCCACTGAAGCATCACAAAAGGAACAGGAGGAAACATGTGTGTGATGCCTTTCAAGAACCTATATACAACAGGGGACTTGAAAAGAGAACGCTGATCAGGAAGCCTCAAGAAGGCTGAAATGGCCGAGAGATAGCCTTTGACAGTGCCCAAAGCAGAGCCCTGCTGGGCAAGAGAAAGAAGAAAGAGGAGAACCTCTGAAAGAGGAGCAGAGAGTGGACCCACAGCCTTTACTGTGCACCATGCCACAAACTTGTTTCACCTGCAGGCCTATACCGTTTTGTAGAGGGACACCTGGCTGCCAGAATGACATTACAGACTTCCGGAGGCAAGTCAAATGGCCTCAACTGTCGCCACTCAATCTCCACATATGTAGGTGGAGACTGGACAGGTTCGGGTAGAGGACCGGCCCCTGCTGCTGCGTTAGAAGGCCTTTCTGAAGAGGCAGATGAATCGGGGGATCGACTGACATAATGAGTAGCTCGGGATACCAGTACCTTCGTGCCCAATCCGGAGCCACAAGGATGACTTGGGGCCGGTCGCGCCTGATCTTCCTCAGCACTCTGGGCACAAGTAGTATAGGCGGAAAGGCATACAACAGACAGCAGCTCCACTCATGACGAAAAGCGTCTCCGAACGAGTGCCACCTTGGAAATTCCAATGCGCAGAACTGATGACATTGCGCGTTCTCTTCAATGGCGAATAGATCTAACCAAGGCTCTCCCCACTGCTGAAAGAGACCTTGCGCCACGTCCTACTTCAGACGCCATTCCTGATCCATCATGCACCGGCGGCTAAGTTCGTCCGCCCTGGCGTTCAGGGAACCTGCCAGGTGTTGAACCACCAGGGTGATGCCCTGGTGTTCCAGCCATGTCCAGAGGCACAGAGCCTCCTGACAAAAGGTCCATGATCTCTCCCCACCCTGTTTGTTGCAATACCACATGGCGGTGGTGTTGTCCGTGAACACCTGCACTACACTTCCCCAGACAGAGGGAAAGGAATGCCTTCAGTGCAAGCTGGATCGCCCGCAGCTCCAGAAGGTTGATATGGAGCTGGGACTCCGCCGGAGACCAGAGGCCTCTGATCTCCGCCTCTCCCATGTGGTCCCCCCATCCCAGGAGGGACGCATCCGTTACCACTATGTGCTTGGGTTGGGGAAGGGAAGAGGGATCTGCCACTGACCCAATCACGGTCCATGAGCTACCACTGCAGCTGATTTGCAATGCCCTCTGAGATCAGGACGTGGTCGGAGAGTTTGCCCCGATGCTGTGCCCACTGGAACTTCAGGTCCCACTGCAGAGTCCGCATCCGCCACCGGGCGTGTTGTACCAGCAGGATGCAGGAGGCCATCAGCCTCAGGAGCCGCAGGGTCAGCCTGACCGAAAATCAGGATAAAGGCCGAAAGATCGGAATCAGAGGCTGAATATCCCGAACCAGCTGTTTGGGAGGATACACCCAAAACTGCGCAGAGTCCAGAACCGCTCAAATGAAGAGGAGCTTCTGAGAGGGACTCAGTGTGACTTTGGCACATTAATGGAGAACCCCGCGAGTGTAGAAGGTCAGCCGTAGTCTGGAGGTGGGAGACGACTGGCTGGGGCGAGCCCGCCGTCAACAACCAGTCGTCGAGGTAGGGGAAGACTGGAACCCCTAATCTGCGCAGATGAGCTGCGACCACCGCCATCACTTTCGTGAACACCCGAGGGGTGCTGGTGAGGCCGAAGGGGAGCACGGTAAACTGAAAGTGCTCGTGGCCTACCATGATCTGCAGGTAGCGCCGGTGGGCAGGCAGGATAGGGATGTGGAAATATGCTTCTTGCAAGTCCAACGCAACCATCCAGTCTCCAGTCTCCAGGGCAGCCAGGACCTGTGCTAAAGTCAGCATCTTGAAGTACTCCTTCCAGAGGAAGCCGTTGATGCTTCGGAGGTCCAAGATAGGGCGCAGGCCCCCTTTGCCCTTCTTGGGAACCAGAAAGTAGTGGGAGTAGCAACCACACCTACTTCTGGCCCCGGAATGCTCTCGATGGCCCCCTTGGCCAAGAGGGCGGTAACTTCCTCCTGCAGAAGTTGCAAGTGATCCCACGACGTGCGGTGGTTCTGCGGTGGCATGGCTGGAGGGGTCGCCTCGAAGGGGAGGGAGTAGCCCCTTCGGACGATTTGCAGCACCCACTTGTCCCAAGTGATGGTACACCAGTGGAGTAGGTGATGACGGAACCTGCCTCCTACTGGCATCGTATGGGCCTGAAACTCGGAGGGCTTTGAGGCGGATGCTGCGGGAGTGGATGTGGACTGACCGAGCCTCTGTCCCCCTGCACCAACACAGCAGTTACCTCGTCTGCAACCGCATTGAGGTTGGTTCTGCGGCCTGTGGTTGGACGAACGTGTGGGGATGCCCCTTCTTTGGCCACGAAAGGGGCGAAAAGTAGAAGTCTGCTGGCGCTGACCTGACAGGCCCAAGGACTTGGCCATAGCCCTGGAGTCCCTGAAACGCTCATGCTCACTGTCTGCTTTGTCGCCAAAAAGGCGACGGCCATCGAAGGGCATGTCCATGACCGTATTCAGGACAACCCCTGAAAAATTGGCGGACCTCAGCCAGGCATGGCGACGGATCCCCACCGCTGTGGAAATCGCTCTGCCTAGCGAGTCCATGGTATCAAGTCCACAACGAAAGGAATACCTTCCTAGGTCCCGCCCCTCCGCAAGAGCCTGGGCGAGCCGTGTCTGGGCCTCCTCCGGACATTGAGGCAGCACTTCCGCCACTGTATCCCACAGAGAGTGGGTGTAACGGCCCAAAAGGCATGCAGTTTTAATGGACCGCAACCCCAAGCTGACCGAGGAGAACAGTTTCTTCTCAAACTGATCAAGCCTTTTGGATTCCCGATCCGGGGAGCGGTCGGGAATGCAGTCTGGGACGTAGAGGCCTGGATAACCAGACTCTCAGGGGTGGGTTGTACCGACAGAAAGCAGGGGTCGCCCGGAGCCGGGCGGTGGCTTCAGGCCATGTTCCGATTCACAAGGGGCACTGTGGAGGACTTGGAACAAGTGCCCATCAGAACGTCTGTGAGGACCCCATTGAACGGCAGCATAGGCTCCGAAGAGACTACTGGCGGCTGAAGCACCTCAATGAGGAGATTAGTCTTCATGGCCGCAGCAGGGAGCTCAAGAGCCAAGGCTTTGGCTGCCCTGCGAAACACCACACCATATGTAGCACCCACCTCCGTAGCCATAGAGGGAGGAGAGATGAAACCAGTGTCAGGCGATGTGTCAAGACCACTTGGCTCCCCAGCTCATCTGCCCAGTCCTGACTTAACTGGCACTGTTGTGCCAGAGGGTCCTCAGACCCCTCCCAGTTCTCCCCTTCATCCATGTCCTGATAAACAGACATGAATGACAGAGCCAGGTCATAGATGAATTGCTCACTCGACGTCGGAAACGGTGCCTAGCGGCGCCGGACCCGCACCGGGGCTGAAACCGGGGGCGGCGAAATCCGAGGACGGCGCCGGGAGTGGCACTATAGGGGTTGGCGCCAGTGGAGGAGTCGTGAGGTCGACTGGGATCCAGGCCTAGATCCCAGGGGGTCCTGCGGCGCCGGGACCGAAGTCGCTGCGCCGGGGCCAAAGCCGCCGGCACGATAGGACCCCCAGTCGGACCAGCGGGGCGCCGGCGGGTCTTGAGGGCAGAAAGAGAGTCCTCATGGCCACGAGGAAGTCTTGAATCTCACCCGGCGTCGCATGGAGAGCAGGGACCGGAGGGTGTGGGGCTGGATGCGACGCCTGCGGCTCCAGCGGAGCCGCGCGGGTGGTGCCACCCAAACCCTCAGCCGAATCGCGTGACCGGCGAGGGGAGTCAGAAGAGCAATGTCGCCTGTTCGACTTCTTCTTCCCAAGCCTCGACTTATCTGAAAGCGGGACTTGGAACCCGACGAGCGGTGCTGGCTGCGGCTCCTTGACCGGTCCCTCGACTTCCTCCTCGACCGGGACCTCGAGTGGCGCGGAGCCGACTGTCGGATCTCGAGAAGCTTACGGGACCGCTCCCGCCTAGCTTTCGAGGTCAAGGCCCGACAGTCGGGGCACAACTTGTCGTCGTGGTTGGCCCCTAGACAGTAGAGACACCGGCGGTGGGGGTCGGAAACCGACATCAGTCGGTGACAGGCACACACGGCTTAAAACTGGGCATCCCTACCGGCACCAGGAGTCGAAGTCGACTCGAAAAAGATAGTCAAAAAGTGACTAAGGGTACAAGATCTTCCCGGATCTGCGCTTGCTGGTGCGGGAAAAAGAAGAACTGACGTCAGCGCGTAAGGACGGCGTAGTACTCCGACGTCGTCATCCCGGCGATCACGATGCCGCCGATGGACGCGGAGCTGCAGACGGCTCCTGCCGACGCGCAGGGGTACTGCTGACGAAAAGTTTCCGGATCTAGTCTGCCGCCTGGGGATATTCTAAGGTAAGGAATCTAACTAACGAGTTTCTTTCAGATATAATACACATTTTAGTACCAAGCTCCAAATACAATGCACACACCTGATACTACTATGGAAGAAGACTGTTGTTCCCTGTACTGATCAAAATGAAGTTAACTACACAGTGTATATAATCCTTAGTGTAGTTCCCCTTCCTCTTAAGTGGCATAGGATGTTGCTTAGATTTTAGAGTTGGCATGCTGCTTCATGTTACTGAGGGAGCCTTAGAGGATGACGAGTTAGATAAGGGTGTTAGTTGTAGTTATTTTTTTTTAATCCCAATGTGTTCATCTTGGATCCGATGTTTCGCTATTCCCTTCATTCGTAGTTCTCTGTTCTGAATAACTCTACAAACGGGCATGAAGTTTCTTGTAGTAACTTTATGATCCCAAATGTGTTCATATAAGGCTCCACCCTCTCATTCGACAGGTGGAGAAGCAAAAGATTAAAACTGACAGGTATCACCACATGGGACTGGTGATCAGTATATGAGAGAGGATCTCCACCTGTAAGTAGGTAGAGATCTATATGTGGTGAGATCTCTGCAAACAGATTTACCTGAGACTTGGCCTGTTTATCTTCTGCTTTTCTAACTGAATTAATGAATTAGTACATTTGTTATGTGCACACTACCCTGGAATCTCTTGGCGCGATATATTAAACTAATGACATTTAGCAACATCAATGATTTACTGCAGTACGTTTAGAATAATCTAGCTGCTGCTAAAAAACTGCCATTAGTACACAATTTGTTTAAAACATGGATTCTGCCTCTGTAGCATCCTCCCTCTGTTTAGCCGATTTTAGACAATAATGTAAATAAAATAAGACATTAATAAACACAGACAGTAGCTTTTTGTATTCCTTATATCTATTGGGTGACACTTTCTATTTATAGAATGATTCACATGGAAAAGACAGCTAAGAACTGTTGAAAAATATACATACACAGTCAGTATTTACACCTACGTGATATCGAAGTTCACTGCAAAATGTGCATTGAAAAGAATCTGCACATTGGTGAATCCTTGAAATCATCAATTGCCACTTGAGAAATCTTTGACTCAATCATCAAGCGAAGGTAACCATATCACCAACGCTTTGCAGACAGTACCTGCATGAAATTCAAATGCCACCACAGGATTCTCCTAGTTCACAACTTATGTTGTTGTGGTGGTTGGCCTTTTATTATACCAAGAGATTCAGGAAACCTAAACTGAAGAATAAATCATATCCAATGAATAAATGACTTGACTTGCTTCTGTATGACTGACTCAGGGCCGAGCTGTGCAGTAAACACAACTTTCACAAATGCATTTTTTTCATTGAACCATTCGCTAACCTCCCTTTTCTGACAAGTGAGTAATTAGTTCCAGTCCATGTTCATCAGCTATACATTATAAGTGATAGATTGCCTTGTAAACCATGGCTTGGGCCTTATGAAGCATCAAGGACGTTTATGAAAATAACAATGGAAGCCACTAACAGCAAGCACTCTATTAAAGTATCCATGGAGATCAAAAATGCTCAAAGAATGTTCTGGTAATCTTTTAGTCCTGTGTGTACTGATTTCAGGACCATAAGGCATGTGTCATCTGATGGTGATGGTCAAGCATATGGCCCTAACCTATCAGGTATCCACATCACTAGCCTGCTAGGCTGTTCTCTCATCAGTGGTCCGTCTGATACTGGATAATCCTTCTCTGATGAAAGTGTTGCTTGAATTCTACTTCCTGCACAAGTGTGATGCTCAAGTTGACATATTTACTGTTCACATTTCTACACTAAATGTGTCAGAATTACCAATCAAAATACTTTCAAATGATAAGTGAGGTTTAAACTATTGTGCTCTGACAGAAACCCGGTTTTGGACCCCTAGAGCTTTCTCAAGTCTGAATTTTTTTTTAAATGAACTAGAACACAAGTAGAACATGCTTAAATATTTATATATTGTGTGATTAAAGGTGCTGCTTGACAGCGAAAACATTTGTATTGTGTAATTATTTCTTTGAGTGCAAATGAATTGTTATTTTGATTAAACAGTCTGATATTTAGGATATGGTAGGATATGGCTGATCAGTTTGTTGTTATAATCATGAGGTGTTATACAATAGAAGATGCTCGAGCCATGACAGTGCACAATAGAACTTTGTGAATTGTATCAAAAATCGAAAAATAGGGCACCAAAGATGGTAGGAGGAAGGGAGGAAGAGAGAAAGGAAGAAAGGCAAAAAAAGCTAAAAGAAATACGGTGAAAAAAATGTCCAAAGTAGGATGCGTGCAATGAGGGAGGAAGGGTGGAAAAATAGATGGGCGATTGAAAGGATCGCAGAATTAAATGAAGAATGTATATATGAAAGAGAGAAAGGAATGACGGATGAATAGATAGATGGAAGAAAGTATGGTTTGTAGGAAGTATAGACAGATGGGTGGATGGAATGGTGAAGGGATGATAGTTGAACAAATGAGAGGGTGGATGGAGACACGGATGGAAGAAGGATAAAAAGGTGAAAGAAACTCATCTTTAAGAGGATTGCGTTTGCTCACTTTGCATGTGCACTGTGATTACAGGCATGGTTCACATGTGGCGTATTTTAATTTTCTGGTTACTCTTTTACATGCATGAGTATAATGATTAACCCCTTCGATGCGGCCGCGATTCCCCTGGTGTGCTGTAAACAGCACGAACAGGGGTGGGCCGTGACGAACCCCAGCCGTCATCAGCACACGAGCACCGTAGTGCATGACGGCTGGGGTTCGTCATGAGCATGGAAGGGGTTAATATATATATATAATTCCTGACACTGCATACTGCAAATCTGTCAGTGTATGTTATTGTAAAAAGAGGTGGAACTCAAGGTGAAGTGTGTAGGCTGGGATGGGAGATAAGACTGAGGTACTACCGTAACTTGTAAAAATCCTGTCTTTTTTTAGACTTTTTTCTTGAGCTAACCCCCACTATAAGCTTTTTTTCCAGAGTATTTCGATATTTTCATCAATTTAGTGTTCTTACAAAACAGGAGGAGAATAAAGTGCTTGAGCCTCATTCAATCTGTTTTTTAAGGGTAAAGGCAACTGGGGACTAACGGACAATTGTGAATAGAACTCTGGGATAGCAGTCGACTTCTTTGAGATACTAAATAGTGGGTAGAGGAGTACACTAGATATGTCACCAGTCTTGCCTCCCTTTTTCGCTTTGCAAAGAACATGGTGAGGCAGCAGGCCTTATTCACCTTGTCTTTCCCATTGGGGAGGGTGTGAAGGGGTAGACGTTTGCACCACACTTGGCTTGACCGAGGCAGGGAGATATATTTGTTACACCGCACCTTTCCCAAACAAATGGAGCCAACACCCCTCTAACTTTCCTGAGAGTGGGGAATGGGCTGGTTAAGTAGTATTAGGCTTCCTCCCCACACCTCCAAGAGCAGAGGTGTAGCTTTTTCGCCACCTTTTCCTCTCCAAAGGTAGGAGTAGTGTGTGATATTCACACTACCAACTTGTCCAAGTGGGTAGGCACATGACTAAGGACATTACAACAAAGGAGCAGTTGACCCGTGAATATCTTTACACCATACCTGTCTGTATGTGAAAGAGAGAAACCATAAGAGGAAGGAAGAAAACAAGGATAGAAAACAAAAGTAAGAACAAGAACAAATGAAAGACAGAAAGAGCGCTTCATGTTGAGGGTAGTCCTAACATGTGACTCCCTCAAAGGGAGTCAAGGCCTTGAAAACTTCCTCTAGATCAAAGTGTACAATCAGCTAGTTATGTGTTGCGGTTGCATAGAGGCCATATATCTAATTTATGTTAAAGTAATGTAAACGTCAATAGTCCCAATACAGTATGTTGCAATGAAGGCTTAGAGCAGGGATAATCAAAGTACGGCCCAGTGACCGCATGCCCACCTGACCTTTAATTGCGGCCCCCTGATGAAGGGCAGTTATTCATATAACTAGATACTGATCAACACAAAAGAATCGCCTTCAGTAAGAAAGGTTTCCATGATGGTCTTTACATGTGGCTAAGCATTGTTTTAATTTCAGCAAGATTTACAGGTATGAAGGGGGTTTAATAGTTTTCCAATACAATACTTTCGTCTCTTTTGAAAAAAGCACGCAGATATCTATGCAAATCCGGTTGCGATCGCTCACAATCGCATGATGCATTGATTTTCATTCTGGTAGATACTTAGAGAGCATAAGTTAATACTAGAACCTTCCCAACAGAACACCCACCAATCTGCAAAATGGGCCATATTCAAACTTCCTAACATAATTTACACGCATTCTAACCAAACACATATGTTTAAACACTGTAAAAAACATAGTAGAACGTTAAAATAACTGGACCAAATGCTCTTGAGATGTTTACAAAATGTTCCACCAATGTGGTGTTTCAGCTATGTGCGGTTCCTAAGCCAGCTTCATAAAGAGAACTTGACTCCCCTTACAGTAACAGTAAAACATGATACACCTTTTTGAAGTTTTCAGAGAGTTAATTTTATTAACATGCATGAGCGTTACTTTGACTTTAATTCTTGGTGCATGAGACTAGAGCATTGGTGGCAGACAGAAGTCATGTGACGGCTCGGTTTTCTGCTTCGCACCCCCCTACGACCACCTTTCATCACCTCAACCCTCGCCCTGCTGGCATCAGTGTGGCCCTCGGGCATGCCACAGACAGTACTTTGCGGTCCTCGGGGATATGTTTGTGAGTACCCATGGCTTACAGGAAGAGTCTTGCAACCGACTTTTAAACTCATATTTGAATAGGATTGCTAGCCTTTGAGAAGCTAGGTACCATACAGTATAGACTTGACATAATATCCAAACATCTTTTTGGAACAGTATCACAATGCACTGTTATAGCTAGTTGGTAGTCCCAATACAGTGTTTTGCAATGAAGGCTTAGAGCAGGGATACTCAAAGTATGGCCCAGTGGCCGCATGCGGCCCACCTGACCTTTAATTGCAGCCCCCTGGTGAAGGGCAGTTGTTCATATAATTAGACACTGAGCAACACATAATTATCAGTTTAAAGAATCGCCTTCAGTAAGAACAGTTTCCATGATGGTCTTTACATGTGGCTAATCATTGTTTTAATTTCAGCAAGATTTACAGGTATGAAGGGGGGTTTAATATTTTTCCAACACAATACTTTATTCTCTTTTGAAACAAGCACGCAGATGTCTATGCAAATCCGATTGCGATTGATCACAATCGCATGATGCATTGATTTTCTTCTTGGTGGATACTGAGAAAGCATATGTTAATACTAGAATCTTCCCAACAAACCCCCACCAATCTGCAAAATGGGCCATATTCAAACTTCCTCACATCATTTACACACATTCTAACCACACATATATATTTAAACACTGTAAAAAACATAGTAGAACGTTAAAATAACTGGAACAAATGCTCATGAGATGTTTAGAAAATGTTCCACCAATGTGGTGTTTCAGCTATATGCGGTTCCTAAGCCAGCTTCATAAAGAGAACTTGACTCCCCTTACAGTAACAGTAAAGAGGAAAAGAAGGGGTCCTGGACAAATTATCTTTAGGAACAACTTTAGTTTTAAAGACATCTTGCACGAAATATTTAAAAACATGATACACTTTTTTGAAGTTTGCAGAGTTAATTTTTTTAACATGCATGAGAGTTACTTTGACTTTAATTCTTGGTGCATGAGACTAGAGCATTGGTGGCAGACAGAAGTCATGTGAAGGCTCTGTTTTCTGCTTCGCGTCCCCCTACGCCCACCTTTCGTCACCTCAACCCTCACCCTGCTGGCATCAGTGTGGCCCTCGGGCATGCCACACACAGTACTTTACGGTCCTCGAGGATATGTTTGTGAGTACCCATGGCTTACAGGAAGAGTCTTGCAACCAACTTTTAAACTCATATTTGAACACGATTGCTAGCCTTTGAGTAGCTAGGTACCATACAGTATAGAGTCCCTATTGTGGAGTAGGAAATTAAGTCACTATTACACCTACAACTACTTGTATTTGTTGCAGTAAGTTCTTCATGCAGAAGGAGAGTTGTGTGGCGTTACTGAAACAACTAGAGCATCTCTTGTTGCCAAGCAAATGAAACATACGCTGACAAAGCTAATAAAAAGGGAAATCAGCAGAAAACGGACGCACCTGATTATAAAACAATTCCTGTGGATAGTAGGAGTGTGTTAAAACCTGAAGAAAAATGTTTGTGCCATGACTGCAATGGAATGGCAAATACACACAGTCGTGTCATAATATTCAAACATCTTTTGGGAACAGTATCACAATGCACTGTTCTAGCTACTTGGTAGTAGAAGACTGACGTATGTAAGAGATGTTTTAGACTTTCTGCATGCCATCAAATTGTGACTGAAGGATAGTGTAGAGATGTTTTTGCCTCCAACACTTTTAATATAACTTTTAGTTAGAACTTTTTTCACTACTGTGAAACCTTTAAAAATTCAATGCCCTTCACCTGCCAGAGTAGCATCCTAACTAGTGTAATGTATTTAGAATTATAGTAGCAATTAAATTGAAATGACATTAATGTTTAAAATAATCCTGTGACACTCACTGTTCTGCTATAGGTCTTCCATACATACAAGACCTTTCTAGATAAAATGCTTCAAAAATATTTGCACCTGCAAATCCATGCTAAAAGGATAATAATAACAGGAGTCTCCAATATTTGAGTGAATGTAGTTCCTAAATTCATAGAATATCTTCATGACATGGTTTCAATCAAATAACCTGGGGTCTCATATACAGAGAGGGCTGTATCTTTGACTTGGCATGCGTTGACAACCTAGCGATGCAACCTGAACTCTGTTCAGACCATTCTATGATCTCATTCTACCTTTGTTATATTGCGCCTTATTGCAACATATTGCCACAAACTTGGAAGCGAAATTGATCAGACAATTCAAATGCATGAATAAGCAAGAATTTCAAAAATCCTACAAGGTGCCTCAAGGAAATCCTATCAGAACTACAATCATCTAGGGGCAGACCGGACCAGAGTACTCAAGAAATGGTGCCATGCAGAAATGTCTGAATTTAAGAGAACCTGCAGCAATAGAATACCAAAGAAGTTGGTCACTGACAAGTGTGTATCAAAATCAGATACAAAATTACCAGCAGAGATTAGTGCAAAGAATATTAACGATGCTTCGAATCAATTGTGGGACGTTTTTAACAGTTTTCTTAACTAACTAAATATGAGTCGCTACAACACCTGCTCGTATCACTGATACATCTCCACAGCTGGGCAAGAATCTACACAACACTATCAAATAAAATTATAACAAAATCAGATTTTTTTTTACTAACAAAACCGTAGTATCACCATTTCTCACGTGACTAAAAACAACAGACTAGCACTCACAATCAAACATATAAACTTCTGCTGAAACAGCTTTGGCATTCTGAAGAGAACAATGGCACTGAATGCATTAAATGCAAAGCGCATTGTAACAGAACTCCTAACACATAGACTTGTCGTCCTGCTCCAGGAAAAAACTAATTTAGATCTGGAGATCCTAGCCAACTACACACCAATTTCAAGTCTTGAGTTTCTGAGCATGAACTTGAAAAGGGAAGTTACTAAACTAGTTCTGGAATGATGGAATGTGATGTGCTTTTACGCAAGACTTTATGGTGAAGAAGGCAGCCAAATACATTTGTGCACAATTTCTCTTTTTGGGAGATTAGAGCCAATTTTGTCTGTGCTAGAGGGCTTATTTGAAAGGTAGCAATTTCAGGAATGCAACCGACTGGGGAGAGACCAAAGTTGCTGCCTGGAGGAGGTTTTGGAGCATAGAAGGATGCCATATCCTTGAAAATATCTGCAGGTGATGGAAAGTTGCTTGTGGTGAGGGCACTGCTTGCAGGAAATAAGGAGACTCAGCAGTAGTATCAGAGCCCAAAGCGGGAGGGAGCAATTAGAGCCACAGTTGAAGACTCTCTATGGAGCCCTTTTAGATGAGGAAGACTAGTTATTTTGAATGAGCAGACACCCTTTCTCGGCACATCTCAGGCTGCTGGAGAGAAACAGTTAAGGCGGCAGCCACCTTGGAGTGGATGAGTCATCAATTCTGAAGCTCACATAAAGTGTCATCTTTACACATCAGCACTCCACTTTAAATTAAACTCTCAGAAAAAAGATCAAAAAGAGGGGACGAATGGCAACTTTATATCCTCAAAGAGACTCCTCTGCAAAGGTAAAACTGAAGAAGAGGACATAATCCACTGCCCTATGGCACCTTTGGCAAGTAAGGCTCACAGTTTATGTTTCAACCAGGCAATATTGATGTAGAAGATACAAAAACACCCCTTCTCTATAAGATGCATGCAAAAATCAACACATTACAGGGTAGAGGAACATGACGGCAGAGTATCCTAATTGCAGCAGTCCATCTAGGTCCTGCCAGACAACAAGAGAATAATACAGAGACATAAAAAGAGCTACATGAAGGCCTAAAGGCGAAACAGGGTCTCGCAGTGCAATGGACCTACACCTGTAGTTACTGAAGAATAGCAATCTGGGCAAGGAATCACCAGATTTTGGTGGTGGGGGCTCAATACGAGAAGGACGGTCAGATGTGGCCACCCACCAATCCGCTTGGATACCAGATGAGTTAAGAGATATAGTAGAATCTTACTGCTGGCATAATACTTTGCTACTGGCTCAAATTTCTGTAAGCACCTATAACTGGGACAGGCATGAGTCTGACCATAATGTTATATATCTGAGGAAGACAAAAAGATGAACTCCTAGAGGCCGAACATCTTATAGGGAAGATATAGGTGAAGGTTAGTCTGGTCTATGTTTTTCAGACACATTGCAATACCACTGACATGGAGAAGAGAATTTTTGCCACTTGGTAGAGAGTTCAACTCCTGAGGCACCTAGCAAAGATACTGCACCCAGAGAAAGTCAGTGTATCATCTTCTGCATGATTCCTGTGGTCTGGAGGAGGGACAATATTTACCCACCATACTTCTCATGGGGTAGCAGCATCATACTTTAGAGTCGGTGATGTCTCACAAGTAGATCTTTTTCTAAGGTCTGGTTTGAACAGGTCTACCTATTGCTTGTAGTTTAAAAAGTTAATGAGAACTAGCTGTTGCTTTGTTTATGACTTCCTGCCCATCAGCCAATGTGATTTTCCAGATGAGTGCGTCACAACCTCTTTGCTGTGTCTTCAATCTCTCACTTCTGTCCCCAATCTACCCATTTATGTTTGCGTCTCTATCCTTCGCCTTCCTTTGCTTCCTCCCTGCTTTATGATTTACTTTCCTTATTTGCAAATTTAGGACCACCTTGACATCCAGGAGGGCAACCTCAGACATCTTCTGCTTTGAGGGAGAAGATGGAAAAAGTGTGGGTTTTATATAATTTAAGGGGCCCTGGAAATTACAGTGCAGGACTAGAATAACAAGCATTTGCAATGCAATAGGTCTCGCATTATTTAAGTTTGAGCTATTAGCATTGTAAATGGCAATTGTTTTTTGCTTTGTGCTATAGTTTTTTTTACATAAAAAGCTACATATAAAATATGTTTTATTAAACTTATTTATGCAGTATCTAAATTTTGTTTGCATAAAAGAGTACAATAATATCTTAGTAAAAAAGTCAAATATGTTAATGGTAATTCACCAAATGTTCATTTATGTGTTGGTTTTGAAAATAGCTAAATTAATAGCTTTGTCATTTACAATGCCAATAGTTATAACTTTCGCAAATGTGACACCTATAGCATTTGTAATGCAACATTTGTATTTACGTGACTTAGATGTATTGATATTACAAATAACAATGGCTTTTAATTTTTTTTAATACTTAATAAAAGTGATTGTAATTTATAATGGCAATAGCTTAAACTTTTGTAAATAACTTTTGTGAAGATTATGTTCAGTGTATTTTATTGTAACGAAATCCAAGAACAGAAGTGAAATATTAACATCTTTTTGTGACATTTGTAATAAAGCTCGAAACATTGAGAGAACATATTTGTGCTGTGGTGGTGCTGAGTGATGCTGTGGTGGTGCTGAATGGGGCTGTGGTGATGCTGAGTGATGCTGTGGTGGTGCTGAGTGGTGCTATGGTGGTGCTGTGGTGGTGCTGTGGTGGTGCTGTGGTGGTGCTGAGTGATGCTGAGTGATGCTGTGGTGGTGCTGAGTGGTGCTGTGGTGGTTCTGAGTGGTGCTGTGGTGGTTCTGAGTGATAATGTGGTGGTGCTGAGTGACTGTACTCACTGTCACTCTGCACTCACTGTCACTCTGCACGCACTCTGCACTCACTGTCACTCTGCACGCACTCTGCACTCACTGTCACTCTGCACACACTCTGCACTCACTGTCACTCTGCACTCACTGTCACTCTGCACTCACTGTCACTCTGCACTCACTGTCACTCTGCACTCACTGTCACTCTGCACTCACTGTCACTCTGCACTCACTGTCACTCTGCACTCACTCTGCACTCACTGTCACTCTGCACTCACTGTCACTCTGCACTCACTCTGCACTCACTGTCACTCTGCACTCACTGTCACTCTGCACACACTCTGCACTCACTGTCACTGCACGCACTGTCACTCTGCACGCACTCTGCACTCACTGTCACTCTGCACACACTCTGCACTCACTGTCACTCTGCACTCACTGTCACTCTGTACTCACTGTCACTCTGCACTCACTGTCACTCTGCACTCACTGTCACTCCGCACTCACTGTCACTCCGCACTCACTGTCACTCCGCACTCACTCCGCACTCACTGTCACTCCGCACTCACTGTCACTCCGCACTCACTGTCACTCTGCACTCACTGTCACTCTGCACTCACTGTCACTCTGCACTCTGCACTCACCCTGCACTCTGCACTCACCCTGCACGCACTGTCACTCTGCACGCACTCTGCACGCACTCTGCACGCACTCTGCACTCACTGTCACTCTGCACGCACTCTGCACTCACTGTTTCTGCACGCACTCTGCACTCACTGTCACTCTGCACTCACTGTCACTCTGCACTCACTGTCACTCTGCACTCACTGTCACTCCGCACTCACTGTCACTCCGCACTCACTGTCACTCCGCACTCACTGTCACTCCGCACTCACTGTCACTCCGCACTCACTGTCACTCCGCACTCACTGTCACTCCGCACTCACTGTCACTCTGCACTCACACGCACTCTGCACTCACTGTCACTCTGCACGCACTCTGCACTCACTGTTTCTGCACGCACTCTGCACTCACTGTCACTCTGCACTCACTGTCACTCTGCACTCACTGTCACTCTGCACTCACTGTCACTCCGCACTCACTGTCACTCCGCACTCACTGTCACTCCGCACTCACTGTCACTCTGCACTCACTGTCACTCTGCACTCACTGTCACTCTGCACACACTCTGCACTCACTGTCACTCTGCATGCACTGTCACTCTGCACGCACTCTGCACTCACTGTCACTCTGCACACACTCTGCACTCACTGTCACTCTGCACTCACTGTCACTCTGTACTCACTGTCACTCTGCACTCACTGTCACTCTGCACTCACTGTCACTCCGCACTCACTGTCACTCCGCACTCACTGTCATTCCGCACTCACTGTCACTCCGCACTCACTGTCACTCCGCACTCACTGTCACTCCGCACTCACTGTCACTCCGCACTCACTGTCACTCTGCACTCACTGTCACTCTGCACTCTGCACTCACCCTGCACTCTGCACTCACCCTGCACGCACTGTCACTCTGCACGCACTCTGCACGCACTCTGCACTCACTGTCACTCTGCACGCACTCTGCACTCACTGTTTCTGCACGCACTCTGCACTCACTGTCACTCTGCACTCACTGTCACTCCGCACTCACTGTCACTCCGCACTCACTGTCACTCCGCACTCACTGTCACTCCGCACTCACTGTCACTCCGCACTCACTGTCACTTCGCACTCACTGTCACTCCGCACTCACTGTCACTCTGCACTCACTGTCACTCTGCACTCACTGTCACTCTGCACTCACCCTGCACTCTGCACTCACTCTGCACTCACTGTCACTCTGCACTCACTGTCACTCTGCACTCACTGTCACTCCGCACTCACTGTCACTCCGCACTCACTGTCACTCTGCACTCACTGTCACTCTGCACTCACTGTCACTCTGCACTCACTGTCACTCTGCACTCACTGTCACTCCGCACTCACTGTCACTCCGCACTCACTGTCACTCCGCACTCACTGTCACTCCGCACTCACTGTCACTCCGCACTCACTGTCACTCTGCACTCACTGTCACTCTGCAACTCACTGTCACTCTGCACTCACTGTCACTCTGCACTCACTGTCACTCTGCACTCACTGTCACTCTGCACTCACTGTCACTCTGCACTCACTGTCACTCTGCACTCACTGTCACTCTGCACTCACTGTCACTCTGCACTCACTCTGCACTCACTGTCACTCCGCACTCACTCTGCACTCACTGTCACTCCGCACTCACTCCGCACTCACTCTGCACTCACTGTCACTCCGCACTCACTGTCACTCCGCACTCACTCTGCACTCACTCTGCACTCACTCTGCACTCACTGTCACTCTGCACTCACTGTCACTCTGCACTCACTGTCACTCTGCACTCACCCTGCACTCTGCACTCACTCTGCACTCACTGTCACTCTGCACTCACTGTCACTCTGCACGCACTCTGCACTCACTGTCACTCTGCACGCACTCTGCACTCACTGTTTCTGCACGCACTCTGCACTCACTGTCACTCTGCACTCACTGTCACTCTGCACTCACTGTCACTCTGCACTCACTGTCACTCTGCACTCACTGTCACTCTGCACTCACTGTCACTCTGCACTCACTGTCACTCCGCACTCACTGTCACTCCGCACTCACTGTCACTCCGCACTCACTGTCACTCCGCACTCACTGTCACTCCGCACTCACTGTCACTCCGCACTCACTGTCACTCCGCACTCACTGTCACTCCGCACTCACTGTCACTCCGCACTCACTCTGCACTCACTGTCACTCCGCACTCACTCTGCACTCACTCTGCACTCACTGTCACTCCGCACTCACTGTCACTCCGCACTCACTCTGCACTCACTGTCACTCTGCACTCACTGTCACTCTGCACTCACTGTCACTCTGCACTCACCCTGCACTCTGCACTCACTCTGCACTCACTGTCACTCTGCACTCACTGTCACTCTGCACGCACTCTGCACTCACTGTCACTCTGCACGCACTCTGCACTCACTGTTTCTGCACGCACTCTGCACTCACTGTCACTCTGCACTCACTGTCACTCTGCACTCACTGTCACTCTGCACTCACTGTCACTCTGCACTCACTGTCACTCTGCACTCACTGTCACTCTGCACTCACTGTCACTCTGCACTCACTGTCACTCCGCACTCACTGTCACTCCGCACTCACTGTCACTCCGCACTCACTGTCACTCCGCACTCACTGTCACTCCGCACTCACTGTCACTCCGCACTCACTGTCACTCCGCACTCACTGTCACTCCGCACTCACTGTTACTCCGCACTCACTGTTACTCCGCACTCACTGTCACTCCGCACTCACTGTCACTCCGCACTCACTGTCACTCCGCACTCACTCTGCACTCTGCACTCACTCTGCACTCACTCTGCACTCACTCTGCACTCACTGTCACTCCGCACTCACTGTCACTCTGCACTCACTCTGCACTCACTGTCACTCTGCACGCACTCTGCACTCACTCTGCACGCACTCTGCACTTACTGTCACTCTGCACTCTGCATTTGTCTGCTGCAAGGAGTCACCATACTTCTTTTCAAAGATTAGCGTGCGATACAATCAGCAACAACAAAAAAACCTCGAGCAGGCGGACATCTGCTGTCTGGCTGGCGCTAGAAAAGAGAAGGCGAGTGAGACGGGCACTGATAAAAGAGGGACGAAAGATGAGCCAAATACACCAACGGGAATTTCTAGTTTTGTTCTATATAAAGGGCGCTGGAGGTTCCCCTAAAGACCATCCTGCCTGCTGAATGGATGGATGCGTTCTGTAACTAATACCTTCAACAAGGTGAAAGGAAAAGTAAAACGTGCCCCTGGCGTTTTCAGGAACTAAGGCGGAGAACGTTCAAGTTCATCATCCAATGAATCGTAACAGCGCTGGAAGTCCGCACTGGAAAGTCTTAAAAAGGCTGACAAATACACAGAACACTAATTAAATATAATGAAATGAGAACAAACTCCAAGTTGTCGTCCTCCTGCTGGGCTCTCACCTCCCTATACCACGCAAACACCAAACTGCCCATCCCCCTGCTCAAGCCGCCGGCCTCTCCTTGGAACAAGCATGGCGCGTGCTGCAGTCCGCCGCCGGCCTGCGACCAGGAAGTCAGGCAGGCCGGGCGGGACAACCGGAAACAGGAAGTAGGAGGGCGGGAGCCTACCACGCCTCCCACGGAAGAGCCGCGATTGTTTTGAGCACCGGAGCAGGCAGGAGCCTACCCTGCGCCCCGGTGCCGAAGAAGGAAGGAAGAGTCCTGCTGCCGGTGAGAGCCGAGGAAGCCCGCGATTGTTTTGAGCACCGGAGCAGGCAGGAGCCTACCCTGCGCCCCGGTGCCGAAGAAGGAAGGAAGAGTCCTGCTGCCGGTGAGAGCCGAGGAAGCCGGTGAGTTGGGCTTCGCCTTGTTGGGGGGGGGGGGGGGCGTGTGTGTGTGTGCGCGCGCGCGCGCGTGCGGCGACGGGCTGTGCATGTGTGTGAGCGTGCGTGTGTGTGTGTGTGTGTGTGTCTGTGTCTTGGAGTCTGTGTGTATGCGTGTGTGTGTGTGTGTGACTGTGGGGGGTTGCCTGTCTGGGTGCCTGCGTGTAAGTGTAAATGCGTGTGCATGCATGCGGCAGCGGTGAGAGGCGAGAGGCGGCCGCGAGCTGCTACCAAGGAACCTGAGGTACGGAGCTCACCCACTAACCGCGTACTGCAAGAGGCATCGCAGAAAATCCCTGGGGCTCTGAGGATCACGGTATCAGCAGTGGCAGCAGAGATAGTAGCGGGAGGCAGAGGGCAAGCACGAGATCATCACTGGTGCCGGAAGCCGAGACCGGAAGTCGCCGGTCAGACCTGGGTGTCCCTACAATCCTGCCTGCGCTGGTGAGCGGACTCGCGGCGTGAGGGCTGCGCACCCGGGGGCGCCCTGCCCCGCCGAGAGATTGCGGAGACAGGATCCCGGCTGATGGCGAAATAGCGGTGAGGATGGCCCTGGCTGGGGTAGCGGAGTGATCGCCTGGTGTGTGGGTTAGGGTGGTCGAACATTGCGGAGGATCACCCCCCCTGTTTTGAGTGTCGATGGCCGGATTTGCGAGCAGGCGCTGGGGCGCGTGTGCTGCGACTCCCGTCGACACAGCACCTTCCCGGACCGGACCTTCCCCTGAGGCAGGAACCCTGAGACGGGCGGCTCGAGCTGAGGCAGGCTTGGTCTAGGAGCTGCCCCGACGCCCTGAAGACTGCCACCGCCATTCATGCACACACCGGGACAGCCTCTGTTGCTTTGCTGCCTGGCCTGCGCCGGGAGTTGGAGGTGTGGCGCCGCCGCCCGGGGAGTTGCTGGCGTGATCCCTGAGGCAGGCAGGCATGCGTTAAAGACACATGATATTCTATTTATTTCGTGTTGAAAAGTGACCCTGTATTTAAAATGTGCTCTGTGCTGTTTGATTGCACGCAGTCGGACGGCTGTATTTAAAATGTGCTCTTTGCTGTTTGATTGCTTCGTGTCAAGTGAATGTGTGCCTTGTGCCCCATATTTCGTGTTCAGAACAAACACACTCTAGTCTGAGACGAGAAACAAAACGGTCTAACACGGGAAACGAAAGTGAAACAACGATCACACCAAGAAAGAAACATTGTCGGTTAAGGCAAGCTCACACAAAGAAAAAGAAACATTGTAAAAGAAACTGAAGGCTGAAGGCAGAAAGCTCGTGCACGCAGCTCAATCCAGCCAAGGATAAGCTCGTGACAGTTTCTTGTCCCTCATTCCCCTGTGTCAGCTAGCTATAAGTCTCCAGCCTGGACGCATCCTTCGGATGCTATTTCCAGGCGAGACCTAAAAAGGCAAACTGTGTTAATGAGTTCTTTAATTGAACCATACTGTACTTGATCATTGACCTGTCCCACAGTATCTTGTTATGAAGTACATGTAGTAGCCATTTGCTACAATGAGATGATTTTGTAATACATGTATGAAATAAAAATATGAGTTACAAAAAAAATCACAAACAATTAGGCTTCTTAACTGATGACAGGAACATGACTGCCTCGGCCAACGTAAAGGATGGTTTAATCACCGCACTGGATGCAGACGATCAGCCACATTGATTTTAGTCAATTTTTCAACATCTTATGTCAGAATCGACAATAAGCTGCTAATGAAAAGGCCCTAAGGAATGGACGAAGATTTCTGTTACTGGCTTCTGTGTAAATAATCATGTATTCAGTACTGCAATCAACAAATCCCAATTGGATCAGCAGAGACATCAGTATGCTAAATTATTTGTGGTATCCTACATGATTAGTGTCTGCCCCCTCTATTGTTGAGTGCTTTAAAGTGCCCTATGATGCCTGATATTGATAAACACAATTTTAAATTCCAGATGTACACTAACCATATGCACATTTACCTACGAAGAGTGTGAGATTAAAGTATAAAGACAAGATTACTAATTACGTTTCTCATAGTTTACTTGTGAAGGAGACAGCATTTTCTTACAGTAAAAGATAAGAGCTCTTGAAGTAGATGCATCACAAGAAGTAAGGAAGAAATATTAGGGTTAAAAAATGATGGTTATAAAAAGGGCATTAGGTAAAGACTTCTGGGATCCAGGACACCATTGACCAATTTTGTAAGACAATAGGCAAGCGAAAATTGCTTCTTGCCTTAACCAAAAAAGTCTTAAATTGAAAGATAATATGAGATGTAGTCTTTGCAATAAATAAAAAAAAGCGAAATATCCCTTAAAAAATGAAGCACTGGTTAAATCTATAAATATGTACAGACCATGGCAACGGAGTGAATGTAGTACATTAAATCTGACCTGCGCATTAGGCATTCCACTCCTGTGCCACCTCTTCAAGTAATTTATATTGTCCTTTTTTATCTGAATAACATTTATGGAACTAAACTCTCTCCGTAATAAAAAAAAAACGCAAACCCTAAAATATTAAATGCCATTTAGACAAAATGCCAAACGCACAGCGGCAAGTGACAGAGGCCTATGCAACGATTAGGGCTCAAGCAATTAACTTCTCTGCTAGAGCGAACTTCTGATCTGTGCGTCAGACTACCTGAAACCTTAAATGAAAATTACAATACAGACTTTGGGCTCTAGACTAGAAGCAAATCTGCGTCGGAATGTCCACGTTAAACAGTAGACTTCCTGTGTATATAACACAATAGGCATACGGCGATTAATAGACTGGAAAACAAATGTGAATCTTTGGAGTAATTTACAAAGATAATTAAAAATAATAAGTGGGAGACCTGCATGTGAATACAGTAGCTGAACGTATTTAAATGCAGGTATGTAAAGTCATCGCAGAAAAAATTAGACAGTAGTTGGGAATCACTACAAATTAGTAAACAATTAAGTGAGGAGCTGTGGGGTAGTAGTACCTCAGTGTTAAACTGATCCTCTTCACACTCTGTAACAAACTCACCCATAGCAAAGCTTCCATCCTTGACCATACAATTTTCAAAGGAAGCCAAGACGATACTACTGTAGACTGGGCTACTTATGTCAATTCCCTTCTTACTGGGCTTTTACTATATATAATCTTAATGATACTGTCTTTCTATCTCTAGTATCCTTTAAAAAAACCCTAATCATTATGCTAATGCTGAACATTGCCTCTTGTACTCTATGCAGTGCTCTGGTGCCCTCTGGTCTTGGTCCACACTAAATAAAACTCTACTAAAAATAAACAAATAAATATGAAAGTCCTGCATTCGAATCCCAGCTCTTCCACTCGACTACATTGTGCAGCCTGGAGCAAATTACTATCACTGCGTGCCTTAGTTCACAGAAAGTCCTTAAAATGGGCTAGCTTTAGAATTAAGTGCTAAACAAAAATAGCACATTTGCATTTATGAGTTGGACAGGCGAAACCACAGTATTAGAAACTGTAGTAGAAGATGTTTCAACATGGGAAAGGTAAATAATGTAAGTGCACTTATTAAAAATAAATGCAAAAAATCTTTTTGGGGAACCTCCTGAATGTACTTTCCTCTCCATCGCCATGACCTAGCATCAATTTACTGTGACATGGAAGCAGTGCACCTGTAGGTCTTACCAGGCTATGTCTTGCCACATGTCCTTTATTTTGAGATATCGGAGTTGGTCCCCTGACCCCTAGACTCGCCTCCAACATTCTCCCACAAGATGCTGGTTTCCAGTCTTTACCAAAACGACATCTGATATAGAGCAGAGACCTGACCCAAGTTATGGAGAACAAAACTGATTTGAACACACAAAATGGCAACCAATAGTCATGAACAACATTGAATTTCCAGACACCAACTCCACAGGGCGAGTGGCCCATCAGCCAATAACACTACTCACAGCTACGCTACATAAAGCAGGCAAATATAAAAGCATCAACAGTTTTGCTGAAAACGGCTAATGATGCAGAAGAAATCCTTAGCAGTCGAAGGCAGATGTCGTGAGGCATACCCATGGAAGAACCCAGACGGCTACTTGGTAGGCTGAGACATATTTAACGTACAAAAAAGCAAAATCGATATAAAAATCAAGGGTTTTTTCCATCAAGATATAGATATAGATATAGATATATATATAATATATATATACATATATATATATATATTACTACTATAACTGTTGAGCAAATTCTAGCAATTACAAAATATTTCAAAACATAGTGCCTTTAATTATGTTTTAAATGGTATCAGGTTTGTTACATTAATACACACACACATTCCACGTCATTCTACATTATTTATATACTTTACTATTTTTTATACTGCTTTGTGTAGCTCTACCCAAAAAAGTGTATTAGTGCCCTTTATATGCAAACAGCAATACACAAACTGGATTCTCTTCACAAAGTAAAATTAGATTAGCATGAAAAGGCAACATAGAATAGCGGGGCAGAGGCCACAGAGAAAGTGTTTCATTCCTCACAGGATTTTCAGGATTAAAGTCAGGTATGGTGGTTGTTTGGATAAATCATCTTAAACATGATGCATGCAAATTTGAACTTGTCACGGGCTTCAATCAGGAGCTAATGGAGATAATTCAGTACAGGGGTTATGATTGAATATCATATATCCAAAACATAGCCTCGCAGTGGAATGCATCATAGCTTTAAAGGCTGTTAATTTGCTTTTTGGTAGCCCAACCCATTATCCGGGTGTGAAACCACTAGAGATTGGACAACTGAATGCATGTCTTTTGGCTTAAGGAATGTTTTTACTTTCTAGTTAATTATATCAGATCAGAGTGCAGCCCTGGCACCTTCAAATCAATGAATGTAAGGTTGAATACTGATGGGAACATATTTTGAGCTCTTGAATTGTGCCGCTATGGTCATCACATGACATCAAAGATATAATTGTGTGCCTATATTACCGGGTCCTCCTAATTGATTTTATTGATTTTTATTAATGACTAATTATTAGGGCACAAGAATGACAGAATTTCAAGTGAAATTAAACCTCCATGAGGCAAGCAGTATCTTGATTCTTTTTTTCAGATTCCACATGATGAAAACCCTTTCTCCAAGAACCAGGACTGCAGCAGAATGCTGGCAGAGGACCCTTGGCTGGAGACAATGAGAGGATAAGCTAATGCAACAAACACCTATGTGACAGAGGAAATACTTGGCACACAGTATGGCTGGAACGTTCAATTCATTGTATTACATTGGGATAGCTGGGTAACACATGGGAGGGAGAGCGTATGAAATGCTTTCCTACCACAATAAGTGAATATGAGCTTCACAAATCTACAGATACTTCCAACTTAGACACGCATTAAAGTTTCATTGCTCCCAATTATTTACTTGAATTTACCCCCCTTGAGGGCAATTAACTATGAAAAAGATTGACACGGATGGAATTACCAAAGCTTTATCACTTCCTTCTGCCGATTCACCTACTGATCTGTCATTACTTAGAACACGTGTGGAAGAGGAATTGGGCCCATTACATGAGTCCGACTGGAGAGATTCACTGTTAGTACTGAGACATGCCTATATCAGCTAAGCAGAGACTGATAAAACAAATATTTACAGAGGGTCTATCTCACCCCCAGGCCGCCTTCAAACTCCAAACTGTATGAGATGTTAGGAGGATGATATGGATATGGGCATAGCTAATAATTGAAGTTTACTGGTGAGGGATAATTTGTATATTGACCAAGTGACTGTACACCCAAGATTTGCTTTGTTGGGGATCTTGGAAAAGACTGGGGGTCTGATGGGTTAATGTAGACTGTTAGGCCTGGGCAGACTCACTCACACATGAAACATGACTGGGGAAAATGGTTTGATGCTCAAAAATAGAAGAATCAGTTTAAATGTCAGGGGAAAGACTAAGCCAATAAAATATGCTGAGTGTGTCATTGGTAATGATTGATTCTGCCAGTGATACCTACAAACTATAACTTTCAATTAATGTAGAAATGAAGCAATTACACTTGAACAATATAGACTACCTGATCTGTCATTGGGGAAGGTTTGTTCTGCATAAAAAAAAGTTTTATTACAAAAAAGAGGAATTAAAGGACACTGATAACATCACAATTGATTTCTCTAATTACATAATTTTGAGAGCACAGCTCCAACAGAAAGACGGTCACGGTACCACCATTGTTTATGCTGTTTTTGTATTTTTGTATATGACTATGGGTCAATCCAGCCTGCAGCCAGATGGCCGTGATCGCTGGTCATCAAGATGATTGCAGAGCACCCATCATAATCTCTTTTAAGACACTATTTGGGAATTCAAAAACTTGAGTAGAAAACTATTTACTGCCCATGTAGAGTATAAAAGCATGTCTCATTTTAGGGGGCACCACAATCCAGCCTACCCAAACTGGTCTATAGTAACCAAATTCGTGATAAATCATTTTTGAATAAAGAACGTGTGTTTTGAGAGGTTATGCTAAAGCTCTGCAAATCTTTCTCAGTGCAATTAGGTGCACAGATACCAAAGTAGTTGCTTTGTTTCAAGCATAATTTTTCACGGATGGGTTTATAAGCAAAATCATAAAAATCCACAAACAGATACACTTTAGTTGCAGAAGAGGCGTTGAAGCCTAGTTTTTCTTCCCCTTCATACATCGGTATCTGTCAAGACTGCTTTGAAACCACTGTCTAAAATATTTTTAAAAATTCAAAGCCCTCTGTGGCCTCATGCCATTAATGATCATTTCCAAATGGTTTCTGTGAACCCATACAAAGGCTGAAACATCTCGTGGTGTACATAGTAATCTGATGTATATAGCTATAAAACAACAATGTTTATGACGCATTAAAGTTTTTGCGTGAGAACTAATACAAGGCTCATCAAACGATAACTTTTACCAAATTTTGTTTTATAGCTAAAGTGACATTTCAAAGTTTTCATGTTTGCACATGACGTGTTCTGTTAGCTCAAAGGACATGTTAAAATGAATGGAGAGTACCAGGTTCATTAAAAATATATATATCTTTTTTTTCTGTTAGTATTCGATCGATGTGAGCCAGTCAGGCAGTCTTTTCTAATTTACAGTGAGAAGCATCATCATGTGATGAGGAATCCACTTTGGGTCATTGTATTACTAGAAACCTTTACTGGGTGAATCTTTTATGTGTATATGTTTGCCAGTGAGGGCTCCTTCGCTATGGCGGAGGAGCGTCACCCCACTGCTTTTAAGCAGTGTGAAGAAGAAGCGTAAAAATGATAACAACTTAAAGTTATTATTATTTTATGCTTTTTGTTGCTTTGCAGGAGGGCGTGGCTACTCTGCTCTCGGAGCAGGGTGTAGGAGGAGTGGTTTGCCCTCTCCTAAGTGTGCATTAACTGTTTGGTTGGCCTTCTCAGGCCACCGAAAAACCCGTCATGCGCACTTTACCCGTTTTCCATGCAGGGTGCATTACAGCCTGCATGGAGAACAAGCCCAGGCTCCCATTCCCTGGTTGAGCGTCCAACCAGGAGGACACTCAAAACCAATCACAACACTGCATTGCAGCATTGTGATTGGTCAGGGGAGCCTGGGTGCCTACCAATCACGACGTTGCATTGCAGTATTGTGATTGGTCAGTGGGGCCTGGCTGTGCTTCCGTCGGAGATGGAGAAGAGCAGGAGTGGAGACGTGGGACCCGGCACAAAGGTCCCTTTATTTATTTAAATATGCTCAAAGGCCCTTATCCCCCCCTTCCCCGACCAGCTCGCCCCACCACCCACGATACATGCCAGCTGCCGCTGATGTTTGCAGCACACATTTTAGGAGAGCTGCAATGCTATGCTACGGTAGTCGGTAAAATCTGAAGCCTTTATTACATTATTATAATAATGGGCAGAAGACTAAAAGGTGTTCAGAAGATCCAAATGCTCAGCAGTCACATAAACATGCATAGTTCTGTCCCTTAGCCCACCCTATTATCCATATGTCCCTGCAAATGACAAGAGTAAATACCTTTTCAGATAGCCTGCATATTGCAATAAACGTATGTCAAGCCATTACGGTTTACTTTGCTGCAGTGAACTAATAAGCAACGTGCTGAAGAGAAAGGAAGGCCTGTCAACTATTTCTACTGACTTCAAACTGCCTGGGCTGTGAATTGTCACTTTGAGCGCTGTAAAGTGCAATTTGGGGGATTAAGCATTTTTGATCACATACGATTTGTATTATAATTAATATTTCTTAAAGTAGGTTGAATATGTAATGAAGTGCTCTCACGATTGTTTAAGAAGCAGAAAAGTAAGTTTGTGATAACAGTAACTGTGCAGTACGTTTTGCAACTTTTATGTAAGAGAAATGTACTCAAAATGAATATTAGACAAAGATTGACCGTTTTGAAATATTTACTTCTGGTTTCTTGTAGCTGTACGTATAGTACCATATTCCGTTATATAAAAATGCTAACCAAAATAGACACATTACTAATTGTTTGGCTAGCTAATATTTTTGAAAAAAATGGTATGCCTTTAAGGTGATGCTCTTGACATGTTACAACTGATTGGCCAAAATATTTTTTATGGAAAGTAGTGAAGGATGTTTTTGTACAATGACATCCATATGGCACTGTGCAGAAAACATGGTTGAAGAGTAAATGGAAAGGAAACAGGAAATAGTGGTAACCTTCTTTTCAAACCTTTAAACATAGCGCATCAGTACATTCAGCTTTTAAATCAGCTGGCCCTCAGTACTGTCATTTCTGTTTTCAATCAAATTTCCATACTAACAATTCTGTACTCTTAAGGAAAATACAGGTATTCAACATAGGCCTCTGATGTGTGTAAGCTTGCTTACAGAGACCCCACTGACATCTGGTTGCATTGTGCATCGTTTGACTAGGGTCCGATGTAACCTTGAAGAAGGCAGGTTGTGGTCATGATGTAGGCTGTGTCAAACAAACACCTATATATGTCCCAGTCCGATAGCTGGGAAAGATCAGCCTTGGTGAAACAAGTAGGCCTTTATGCACATAATCCAAAAGGCAGGATAGGTTCAACATGTAGGTTTATTCTTCATAAAGGATCCCGTCCATCCATTCTCATCAGCTGCTGTCAAGATCTGCCAGCCCCATATGCCATAACATCATTCCACTATCATGGTTACCTACACAACACAAGCTTATATAAGCATCTAAGATGCCACACTTGGCTATTGCGGCAGGAAGCTACCTGCTATAAGAGACCCTATTTCACTGTACTAACACAAAAATGGCAAGCATGGGACCCGCAGACAAAGAAAACACATGGCGAGACCTACAGAAATAGATAGGCAAAGGGAAGAAGAAAAATACAGAACTAAAGAAAGAAAAAGTTCACAAGACATAGTCTGAGAAATGGTACAAGAGCAGGTAGATTCATCAAGCTATATTGCGCTCGCAAAGGGCCAGATTCTGAGAATCTGGCCCTTTGCGACTGCAATTTTTGCATTTGGGATTCATCATCCCAAATGTAAAAATCGCTATTTGCGAAATCGCATATTTGCGAGGAATTGGATTTAAGGAATCTCTATTAGAGATTCCTTAAATGCAATTCATTAACCAATTTGAAATTGCGAATTCGCAATATTTGGTCGCTATTTACCACAAAGTCTGACTTCGTGGTAAATTGCGAAAAAATAGAAAAAAGCACTTTAGTGCATTTTTCTCTGTTGCATGTTACACACACATGTCCTTTGGACATTTGTGTGCGCAACACCTGTGTAAATTAGCATTTCAGAGGTGCTACAGGGTGTCCTTTGGACACCCCTGGCACCCATGAAATCGCTATCTTATTTGCGATTAGCTAATAGCTAATCGCAAATAAGAAATACTCCCCATTCATTCTTATGGGCCTTTAGGCCCATAGGAATGAATGGGGAGTTATTCCTTATTTGCGATTAGCAATTTGCTAATCGCAAATAAGGAATGTGTAGGAATCGCAATTTATTTTGCGCTTCCTACATGAATCCCGTTTTGCGAGTCTGTAATAGCGATTCCTTATGAATCGCTATTAAAGACTCGCAAAACGGGTCTTTGATGAATCTACCTTAAGAAACTGATACTGTAAAGGAAAAGGAAGTTACATAATTTTTTCCACACTGTGAAATTTGTCCATTTTCCTCATAGATTCATTTTGGTAGCCTGACTTGCTAATGAGTGTGGTACTTGTATCCATCTATAACAGAACATATAACTTTTAATGCCACTCCGCTGCAGCACTTTTAAAGAACACTCAACATAACAATCTAGACTTAGAATTCCCCAGCCCATAAATATTCCTTGCATAGAACACTCCCTATGGATCCTCACTTGGCTCTTTTTGAGACTTGTCCCCAAGTGTAGGACTTATCTTCATCAAAATTGCTTTCCTTCTCTCTGGTAGCAAACCTGCGTTAGCATTACCTAATACCACTACTGCTCTCCGGCTCCAACCCCTGAGCAATTCCACATCCAGAGGTGCCTCATTTATGTGTGCCTCCTCCACCATGTCCATAATCCTTGCTAAAGGTCCCATCACAACCAATAGTTTAATCTGGCAAATCTTTAGCGATCTTTCCAGCCCTTTCCTAGGATCTCTACCCAGCTTGAGTAGAAAACATATTAGTTCTGGATCCAAATTGGGCGTCATGCATACCTTTTCCTCAATCACCGGTCTTGAGCACTCTGCCTTTAACATCCGTCTCACCTCTCTATCTAATGACTTCCTAATCCACTTTTTAATGAACTTGCCCACATGCTCCATGTGCCACTAATCCCCATTTCTGGGGTGTCTTATGTTAAAAGTTGAGAACATCTCTTCACCTAGTGGATCCCTCAAAACCTCTGCTCAAGCAACTTCATCCAAACTTCCAAATTCATTGTCCATCTCATCATACTGCAGATCCAGAATATACTCATCCCAGTCCTTCTCAACAACTGGTATTGGGCTCTCCAAAGCCTTACTGTTTCCATTCTTTTTTGTGCCGCTAAGGACACCGTTCCTTTGCGTGCCGATAAGGACACCCACTCTCTGTATGCAGTCCAAGACACCTCTTCTTTTGATGGAACTCAGACCTTCTTTCCTTTTTTTCGATACAGATATATCCTCAACATGTTTCATCTTCCTCAGCCTTTTACCACCTATTCGTACTACATTTTCATCCTCCTCCGACAAAGAGAAAAAATCCTCGTCTGATTCCAAATCCTCCCTGCCTCGCTTCCCTAATATGCGTGTTACTGATTCCTCTACCTTATTTTTCATTTCGTGCTGAAAGAGTTTCCTTATTAGGTCTTCATCCATAATCCCAGTTTTTTTTACCTGCACTGCAACCCTGTTCTGGTTTCATCAAAAAAATATATATATACTCTACACCTAGCTTAGCTAAACTCTTTTTATTGATCTTTTCTTTATTTTTTATTCCACTACACCAAAAAACTCCTACTTTCTCTTGTCAGAAATACTCTTCCTCTCAACCGCTGACCATGCAACCTTTGGCCGTTTTAGTTTTTAATGCAACTGTCACGTTACATGCAGCTCAATGCTGCTGTTCCTCCAATCTTTTTCAATGTACTGAGGCCCAATCCAAGACGGCCTCCAAACCTCGCAAGATTTGCTCGCATAATGTCAGACGCTGGAACTTAAGAAATCAACTCCACGGCGTACGATGAGGGTCTGAAAGGGTGCAGAGCGTGAAGCGGGTCCTAGAAACTGTTCTTCATCTACATGGTAAGAATGAAGCTCGCACTCACGCTTGTTACCATGAGACATTTAAACAAGATCAGCATTTCACCCACATAAAAAAAAAACTACTCCACCTCTAGTCCTCACAGATTTGGCTTGCACTCACTACAATTACCTGCACCACCTCGAATTAAAAAACCTGCTAAGCTCCTGTAAATTTAGAAGCGTTCCTTCGTCCTGAATCAATTTAATTAAGCAAACATGCTAACAAAGTAATCCTCAAACAGTAACATATGATTAAAATAGCACTTTCGTATCATCATAACCTTACATGAGCTCTTTCACAATCAGAATCACATCACAGAAACAGAGTAATACAAAAGTACTTATCTGTGTAAGAGCAGCATTTAAAAGAAGAAGAGTGTTCTAGGCAAGGATTATTTGTGGACTGTGGAATTCGAAGTCTAGATTGCTATGTTGAGTGTTCTTTAACCCCTTCCATGCTCATGACGAGCTGGGCTCGTCATGGCGTAGCCTCCTCGCACGCTGATGATGAGCCCAGCTCGTCACGTAAAGTGCGGTTTTAAAAAACTCAGCACAGGAGCGGAATTGCGCTAGCGCGCATGCAGTTAAAGGAGCATAATGGTAGGCTCCGGTCTTGAAATGAAATCCATAGTTACAACAAGGTGAAGCATATTATGGAGTTCAAGCTTCCAAAGTACATTTATCTTAGAAGGTCACATTGTCTACAGCATCTCGTCTCAGTTGGGTCCCACATTTCTGATCCGCTTTAAAAAAAAGTATTTTGTGTAAATAACTTTCTGTGTGCCATATAGCACTCTATGGTTCTACCTGCTGTTCAAGCTGCTATTCTATATCTTTTATCCCACTGCTCCACGATGTTCCTCTTCTGTATTTTCTTGACCATTCCAAGAGTTTGCCCTCTTCGTTTTGGCAGCCACTCATTTTAATTCTTGCTTGATAGCCAAAGCCTTCCTTCCCTCCTTTGTCACAATTCTGATCATGTTTCTTACAGCACACTGCTCGAAACCTGGTTGTTCATTAACTAGCTTCAATTCTAATTCTGGTGATCTAGTAATCCTAACGGAGACTTACAAACTGAACAAACAAATACATGAATCCCTTACAGCTGTAGGTAGAAAACAAATATAGTCGCAATCTAAGGCAAGAATCATCTTCTAGCATCTCTTCAGTTTAGGGAAGAGCTGAGAACACATCATTAAAAATATTTACATCGAGACGCAGTATATAAGCCACTCCCTACCTTCACATCTAGATTTATTTACTCATTGTATCTTTTCCTTTGATCCTAAGTAGTCCACTGCTGTTTTTTCTCTATGTTCATGTTACACAAATTCTACATACATGCATTACCTTTAATTGTTGTGAATGCTTCCTTCAATTAGCGATTCCCTTGGCATTAAAGCTAACAGCCACGTCAGATTAGAGATCCAAGTATCTTAGATGCAACAAATTCTCTTCTGCTGTTCTTTAATTTTTCAGTTTAGCTGATATTTTCAAAGCAAATCAGGGGAGAGAATGTGGCCTAATGGCTAGGGCGATCGACCTCGAAGCTGGGGAACATGGGTCAAGTTTTATCAGGGATGCTCAACATACTATGATTCTGGGCAAATCGCTTAATCTAGTGCCATCACAAAATAAGCAAATGCAATGCAATAGGTCTTGCATTTATGCGTGTTTGTGTTATTTGCATTGTACATGACAATACCTTTTATTTATGTTTTAGTTTTTGAAACATAAAAGGTATTATCATTTACAATGCCAATAGCTTAAACTTTTGCAAATGTGAGACCTATTGCATTAAAAATGCTTGAAGGCATTGCTGAGTTGCCCCCTCCTGTCTCCCATGGCTACTGAAGAACTCCCCATTTGCTAAAAGTTAAATAAACAAGCTGGTGGTCACAATTGCGCATGAGAGTCCCTGCTGCAGTAAGATAAACTCATGAAAGAAAATAGTGCTTACAGACTAAAGAATTGTACCGTGTAACAACCGAAGTAAAAGAGCCAGTCCTCATGGGAGGTAGCAAATGAAGACAAGGCGGTATAGGAGGGACTAACAGGCCTAATAAAAAATCAGAAGATAGCATTTAAGAAGGACAATGACACAAGCAATGATACATATTAGCGGCGAGTAGGCGGGACTTCAAGTACATACTCCAATACAGCATGGCTCGAAGAACAGGGCATGTGCTGCCCAGGCTCTACTTAAAAATGAATGTATCCGTCTGAAACGCAACTGGTGCTCATGTAAAGCGCTCTGATACATTCAGGTTGAGTTTGAGCTATATAAAACTCAGAAGAAAAAAAATGCATAATGGTCATAATACAAAACAAAATATAATTGAGAAAAAGCTAAATAAATACAGCGAGAATGGTCGCTGAATAATAACTGTAGCTTTCTCTCCACATTCTGTAAGACTTTGACAGCTTTGTCTTTCACGATGCAGTGACAAATTCCGATTTGTTCTTTCACTGCCCAGACATTATTGTAATACCAGACTTGTGAAAAAAGAAAATATCCTTTTCTAAAGTGATCTTGGTAAAAGATCAGTGGGGTTTTAGTAGGTCTTATTATAAGGCAAGCAGTGTCGAGTGCTAGCCCTAGGTGAGCACACCGGGCCAGTCAAGGAAGACTCCATGGGACATGTTTACAAGCCATGGTCATTCAAAGCGAGTGATTGGAGTCTAGCATGCTCCCCTTCTAGCAGCACAATTTAAATCACTTGCACTGCCACCCTACAATGACCTGGCTGATTAAATCACAACAGGCCTCATCAATCCTTCTTGACTAAATCGCCTTGGGGGCGAGTTAACAGCATGCCACTGTATGAAGTCTGCCAGTGAGACTATTTTTTCTGCAGTGTTAATATCCCTCCCAGAGCCTACAAACATGTTTATTCAGGGCAAAACAACATTGTGTACATGTTCCTCTTTTCATGTATTTCTGGGTTACAGGCCTGGCAGCTAGGAAATCCTTCATGATCAGTAGCTGGCGACTTTGTAAAATAGAGTTTTTCTTTATACACCCCAGCCAGCAAGTGCACTTCACATTTATAAAATACACGTAGTACCCAAGAAATCTATTGTGCGGCGTTCATACTGGTAGCATATGCAAATTATGCATAAGAGAATGACCTTATACCATTGATAAGCATCAAGGGAAACCAGCTTCATCAGGACAGGATACCTCAACTCTTTTACAGAGCTCCTTCAAAATATAATTTAAAAAAGTATAAAGTGAACGATTACAAACTCGCTACTGCATAAGAATTGAAGAGAGGCGCTGATTTCTTTCTTTCTCGTTCTCCTCAAGCACTGGTGCTCCAAATTGTCTAGATCTTCCACTCACCTCCTGTGAACACTAACGGGAGTTCGGCAGGGTCAACATATTTTGAAGGATTTGTGAATTTAGACGCTATTCCTCCCAAGAGAAGTCAGCCTTATTTCTTTTCTCTTTGGTGTGATTGGATCGTCTATGGAGTTTGACATCTAATTCTTTAGCCCAACTGAAGGTCTGCTTCATTACCATGTTCTTTTATTGCTTGATTGTCGCAGTTTCTGGAGTATTTCTCTCTTACCGCAGTTGTATTGGAATCAACAGGTCTGCATACAGATAACTATAGCTGTCTGCAGCTGAGATCTGACAATGAATGGGTGGACTTTCAGGGCTTAGCACTGACTGAAGCTTGATCCCCTAAAAGAAAGCTACCAACTTAAATGTATAGGAACAGTTCTTCCGTTTCTGCTTCAGAGGGTGAAATGAAAAACTGGCACCTGATAAAGTATTCCCATTGTGCAAAGGTATGATTAAACAGGCCTATGTTTAAATTAATTGGGAGCTTTCAATCTCTTCAACGGGGCTGATAACCTTATGTGTGAAAAGTGTCAGTGGAAAGAAATGTGCAACTCCCTGGCACTTACTGAAGAACAGTCCATTCCTTTTCGGTGTCTCTGAATACGTAGCCCAGCCATCTTCTGTTTTTGCATGGTACGGGCAGATCTATGTCAACAGCCAGATCTATGTCAAGATGTATGTCCGAAATGAAAGAAAAAGGGTTTTGGTCTTATTACTAGTTAGAAGTGTGTAAAATACCACCTAACTGTGTCTACCACGTCTCTTTTTATTTCTGTGCCATGCATTAGTGTGACTGTGCCATCATGCTAATGCGCAATGCAATATTTTGCTATGTATTTTGGTGCTGTCTGAGCTCTTTCCTTGTGCTGTGAGCACCCGAATGGAACCTTTACACTCTACAAAGGAGGCATCTGTTGTGATAATTATCTGCCATTTCTTTGGTGAAAACACCTAATCTGTGTTTGTTCCACCTAATATGCACTTCCTCTAATGCCGCCACAAGGCCACTCCAAACCCTGTACTCTGAGGCCAATTGTTAAGTAGCCTTTTTGAAAAGTCGTCTTGTTTGCACAATGGCACAAGCAGTGGGTAGAAAGTGAATGCGTGACATATGTTACACTGTTCCCTTTGTCTCACTGGAAGAGACCCTGATATCCGGTGGAGTAGGATTTTCTTCTGGAAATGTTGAATTCTGACCATCATTCATGTGCATTTGCTTGCAAAGCATTAAAGACCGTTTCTAGGACTCGATATTCCAGGCTGGGAGAAAGCTTTGAGTACTTCACAATGATTTCCATGCCCAAATTATGGAGTAGCTCAACTGCCTTTTGAGTGCTGAAAATATATTTTTAGAGAGTTTACCTTCACAGCCAGTCATTCGGGTACAGAAAAGCCTAATAATGGAGATGGGCTGCAACCACTGCTAAGTACTTTGTAGACTTTATGCTTTAAAGTAAAGCCTTAAACTGATCATGCATTGCACTTACCAAGAAAACGATATATCTTATTTTTTTCTCTGACAAATTGCTATATGAAAAATAGGTGCCTCTGAAAACTGTTGCAGTCATGTAACTGTTCTCTTTCATAAGTGGGATCATATACTGTGGCAAGATGATATGAACTTCCTTTTCCTGATCAACTAATTTAAGGATCATAAGACCAGAATCTGTCTTAATGTCCCCTCTTTCTTTGATTTGAGGAAATAAGTGGAGTATAACCCTCTACCTCTTTCCCTCTAAATGCCTTTTCTGCTAGAATGCTGTCTAATATTGCTTTAACTTCATCTTTTTCAGTTGCGATTTTAGTTTCAATGCTGCATACTTTAATTTCATGCACTAACAATGAATGTATATGTCTAGAACCCACTCACATGAGGGCATGGCAAGGGTTCGACTGAGAAGAACCTATCGTCTTCGCTCAAGTGCAAACACAACACTGCTTGATATAAGTAACTTCCCTTTCAGAGCCCCCACTGTCATTCTCCATCAGAGGTTCCCTTTAGTCTTCTAGTTGGTTTAAACGTGTCTGTTGTTAGGGTGGCCTCTGTGAAAGAAAGGAACATTCTACTTACCAGTATGCATCTGTTCTTGGCATGTAGAGATGCAGATTACTACACTTAGCACTAGATCGCAACCTGGTGTTGGGCTCGGATGATTGCATGTTGTTGTCGTCTTGGAAGAAGTCTTTGTAGTCACGAGATAGGTGACTCCTCCCTTGGACAATAGTGCACATGGGCATCGGCTCCATCCTTAGATTGTTTTTCGCCAAGATGGGAAATGATAGAGTTAGTAGAAGTAAAGAAAAGGATGTCCATGCGTGTGCATTTAAGTAAGATGAAACTGGAACGGATACAGGTCCCGGGGAGGCGGAGAGTGTGTAGTAATCTGCAGCTCTACATGCCAAGAACAGATGCATACTGGTAAGTAGCATTTTCTGTTCGAGGCATATGAGCTGCAGCTACTACACTTGGCATCGATTGTGCAGCAGTGTCTCCCCTAGCGGTGGTCACCTGTATCCGTTGCAGTAGTTTGAAAGAGAGTTTTAAGGACAACTTGGCCCACTGCAGCTTGCTGTTTGACTTGCACATCAACACAGTAGTGTTCAGTGAAGGTGTGTGTTGTGGACCATGTTGCTGCCTTGCATATGTCCTCTAGGGGGATGTTTCCTAAGAAAGCCATAAAGGCTCCCAGTTTGCGTGTGGAGTGTGCTGTAGGAGGAACTGTTAATGTACGTTTTGCTTTTTGATAGCATATTTGTATGCATTTTACAATTCACCTTGCAATGCCATCTTGAGAGATGGGGCTGCCTTTATGAGGTGGAGAGAAAGACACAAACAGTTGTTTTGTTTTTCGAAAAGACTGTAGTTCTATCTATATAGTAGAGGAGAGCTCTTTTAACATCTAGTGTGTGTAGAGCCCTTTCTGCTACAGAGTCTGGGTTTTGGAAAAACACAGGTAACTCTACAGATTGGTTTAAATGAAAAGGAGTAATGACTTTTGGAAGGAATTTTGGATTAGTTCTTAAAACCACTTTGTTACGATGTAATTGTAAAAATGGTTCTTGTATTGTGAAAGCTTGTATCTCACTTACTCTTCTAAGAGAGTTAATAGCATTAAGGAAAGCTGTTTTCCACATGAGGAATTGCAGTTCACATTTATGTAAAGGCTCAAAAGAGGGTCCCACGAGTCTTGTAAGAACAACATTTAGGTTCCACACTGGAGAAGGTGGCAACCTGGGTGGGATGATTCTTTTTAATCCTTCCATAAATGCTTTAATTGCAGGTACTCTGAAAAGAGACAGATTTCTGTTTTGTAAATATGCAGCAATTGCTGCAAGGTGCAGGCGTATGGATGAATATGCCAAGTTACACCTTTGTAAATGTAAAAGGTATCAAATGATATTCTGTATGGAAGCATCCAGGGGATCAATTTGGTTATTGTTGCAATACATGGCAAATCTCTTCCATTTAGCAGCATAACAAGCTCTGGTAGTAGGTCTCCTGGCCGCTTTAATGATATTCATACAGTCTGGTGGTAGGTTAAGATAACCAAACTCTAAGACTTCAGGAGCCAGATCGCCAAATTCATTTGATTTGGGTCTGGATGTCGGATGTCTCCATGGTTCTGCGTTAGCAGAGATGGAGTCAGTCATAACTTTTGGTGTGGAACTAGAGAGAGTTTTAGCAGTGTGGTGAACCACGGTTGGCGTGCCCATGTGGGAGCTACCAGGATTAATTTGAGAGACTGCTGTCTGATCTTGCATACTACTAATGGTATTAGTGGTAGTGGAGGAAAAGCGTACACAAATCTGCCTGACCAGTTCATCCATATCGCATTGCCCTTGGACAGCGGGTTTGGAAACCTGACGGCGAAGGTTGAGCATTTTGCGTTTTTGTGTGTGGCGAACAGATCTATGTCTGGATGACCCCACTTGTGGAAGAATGGTTGAAGAACTTGCGGATGTAGTTCCCATTCGTGAATTTGTTGTGTCTGCCGACTCAACAGATCTGCTATCTGATTGTGAACTCCTGGAAGGAGCTCTGCCAACAGATATATGTTTTGTGGAATGTCCCATCTCCAAATGTTCTGTGCGAGCTGGGACAGTTGTACAGAGTGTTCCCCCCCCCCCCTGTTTTTGTATATAATACATGGCTGTCATGTTGTCCGTCCGGATTAAGACAGCTTTGTTTTGTACTTGTACTTGGAATGTTTTGAGTGCTAAGAATATTGCTAGCAACTCTAGATGGTTGATATGGAACAATTTTTGTTGACTGTTCCATTGTCCTTGAGTTGTATGATGTAGGAGATGAGCTCCCCATCCGGTGAGAGATGCGTCTGCTGTGAGCACTAGTTGTGGAACAGGTTCGAGGAACGGCCGCCCCTTTATCAAGTTTTTGGTGTTTCACCACTGCAGAGAGCGATGTGTGCGGCTGTCTACCAACACCAGGTCTGTTAGTTGACCTTGAGCCTGGTTCCACTGTTGTGCTAGACATTCCTGTAACGGACGCATTTGCAGTCTTGCATTTGGTACTATGAAGATGCAAGATGCCATCATGCCAATTAGTCTCATGAACACTCTGGCTTGCAGAGATTGTTGGTGTTGAAAGGCTGTGACTAAGGCTTGAATGCTCTGTATCCTTGCTGGACTGGGATACGCTAGAGCTGTAGACGTGTTTATTGTAGCCCATAGATACTGATGTATATGAGAGGGTTGCAGGTGCGACTTGGTGTAGTTGATTGTGAACCCTAAGTCGTGCAATGTTTGAATTGTCTGATGTGTGTGTTGGACACACTGACTGAATGACTTGGCTTTTATGAGCCAATCGTCTAGATAAGGGAAGACAAGTATTTGTTGTCTCCTGAGATGTGCTGCTACTACTGCTAGGCACTTTGTGAATGCTCGTGGTGCCGTTGTCACTCCGAATGGAAGGACTTTGCACTGATAATATTGTACTTCCCGCACAAACCTTAGATACTTTCTGTGAGCCGGATGTATAGGAATGTGGAAGTACGCGTCCTTTAGGTCTAGTGTTGTAAGGAAATCGCCTTGTTGCAGCAGTGGGAGCACTTGTTGTAAAATGATCATAAGAAAATTATCTGATTGTATGTAATGATTGAGGGGCCTGAGGTCGAGAATTGGTCTTAGTGTCCCGTCCTTTTTGGGAATTAGAAAGTAAAGTGAGTAAACCCCTGTTCCTTGTTCTTGTAAAGGAACTATTTGAATAGCGTCCTTTTGTAGAAGTGACAGAACTTCTTGTTTGAGCAGAGTAAGGTGTTCAGTAGATATTGGACGCTGCCTGGGTGGTATGTGTGGAGGGGTTGCTGTAAGTTCTAGGCAGTAGCCATACTGGATAATCTGTCTTACCCACTTGTCTGTTGTGATGGAGCTCCAGACAGGCAGGAATTGTGTTAATATGTCCCCCACAGGAGTGGAATGCTATTGGGGGAGCAGAGGGAAGTCACTGTTTTGTGGTGGAAGAGGTTCGATTATTGTTGTTACCCCGACCTCTTCCCTTGTCGTTATTCCCTCTATATCCTCCTCTAAAATATCCCTTGTTAGAGGATGTTTGTGTGTTAGATTTGAAGGATGCACCAGTTTGTTTGGAGCCTCCTCTGTAGAAGGAGCGACGAAAGGAACTTTTAGCTTGTGTGGACTGTAAAGCTCCCATAGATTTGGCAGTGTCTGTATCCTTCTTCATCTTTTCAAGTGCTGTGTCTACTTCTGGTCCAAACAATTGGATTTGATTAAATGGTTGATTTAAAATGGTAGTTTGCACTTCCTTTTTAAAACCTGAAATGCGTAGCCACGCATGTCTCCTAGGTACGACACTAGTATTTACAGCTCTAGATGCAGTGTCTGCTACATCTAGTGCGCACTTGATTGAGGAATTAGAAATTATCTTGCCTTCTTGTATAAGGTTGTTTGCCTGTGCCTTATATAGGTAAGCGAGATGTTGTAGTAGTTTCTCTAACTGATCATAATGAGCCCTATCATATCGTGAAAGGAGGGCTTGTGTGATAGCTATACGCCATATGTTGGTAGCTTGCGCAGCTATTCTTTTGCCTGAAGCATCAATTACCTTGGATTCTTTGTCAGGTGGGAGGGCCTCACCTGAAGTTTGTGAGTTTGCCCTTTTTCTAGCATTTGACACAACTAGTGAATCTAATGGTAGTTGTCCTTTAATGTAGGCTGGATCTGCAGGTGCAGGCCTATATTTTTTCTCAATTCTAGGATTTAGAATCCTAGTACGTACAGGGTCCTTAAATATCTCAGGACCATGTTTGATGACCCCTTTAATCATGGGAAGAATTTGAACAGACCTTTGCGATTGTTCAAATGTGTCTAAGAGAAAGTCTTCCTCTGCCTCATCAGAATGCATAGTGACCTCATGGTAAATGGCAGCTCTGTTCAACAGGTGACCAAAACCAATGTTATCTTCTGGGGGAGAAGGTTTTGATGGGTATGACTGTGGGTCAGGAATATCTGGCACATCCTGTGGGTTTGGGTACTCCCAGTCTGTATCATCTATAAGGTATGGGAAAGGCTCATCTGTGTCTATCCCTCTACCTAAACTATACTCATCATCATTCTGAGGTGAGTGTGAGGATAAAAGAGGAGAATGTGAAGGAGATATCTGTGGTGAATTGTTAAGAGGAACAGGTGATGAAGGAGAAGGAAGTATAGGAGAAAAAGGGTGCCTAGGAGATGTGGCAGAGTCCTTCTTCTAGGCAGTAACTACAGGTGTGGATGTTGCATCTGCCTTCCTCTTCTTGTGCGGTGTAGTGGATACATGACCTGTCTTTGGGTCAATGTAGATCTTCTTTTGCAGAGGATTTGGTTGGTGGTTGGAAAAGGTCTTCTCCTTGTGGAACCTTTGTCGGCGCCGATTTTTTCGGTTCCGGACGAGGTTGCTGTCTGTCTTTAGCCTTAGGAGGTGTTACAATGTCGTTTGGCGTAGTTTTCTACACCGAAGGTGTTGTTTTCGGTGCCGTAGGCTGTTTCGAGGTCTTGGGCGCATCGGAATCAGGCCTTGTCGGTTTTGGTACCGAAGACGATGGCTTCGGAGTGGAAGCTGGTCTCGTTGGCTTCGAGGCGTCGGACGCTGGCTTCGTACCCTTGTCTTTAGAAATCGACGGTTTTGGAGCAGAGATTTCTTTCCGTTTCTGTGCCGAGGGAGCTTGTGGGATCGGCACGTGCGGCTTGCTCGGTACCGAGCTACCGGAAGGCTTAGTTACTTTCTTCGGAGCTGGGCTCGATGGCGGGGCTGTTGAAGTTGTTTTTCGGTCGCGACTGGGCCCCGGAGATGGAGTGTTGACCTTTGCCTTCGATCTGGGTGCTGTGTGTGGTGCAGGGGCAGTAGTACTCACGCGCTGACCTGATGGTATGGAGTCATCTGAGTCGTCTGCCTCTGATACCATCTGGAGATCATCTGAATTTTCTTCGGGAACAAGCGGAACCTCCTCGTCAAAGATATCCACCGGTTCCGGAGCTGATCTCTGCATGTCGTGTCAACGGGCCATCCGATCCCGGATGGTTTTCTTGGATCGAAAGGACGTGCAGGCTGTACAGCTGGATTTGTTGTGTTCTGGCGATAAGCACAGGTTGCAGACCTCGTGGTGGTCACTGTGTGGAAACTTTGCTCCACACCCGGGTCATCTTTTGAATGGCGTCCTTTCCATGAGGTGTAGGCCTCACGGCGTGGTTAGGCCCAACGGCCCGCGTCGACGACCGGAATCAAGCTGATGGAGTCGAAACGATGTTAGTCTATATCCAAAGTAGTTAGGTAAGTTTTAAGGAGGTTTTTGGCGCTTCGAAGTGCTTGAAATGTCTATTTCTAGCCGGAGCGGAAAAATTTCATCCGAACCCAGTGGCGGAAAAAAACAATCAAAGGATGGAGCCAATGCCCATGTGCACTATTGTCCAAGGGAGGAGTCACCTATCTCGTGACTACAAAGACTTCTTCCAAGACAACAACAACATGCAATCATCCGAGCCCAACACCAGGTGGCGATCTAATCCTAAGTGTAGTATCTGCAGCTCATATGCCTTGAACGTACTGTTTCTGTGTCAGAAGACATCTACAGAATGTTCTCCTTTCTGTACTGATTGTGAATTGTCACTGGTCCCAAATGCTTTGCAAATTTAGAATCCTTTTTTCATCTAAGGCATGCTCTGTTTTAACACACAAAACTATATTCCCATTTGAAAGGATATTTTGCACCCGTTTATGTATTTCAGATAGAAGCTGACACCTTAAGCAAAGAACATCTTATTAGAAGTAGGCTATTTGTCTCAACAATATGGCAGCCTTATCTATAAAAGTCTTAACTCCACTACTGAAAATAGTGTTCCCTTAAGGCACAATAGGCTTTCTCAGACTCAAAGTTCTTGGAGGTGTGTTATCAGTTCTTCAATTTCATCTTATTGGCTACAATCATAATTTGTTACCCAAGACAATGAATCTGTAACATGCAAGGTTTTCAAATCGAAAATTTGGTTTTGTTCCAAAGCAGCTTTTGGATGGAAATGCCTTTTGGGTCTTGTGTCCATGTTTTCTTCAGCAGCATGTCTCTCGAAAACTTTATAAAGTAAAGAAGTCAAAATCGGGGCATCTTCCAAAGCTGTGGAAGATTTGTAAGCTAGCCTAGCTAGTGATGGAGATTTTCATGCAAGCCTACGTTTTGCAGTTTACGGTCTTTACTTTCTAATGCTGGTGCCCTTTTCAGTATCAGGAGCACCATCATCTGAGTCAACCTCTTCCTCATAAAAGTATTGCCTGGGCTCAGCCGCCTCTGATAGATTTTGAGCACAACCTGATGCAAGAGGACATAGTGCACAGAGACCAACGTTTTTCCAGAATTTCTTGTTTTGGGTTTCAGTGTTACACAAGCTTTGCACTGTGTTCTCTGTAAAGTCAGGTTACACAGGTAGCATTTGGAAATCCAAAGGAGTTTTTGACTGCAGCTTGGGTAAAACTAAAATATATATTTTTAATATTCCTTGACAAGAACGTCTGGTAGAACTATGAAATGTGTAAAGACACCTATAAGCACCCTCTATACTACCCAACCCCTGTTTTTAGAGTAATAAAACATCAGTTGGCTCATTATGTCCTAAAGCCCGTTTTTCCTTGTCATTTCCTCTCAGCCCTGTTCTTTGTTGCTCCCCATGATTTTAAAGATGATGATGATGTTTGAGGCACTAGTCCGCATCATACAGGAGTCTCATTAGAGGCACCTCTTAGTCAACACCCTAAATCACTAAAACATAAAAAAAAGAAAATTCCAAACCAATCACTATACAGAAGAATACATATAGTATGTAATTCTATTAAAGATGCATGTTTCAGAGACAAATAAAATGTGTTAATACAAACCCTGGGCGTAATTTGCGTAGTAGCGCCGCGAGCTACGCAAACTGCGTAGTTTACTGTGCAAAATGCTGTTTGCACTGATTGCACAGTGCGGACAAGCATCCGGCATTGTGCAATCAGTGCAAACTGCATCTTGCAAAGTGCAAGCAGTCATTTTCTGCCGTTCGAGTAGATTTCTACTCGCGCTGCAGCTTTCTCAACGCAGACTGGTAGTTTCTCATCGCAAGTGGTTGCGAGCATACGCGACCACTCGCAATGAGAAACCTAACCTCCTAGCATTGAGAATCCCGCCGGGAGGTTTATTTTCCACGCTCGCGATCGGCAACTTGATGTTGCTGATTGCGAACGAGGAAAAAGTCTCACTGGAATGTCATTTTGCCCGCTCGGGGTCGCCAACTTGCCGTTGAGGACAGCAAGCAAGCAAAAAATGAACGCTGCACTAATTAACGTGTGTTTGCACTGTGCTACGTGCAATTCGCGTAGTGCGAAGTAGCGAAACTTCGCAAACTACGCGCTACTTCGTACTTTGCCCAGGGTTAGTTAATACTTGAAGGTCATACAATGTAAATAAGGGATTGTACACAAATATGATAAAACCAAGTATGGAAATAGAGGATATATTGAGAGAGGTATAGGGTGAGTTATAGAGTAGTACAATGAAAATGCTGAATTAGGAGTAAAGTAATAAATAAAAGATACATATGTACATGGAAGTTATATATGTATAAGTAAGGTAATATATCTAGATTAAGTTGTTTTTAATAAACTCAGACTTTAACCCGTTGGCTGCTGCCGTCGGCCAACGGTCGTCACGAGCACTAGCTCGGTAGTGCTGCGCACGTCCGTTGGCCGACGCGGCCCCACCCGTTTCTTCGAACGTTCCGCACTGGTGCGGAACGTTCAAAGCAGCCAACAGGTTAAAGAGTTTCTGTACTTTAAGCTTATTTAATTGTTTTTATTAAAAAAATTAGGTGAAGAAACTGTAGATGACTAGTTATTACAAAACCTTTATTTATGCAGGGATTTATACACATGATAAACATAGATTAATATAACCATAAGTAATATGTGCATTTGTTAAGTACAACTAAGAAATATCTATATATTTATAAACATGATTATTATACACATGTAGACAAAGGAGTACACGTATCTAGATAAACAAATATAATCCAAGTAACTGCTTATACACGCAGGGATATGCTGTATATTTATGATTGAGTATTGTGGTTATATGGGGAAGAGCCAACTCTTGAGTAGTCTTCTGAAGATAAGGTAGTTATCTGTGCATCTTATGTTTGGTGGTAAAGAGTTCCATAATTTAGATGCCTGAACAGAGAAGGGTGTGCCACCTATGTTTTTTCTAGTATGGTGGAATTTTAAGGTGAGGTGCCAAATTAGAGCGGAGGTTCCTTTGTAGAAAGTATTTGGTGATTTTATTCCAGATAAAGAGCAACCCTGTACCAGGTATCGTTTTGTGGGTGATACAAATCAGCTTGAATATGGATCTTCTGACAACCGGTAACCAATGTAGGGCCTTAAAGGCATGGGAAATGTTGGCTTGTGGCTTTATATGTGAAAGAAGTCTGGAAGCAGAGTTCTGAATCCATTGTAGTCTTTTCAGTGTGGTTAAAGATGATCTGTGGTAAGGCTATTGGTGTAATCAAGTTTAGAAAGAACAAGAGAGATAGCCTTGACCTTGTGTGGAAATCTCAGGTGGGGGAAGATGAGTCTCAGAGTTATTATGGTAAGGAAGCTGGATATTGCGAGTTTGTTCACTTGGGCATTCATTGATAACTAGGACTCCATGGTAATTCAGAGGTTTCTTACTTTCTTAGATATTTTGGGCAGTGTTACCAGATTGCCAGGACAGGCAGTGAGTGGGTGGGTCATAATTTTTCCAGTCACCAAATGTGAGTATTTTCCACTTTGGAAGCATTCAAAACTAGATCCTATTTTAAATGTACAATCTGACATTTTTTAAAGCACTATATTCCTGTTAAGCCCTGTCAGTGAACTGGGAAGGGACCGTAAGCTAGTCAGAGAGCAATCACTTCAGGGGATAATTAAAAGAGGGTGTAAAATCTGTGATGGGATTTTACAATGTTGACTAGCTTAATTGTGAAACTTAAAAACCTCAGTACTAAACCATCTACAATTTCGAGACTCAATAAAGAACAATTTTAAATTAAGGACAAGAAGACAAATTATTGGATTACAATTTAACGTTTTTCTACTATACTTAAGTTTGATTACTTTAGTGCCTTGATCCTTGCACAGCCAACATCAGCGATCTGTTGGTTCAAAGCAGACAGCCTGTATCTCTTTGTTTTCAGTTCAGAATGTACTATAGATTTTGCTGGAGATCGGCATGTTAATTTGGTTCCATACTGGGCATGGATGGTATGGACGAAGTCCAAGAAATGATTTGTTCTTCCCTGTCACATATTTCACACACCTGAAGCCAAGCACGCCAAATATATATGTAAATACAGCCTGACAGAGGCAGAAACTGCTAAAAGAAAAACTATGTGGTTGCAAATGAAACATTCTTACAGAACCAATAACAAAAAAGTTAAAATGAATTAGTTACCTGCGGTGAAATATTTGTGAGCTAGAAACCAATTATCTAGGGAACACTGTAATCTGTAACTACTATTTGAGACTTGTTACTATTTCAATTACATAGGCATGGTAGAGAGCCCATACTTTTTATCAGTGGAATGTGAGTTCCTTGTGTTCTTAATATAATCCACAGGTTGGAGGGTGAGATTATATGAAATACAACATTTTATATGTTGAATGTGTGGAGAGAAAAGGGCGAGGCAGGATATTGGGGATATCATCAAATACTTTATTCGGGCTATCTGCTTATAAAAGTACTTAAACAGGTACAATAAATATAAATAAACAGGCAACAGTAAAAAACACTCTATAAAACATACTAGTAAAACATTCATCAATAACAATACCTTTGGGATATAATAAATAGCATTATCTAGTTACCCCCGTGAGGTTTGCCAATACTAATCAATTCTGTTAAAAAATACATAAGTTAAAAACACAAGCTAAAAACCTGATATTTCAAATCTCCATAAGAACCTACACAAAGAGAGGAAAATGAATCAGTATACCAGCTGTATTAATCATTCAATTCCCTTGCTTCAAATGAACCAACTCCAATGTATATATTATGATGCCACACAAACAACGGTCTGTGAAGATTCTGTATGGAGGTACTGTATGGCAACCTAAAGTTTTCGACTGCCCAGCATAAAAGTATAATCCATGTTTTCTTAGGGCGGATAAAACCCGGGCAGAAAAGGATAAAGTGCACTAGTGATTCATCAGAATGTTGGAAAACTGGGCATACAATACTTGTTGCAATTAAAAGACTCCATTATGCTAACAGAGACATTAATGGTAAAGTGCCATCACTAAATATAAGGGAGAGGGTCTTTAGCAGGTAGTGGGCCAATAGAATACAAAAAGGTTCTCATTGAGGGTTAAGTTTAAAATCTAAAAAAAGACAAGTAAGTGACCCCCTCAGTTACATTCTGGAATATCCCATATTAGGGATATATGAGCTACACTGATAACTTCTATTGGAACCCTGTCATGATAATGTGGTGTCTCCACTTTTAGGAAAAATAGTGAAACCTCAAACTAAAACTGTATCTGGCCGCTGTTTTATACCAGAAAAATGCAGATTAACTTTTTGATCTCCCAGCAGGTTGCCAGGTTACTAATAAATCTTCCCAGCAGGTTACACAGTTACTAATGAATCTTCATATCATTAGATAGCCTTATCTTTATCTTTCCTTAACTTGTAGAGAATATGTGTGTGTGTGTGTGTGTGCGTGTATAATATATATATATATATATATTTTTTTTAAAGATATTTTACAACAAAGACATTTTCTGTTGAGCAGTGCAGCAAGAGTGGCTCAGGCTGTATACCTAGAATACCTGCTTCTTCACCTCAAAATCCAGTGATCTCTACGGGAACATCGGAGCAGCTGTTCACCATGCCTCTCCAGCTTTACATAAAAGTGCAGAACATATCTGGACTGGATCATATTCAACTCCAAGGAACTGTACTGTGCAGCCCACTGTGTGTCAAAGAGAGACACTAAATGGGATTTTAGCTTCTAGCTAGGTTTCAATTTGAATTAGTTATTGTCAAAATCGATTTGACATTTTTCCATTTCCCCATTTACATTTTCTATGTTGCATTGAATATTGTTCTTTATTATTTATAGATTTCTATTGTTTAGTTTCCTCCTTCATGTGGTACTACCATCAATGTGGACACTGAATAACGTCTTGAAAATGAGTAGTGAATTTCCAAAAGCCGTTCTTATTGTGGCCGAGTATTTTAATGCTCAACGCATTTCCTCCTTACATGTTTTTTGTTTATCTATATGCCATCTGGGATTTAAATACCCCGCTGCTGCTGAACCGGTGTTGTGATAAGGAGCAGTAAGTTTTCAAACGTGAGCCTTGACATTAAAATTGCCCCTAAACGATGGTTGTTTTCATGATGGAGTTGTTAGTAACTTCACTTGGAAAAGCAGGGACCACAGTTCATTAACTGAAAAGATATGTTCTTCTTATTTAGGGAGTACATTTGTTACCATTCTTTTTACGGAATTTGTCTCTCCATTACCTCAAACTGTAGTTCTATTTGTCTAGACACCTGGAAAGGCATTACTAACAATTACCTCATAAACTGGTTATCTCATTCTATTACTGACTTCATTAATTCAAATATGGTTAATATTGAACCTTTACCGATGTGTATAATCTCTGGTTTATTTATATACTTCCTTGCAACAACTCAAATTAAAATGCATAATGCATATAGTAATAGTAAAGGTATAAAAAAAGGAGTGTTTCTAAACAACTGAGCAATTTGGAAAAGGAAAATTGGGAAGCGAGATGGTGGCATTCCATGTAACTAGTCCTATCAAAGCTCATCTTACATGAATTTAAGTAGCCAGAGTCCTGAGTGAATATAATGTTTAAAAGTCTATTCCTGTACATGGCATACCTCGGCGTTTTAATTGTAATACCCTGTACTGGTAGTCAAATGCACATTTGGACATCCTCATTTTTAATTTTCGTTATCTAAAACAGACCTTATTATCACTGAAAAGTTTGCCGATAACAGTGGAGGAATGAATGTCTTCCAGGCTCAAACACTTGACAGTTTATGAGTCACAATTTTAGAAACTGCACCTTTAAAATGGACAGCCTTGTTTAAACCACTTTTTGCATATGGTATGATATCAAAAAGCATTCCCATTTCGTGCAAAGGAAGCCATAATATTATTTCTCTCTATGAAAAAGGTGACAGTAATGAACTGTCACAGTGCGAGGGGGAATGGTGGTGGAAAAGATAGATCAACTAGTTGGTCATTTTCTTGTTGACTGTATGTTTTTAATAACAAAATGCTCAATAAAGATCATTTAAAAGAGGTGACTAAAAGACCCTTTGAATTATCTACCCATCACTTTGTTAGATACATCAGGGAAGTTTTTGCGAAAGTCATCTTGCCCCAAATGGAAAGCTGGAATATGGATAAAGAGTTACTATCTCTTAAATAAGTTGGGTTACATCTTTCATGCTGCGCTTTGAAAATATTGTGAGCTGCAAATTTCACTTGTAAAATATGGGAGAAAACAAACAAATAAACGATATGTTGCTTTTATAAATTCTAGCAAAGCAGCGCTCGTGTGGAGAGCAAAACACTGGCACACATTATAGAAGCTGGATGTCCTTGATAATATATTGCACAGTCTAATTAACCAATCAGATAATTGGATAATGGGACTATTGGGGTCCAGCACACAAAGATGTGTGTTAATGGTACATTTCTCACTTTAGGTCTCTGACTTTTCAAATTATATAAACTCATTTCAGCTTTCCCTTCCGGAATTTGGGGATCAGGAAATTTCCCCACTAACCTATCCTGAGGGCTTAGCATTGATGGGCCTTACCCTAGGGGGCTGCAGCAATTATTAGATGTAAAAACCAACTATTCATATTCACACAATCTAATGGTAAAAGCAAATGAATCTAAGATTATGATAGTGGGTGGGTGCACGTGGACTAGCAACTCTTCATAAATGGTAATTTAACAATAACTGTTACAAAGATAACAAAGAGTTACACTTACAATGGGGTAACAATGATCAATAATTTTTCTTGATCAATACATTTCAATAATCATATGGCACTGTTGCTAAATGTTTTCTTCGATGTAGGAAATAGAGATGGCATCTGCGTAATGAATGCATATGCCCCTAAAGTTCCAGCCATTGTATATCATGCAATTGAAGTACAACCTTTAACCGCAATTGAAACAAGCATTTACAATGCAATGGTCTCGGCATTGTTCAATTTAGAGCTATTGGCATTGCTCATGACATTATGTTGTTAAAACATATAAATAAATGGCATTGTCATTTACAATGCCAATAGCTTAATCTCTTGCAAATGCGAGACCTATTGCATTTGCACCCACACACAGAGCCACACACACAAAGCCACCCACACAGAGCCACCCACACAGAGCCACCCACACAGAGCCAATCACATAGAACCACCCACATACAGAGCCACCTACACACAGAGCCATCCTCACACAGAGCCACCCTCACACAGACCCACCTACAAAAAAAGCTACCCACAGAGCCCAACACACACACACAGACAGACACACACACACACACACACAGAGCCACACACACAGAGCCACACACACACAGACAGAGTGCCACACACACACACAGAGCGCCACACACACAGAGAGCCACTCACACACAGAGAGCCACTCACACACACAGAGCCACACACACACACACAGAGCCACACACACACACACAGAGCCACACACACACACACACAGAGCCACACACACAGAGCCACACACACACACACAGCCACACACACACAGAGCCACACACACAGACACACACAGAGCCACACACACAGACACACACAGAGCCACACAAACACACACACAAACAGAGCCACACACACACACAGAGAAAGCCACGCACACACACAGAGCCACACACACAGAGCCACACACACAGAGCCACACACACACACACACACACACACACACAGAGAGCCACACACACAGAGCCACACACTCAGAGAGCCACACACACACACACTCAGAGAGCCACACACACACACACACGAAGCACAACAATTACAACGAAGTAAACGTACTGTGCACCAAACAACAGACTCGCCCACGTAGGCAATCAATGCATCTATTTTCTAACACATTAGTCGAATATTGCAGGCTGTTTAGTTCTGTGAAATAAAGCCTGGTCATTCGGAACAGCTTTCAAGCCAACTAGGCCAAAGAAATGTAAGCACATGGCAACCAAAACACATGGCAAGAACAGGTCGCCAGAAAAGCGTTGGTGGCAGGGTAACACTTAAAAGCTATCTACATGCATACCTTGTCTTCAACGGTAGGTTTTAAAAAGGAACAACTTAATGAGAGCAGAAAAGGCTACGACAGGCCACTTTTTAGGAAGTTGAGAGGAAGTGAACCTCGTTTGAATTCAGCGTATTTAAGTCAAACTTGCCTTAACAACAGAAGTGCATATGAATAACTAGTTTTTTGTTGGAATCTGGGATAAACAACAGGTTGAAGGAAAAAGGCACTACACGCAGGCTGAGAGCACTGCTGTGCCTTTAAGGAACTGTTTTCAAAAACTTCAGTTGACAGCCTGCCCGACCTCAAATTCCAAAACATATTCAGAACTAAAACAGCTCATTCCGACACCTCTCCAGAGCTCCACTGGACAAACTCATCAGAGCCCGCCTGCCTTCAAGTGTGCCGGATCTTTTAAACCCATCCTTGTGTTGAGAGTAGAAGTTTCACCCTGTATCCTCTTGTGCTCAATTCATTTAAAGGGCCACTTTTAAAGCTAAGTTGCAGTCTCGCAAAGGGCCCAGCCTTGGGACACGTGCTCTGAAACCAATTAGTGAGGGTGGGGTGCAGAAGATCAGGCCTGGCGTCGTTCACAGATGGAGCTATAACTAGAGGGAATGTATAGATGTGACTGTTGTATTGTGGGAGGGGATGTACCCTGTATGTATCCCGGAGACTATATGCATGCTTTAAAGGGGGTGCTGGTGTTTGCAGAGATAACCGTGCACAAAAGGAGTGACAGTCCCCTGCCTTGAGAGGGGTCTAGCAAAGGACCCCAAACTCGAGTGTAGGAGCGGAAGGTGCATGCAGCGCGTGGAGTGCAAAGAGGGCAGTACTGAGGGGGAGTCCGCAGCCGTGCGCTCTGCCTGACTCCCGCCCCCAGCTTTGGAACTTACCAGAGGATTACCGGTTGAGGGAAAACAATATCAATTCATATTGTTGAGACACACCTGGATTGGGCCGGACGGTTCCTCAGCTAATGTAGAGAACCTCAATCTTTAGTTTTTATTTTATTTTTGCAGTTTTGTATAATGCAGACAACTCGGGGGCTTTGAAGCGTTTTACGAATACAGAACAAAGTTGCAAGGATTTAACAGATATTTACTAAAGATTTATGGAATAACTGAACCCAAATATATCATCACTAAAACGTAAGATTACAGGAATAATCATACAAAATAGAAACAGATTCAGATTGCAATAGATCACTTTAAAGTACTGCAGGAATAATTAAAACCTAGAAAATAAACACCAATTGCACAGGATCACCTTAGAATCATAAACCAAGTAAAGAGACTGCAATAGATTTTAAGGAAGCCTTACGAAATATTTAAAATACTGGCGTTTCCGCTCTGGTAACCCTAAAAAAGGCTTTTTGGAGGCCTAGTGTAAACTAGGTCTGAACCGGGAGCTCTCACTTCGTGTCCCTAAGGTTTCAAAGTGTGTTAATTCAGTTAGTGAAATTCAAATCAATTGTTATTCAATAACTCATTCAACTTATTTTTTCAAAGTTTAAAGGCTTATTTAGTAAGCATTGTTTCAATACATTACTTCAGAAATGTTTACAAAAAATAACATAGGTTCGAGTATCCAGTAATAATCAAATTATTATCCACAAAAAATACAATAAACAAAATTACACATTTCCCAATGCATTTCGGGTCTAACTCGACCCTTCTTCAGGGGAATTTCAAATGTAGCAATAATTTCTGTAAATAGTGTCAAGCACTTCAGTCCGATTTCAGGCACTGCAAAGTCAATAAAAAACAGTTGTATTCCTTTTGCAATAAGATCCATTGTCTACATGATAGAAAATAGAATTAACACTACATCCCTCTTTATATTGTGCAATCTAACATGCAAGTGTTCAATTATGCTAGTTGTGTCAAGAACGGTGGGTCAGATCGATAAAGGTGGTAAGTTTAAACTATAAGTGATGCCCACAATATTACCCTCTTAAGTCGTGTGAGTTTACAGAGCACCCTCGTGACCCAAGGGAGTGACATTTTCGAACTGAACAAAGGAAGGCTCTCTAGTCTTGCTATATGCCAAAAGCTACCTGTTTGGTGCTTCAAACAGTCCTTAAATTGGGTAAACCGATCCTGCAGAGTCCAGTTCAAGTTCTGCAAATGTGATATGCCAATTGTTTAGCGTGGAGTCAGGCTTTCTGAATGATAATGAGTGCTAGGTAAAAAATCGCTATCTTACCTATGTTTACACTCGCTGTGTTGAGGATTAGATGATTACTCAAACTGTATCCCGCTATTGAATCCAAGTCTAAGAAAAATGTAATTACGCCCGTTATTATTACCCCATAAGAGTTAATAATGGTTGAAAAGCCGGTGGTGAACAGTTCTTACCGTTCCTTCGTATGCGAGGACGTATCTCCAAAATCTCACCCCCGATAGTGGAACCCTTCACAATCTTCAATCCTGATGTAAAATGAGTAAGGAAAAGATGATTCCTCCACTCCTTCCTATTCCATTATTACTCGCTAAGCACGCGTCTTGCCGGCGCGATGCACTCACCTTCTCTCTCTCGCGTTCGCTAACCTCTGACTCCTCATTCACTTCCGGCATCAACATCCGGTTAAGTGATGCGTCTTTAAATACCACTGCCTAACATTTGGAAAATGTCGAAGTTGACCTTAGTTCTAATAATCATACGGGGTTGATAAGCCCTAATCTAAAGACTCCCACATAAAGAAAAAATGAAAAAAATAAAGTGAAGGTAGTGAAAAAGTCGTGTAGAAAGTTGAATAAATTCTACATTAAATCATCAAAGGGCTGCTGATAAGATATTCCGCGCCTCTCGTTTTCGTGTGAATCAAATATTACATAAATTGAAAGGAAATGTGTGCGAATAAATATAAAGGCATGCAAGAGATGTTATATGGATGCAATGTCCATATGTGCACTGTAGAATGTGAAAAGGTCGTTTTAAAAGATTATAGTGTCAATCCTGTACAAAAATTGAAATACAAACATATTATTCAATGCATGTTATAATGTCTGGTTATGATGCTTCAGGTTATTGTGGTTTATAGAAAGCAAACCATTTCACACTGGTCATTGAGCCCACCTGGTGTGAGTGTACCGAGCATTTTAATCCAAAATGTCTCTCTTCGTGCCAAGGCTACATTGTGATCTACACCCTTGTGTTTTTCTACCACTTCTAAAATAGTGTATCGAAGTTGAGGTATAGAGTGGCTGGATTTCGTCCAATGTGTTGCAAGGCAAGATGTTGTTGACTTATTCCGTATGGTGCTTTTATGCTCGATGATTCGAGTTTTAACTTTTCGGGAAGTTCTTCCCACGTAGGTTAATCCACAAGGACATGTGATAGCATAGATTACCCCCACTGTATTGCAGTCTCCACTGAATTTCAGTTTTATAGCTTTACCGCTGTGGGGATGCTTGAATTCTTTTCCCGTAGATACATTGTTACACTGTCCACAATTGTAACACTTTCTCATTCCTTTGTGGTTGTCTATTGGATGATTTGAAGAAGATTTCAGTATTTCTCTAATATTTTTCGCTCTTGTATGTGCTATTATAGGAAGTGTTTTGAATAGGTTGACAAAATCGGGTTCATTGGCTATGATTTCCCATCGTTTCCTTAGGATCTGTTTTGATTCGTTGTGACTGTGTCGAGTGTTTCATGACAAAGACTATACGATCATTAGCAGATTTCTCTGTCTTTTTCAATAAGTCTTTTCTTTCCATCCTGGAAACCTTCTGTACCGAAGTCTCTAGTACTTCTGTTGGGTAACCCCTAGCAATGTATCTTTCCACCTGCTCTTCAATCATGTTGTTGCTATCAGTTGAGTCCGAGGATATCCTTTTAATCCTTATAAATTGAGAGGTGGGTAGGTGATCTTTTAGGTTTTTAGGATGAGCGCTTGTATAATGCAATGCATTATTTACATCAGTGGGTTTTCGGTAGATGTTGGTCGTGATACCTTCAAGTGATTTGCAAATCTCGATATCCAAAAACTGTATTTTTTGTTCTTGAATATTGTGAGTGAACTGTATTCTTGGGTTACACTCATTCAATTCTCTGATGAATTCTTCCAACTCCGTCTTGGTCCCTCGCCAAATTATCAAGATGTCGTCAATGAAACGTAGAAACAAAATTAAATTCGCTGTCCATCTGGTGTCTGATAAGATGAATCGTTGCTCAAAGTGGGCCATGAAAGTGTTAGCGTATGCAGGCGCCCCTGAAAAGCCCATGGATGTGCCTGTCTTTTGCAGAAAGAAATCAGATTTCCAAGAAAAATAACTGTGATATAAAGAAAAATGTAAGAGTTCTAACAAAAAAATTCCCAAAGAGTGATCCACTTCTGATTATAACAATCTCCATTCTATGGCCTCCAGGCCCTCTGTGTGTGCAATTGAAGTATAGAGTGCCACGACATCTATAGTACAAAGTAATGTGGTTTCCCTTATCTGGTTGTTGACTTGTTGGAGTTTCAATAAACAATCTGTCGTGTCTTTTAGATATGTTTCCCAAGATTGAACCAAAGGTTGTAAATGAAAATCAATGAAACGGCCAACAGGTTCATGAATAGAACCACATCCTGCCACGATGGGTCTAAATGGTGGGTCGGTGATACTCTTATGAATCTTAGGTATCATGTAGATATGTGGTACTTGTGGTGTGCTGGTCCTCAGGTATCTACCAGTGTTGTTATTGATGACGCCCGAATCTTCTGCTCGTGCAATGATGGTATCCAATGTCTTACTGAATTCATCCGTAGGATCTTGTTCCAATCGTATATATGTCTCAGAATCCAAAACATGGGTATCAACTTTTCTTTCATAGAAAGTGGTGTCCATCATCACCAATGCTCCTCCCTTGTCTGCTGGTTGAAACGTTATCGATTTGTCTTGTTTGAGGTCATTCAAAATCCTCTTTTGTTTGTTGGATAAGTTCTGTTTTTTAGGTGTTACATATTTGATGGTTTCAAGATCCTTTTTAACTAATGTTTCAAAGTTGTCCAGTATTTTGTGTGAAATTGGGGACATGAATTTACTTTTAGGTTTGAATTTTTCTTGAATCCTTGAGGTTCCATCCATCATTGTGGTTGAGAAAAACCATTTTAGTCTCAATTTACGTAAAAATTTGAAAAGAGCTATTTCAGTTTCCAAACCGTTTGATACATAATTTGGTACAAAAGATGTGCCTTTGTTGAGAACTTTCTCCTCTTCCATTGTTAGTTGTCTACTTGAGATGTTGATTATCAAGTTGGTTTCTTTGTGACCTGTCTCTGTGGTCGTCCTGTTTCCGTTGTTTTTTTTGGTGCCTTGTCCCCTACGGGTGCGTCTGTTCTTGATTCTAAAGACTGGTCCGGTGGTTGAATTGCTGATTGGCCCTCCGCCAAAAAAGAAGGTTGTAAATTCTGAGAGATACCAGACGTTGTGGCTTGTGATGTTGCTGACGTCATTGAAACGGGTGCTGGTGGTCTTTGTAATGAAAGATCCTCATCTAATGCCACACTTTCTTCTGATGAGGTGTTCCGGGGTGTTTTGCTGGAAAATCTTTTGTGTGCATAGGCCTCCGCCCATGTATATACCTCGTCTAATTTATAATCTATCGTATCTCTACGAAATTTGCGAATCTTGCGATCATGAACCTCCTTAGCATGGACATCCAATCTGTTGTTGATATCTTCAAGAATTTTTGTCCAGTCTGCATCTGGGATAGTTTTTGATAGTTCTTGTTGTAATTTGAAAATGTCTTCCTTTAAATCCAGGAGTATCTGTGAGAGTTCCTCGATGATCAGCAATATTAGATCAAGTGAACATTTGTTCAATATTGCTTGCCATTTGATGATGAACGCCTTGTTAAATTTGAAAAGCATGGGTTTAAGCGCTATGCGCAGTCCCCTGGGAATTCTCTTCACCTTGTGGTACTCAATCAAAGTTGTTGCGTGTAAACGTTGGTTAACTTCCTTGCGCATGATGTATTCAAGTTGTTTTAGCATCTGGGTGGTTGTGCCTTTAGACGTGCTGAATGTGCGTACTTGTTCAATTAAAGAATAGATGGAAGCTGCTTCATCTGTGCCATATACCTTAATTTCTGCTTGGTTCAAGGTTAGGTTTGCTATCTCTTGAAAAGAAGCCATTATTGTGCGTGATGTGGGTGCTGGTCTAGTGTGGGGCTGTGGTTTAACTGCAATGTAAGAGTCTAGCCTGCACTCCTAATGTTTTTACCAAATATTTAATCTTTTTTAGAAGAATTAGCGTTATATTTTGGGAGCTTCCCAGTGGATCAGTTGAGCCCACAACTGTAGTTAAACTGCTTTTTGGAGGCCTAGTGTAAACTAGGTCTGAACCGGGAGCTCTCACTTCGTGTCCCTAAGGTTTCAAAGTGTGTTAATTCAGTTAGTGAAATTCAAATCAATTGTTATTCAATAACTCATTCAACTTATTTTTTCAAAGTTTAAAGGCTTATTTAGTAAGCATTGTTTCAATACATTACTTCAGAAATGTTTACAAAAAATAACATAGGTTCGAGTATCCAGTAATAATCAAATTATTATCCACAAAAAATACAATAAACAAAATTACACATTTCCCAATGCATTTCGGGTCTAACTCGACCCTTCTTCAGGGGAATTTCAAATGTAGCAATAATTTCTGTAAATAGTGTCAAGCACTTCAGTCCGATTTCAGGCACTGCAAAGTCAATAAAAAACAGTTGTATTCCTTTTGCAATAAGATCCATTGTCTACATGATAGAAAATAGAATTAACACTACATCCCTCTTTATATTGTGCAATCTAACATGCAAGTGTTCAATTATGCTAGTTGTGTCTAGAACGGTGGGTCAGATCGATAAAGGTGGTAAGTTTAAACTATAAGTGATGCCCACAATATTACCCTCTTAAGTCGTGTGAGTTTACAGCGCACCCTCGTGACCCAAGGGAGTGACATTTTCGAACTGAACAAAGGAAGGCTCTCTAGTCTTGCTATATGCCAAAAGCTACCTGTTTGGTGCTTCAAACAGTCCTTAAATTGGGTAAACCGATCCTGCAGAGTCCAGTTCAAGTTCTGCAAATGTGATATGCCAATTGTTTAGCGTGGAGTCAGGCTTTCTGAATGATAATGAGTGCTAGGTAAAAAATCGCTATCTTACCTATGTTTACACTCGCTGTGTTGAGGATTAGATGATTACTCAAACTGTATCCCGCTATTGAATCCAAGTCTAAGAAAAATGTAATTACGCCCGTTATTATTACCCCATAAGAGTTAATAATGGTTGAAAAGCCGGTGGTGAACAGTTCTTACCGTTCCTTCGTATGCGAGGACGTATCTCCAAAATCTCACCCCCGATAGTGGAACCCTTCACAATCTTCAATCCTGATGTAAAATGAGTAAGGAAAAGATGATTCCTCCACTCCTTCCTATTCCATTATTTCTCGCTAAGCACGCGTCTTGCCGGCGCGATGCACTCACCTTCTCTCTCTCGCGTTCGCTAACCTCTGACTCCTCATTCACTTCCGGCATCAACATCCGGTTAAGTGATGCGTCTTTAAATACCACTGCCTAACATTTGGAAAATGTCGTAGAAGTTGACCTTAGTTCTAATAATCATACGGGGTTGATAAGCCCTAATCTAAAGACTCCCACATAAAGAAAAAATGAAAAAAATAAAGTGAAGGTAGTGAAAAAGTCGTGTAGAAAGTTGAATAAATTCTACATTAAATCATCAAAGGGCTGCTGATAAGATATTCCGCGCCTCTCGTTTTCGTGTGAATCAAATATTACATAAATTGAAAGGAAATGTGTGCGAATAAATATAAAGGCATGCAAGAGATGTTATATGGATGCAATGTCCATATGTGCACTGTAGAATGTGAAAAGGTCGTTTTAAAAAATTATATAGTCACACCTGTACAAAAATTGAAATACAAACATATTATTCAATGCATGTTATAATGTCTGGTTATGATGCTTCAGGTTATTGTGGTTTATAGAAAGCAAACCATTTCACACTGGTCATTGAGCCCACCTGGTGTGAGTGTACCGAGCATTTTAATCCAAAATGTCTCTCTACGTGCCAAGGCTACATTGTGATCTACACCCTTGTGTTTTTCTACCACTTCTAAAATAGTGTATCGAAGTTGAGGTATAGAGTGGCTGGATTTCGTCCAATGTGTTGCAAGGCAAGATGTTGTTGACTTATTCCGTATGGTGCTTTTATGCTCGATGATTCGAGTTTTGACTTTTCGGGAAGTTCTTCCCACGTAGGTTAATCCACAAGGACATGTGATAGCATAGATTACCCCCACTGATTTTCCAGCAAAACACCCCGGAACACCTCATCAGAAGAAAGTGTGGCATTAGATGAGGATCTTTCATTACAAAGACCACCAGCACCCGTTTCAATGACGTCAGCAACATCACAAGCCACAACGTCTGGTATCTCTCAGAATTTACAACCTTCTTTTTTGGCGGAGGGCCAATCAGCAATTCAACCACCGGACCAGTCTTTAGAATCAAGAACAGACGCACCCGTAGGGGACAAGGCACCAAAAAAAACAACGGAAACAGGACGACCACAGAGACAGGTCACAAAGAAACCAACTTGATAATCAACATCTCAAGTAGACAACTAACAATGGAAGAGGAGAAAGTTCTCAACAAAGGCACATCTTTTGTACCAACTTATGTATCAAACGGTTTGGAAACTGAAATAGCTCTTTTCAAATTTTTACGTAAATTGAGACTAAAATGGTTTTTCTCAACCACAATGATGGATGGAACCTCAAGGATTCAAGAAAAATTCAAACCTAAAAGTAAATTCATGTCCCCAATTTCACACAAAATACTGGACAACTTTGAAACATTAGTTAAAAAGGATCTTGAAACCATCAAATATGTAACACCTAAAAAACAGAACTTATCCAACAAACAAAAGAGGATTTTGAATGACCTCAAACAAGACAAATCGATAACGTTTCAACCAGCAGACAAGGGAGGAGCATTGGTGAAGATGGACACCACTTTCTATGAAAGAAAAGTTGATACCCATGTTTTGGATTCTGAGACATATATACGATTGGAACAAGATCCTACGGATGAATTCAGTAAGACATTGGATACCATCATTGCACGAGCAGAAGATTCGGGCGTCATCAATAACAACACTGGTAGATACCTGAGGACCAGCACACCACAAGTACCACATATCTACATGATACCTAAGATTCATAAGAGTATCACCGACCCACCATTTAGACCCATCGTGGCAGGATGTGGTTCTATTCATGAACCTGTTGGCCGTTTCATTGATTTTCATTTACAACCTTTGGTTCAATCTTGGGAAACATATCTAAAAGACACGACAGATTGTTTATCGAAACTCCAACAAGTCAACAACCAGATAAGGGAAACCACATTACTTTGTACTATAGATGTCGTGGCACTCTATACTTCAATTGCACACACAGAGGGCCTGGAGGCCATAGAATGGAGATTGTTACAATCAGAAGTGGATCACTCTTTGGGAATTTTTTTGTTAGAACTCTTACATTTTTCTTTATATCACAGTTATTTTTCTTGGAAATCTGATTTCTTTCTGCAAAAGACAGGCACATCCATGGGCTTTTCAGGGGCGCCTGCATACGCTAACACTTTCATGGCCCACTTTGAGCAACAATTCATCTTATCAGACACCAGATGGACAGCGAATTTAATTTTGTTTCTACGTTTCATTGACGACATCTTGATAATTTGGCGAGGGACCAAGACAGAGTTGGAAGAACTCATCAGAGAATTGAATGAGTGTAACCCAAGAATACAGTTCACTCACAATATTCAAGAACAAAAAATACAGTTTTTGGATATCGAGATTTGCAAATCACTTGAAGGTATCACGACCAACATCTACCGAAAACCCACTGATGTAAATAATGCATTGCATTATACAAGCGCTCATCCTAAAAACCTAAAAGATCACCTACCCACCTCTCAATTTATAAGGATTAAAAGGATATCCTCGGACTCAACTGATAGCAACAACATGATTGAAGAGCAGGTGGAAAGATACATTGCTAGGGGTTACCCAACAGAAGTACTAGAGACTTCGGTACAGAAGGTTTCCAGGATGGAAAGAAAAGACTTATTGAAAAAGACAGAGAAATCTGCTAATGATCGTATAGTCTTTGTCATGAAACACTCGACACAGTCACAACGAATCAAACAGATCCTAAGGAAACGATGGGAAATCATAGCCAATGAACCCGATTTTGTCAACCTATTCAAAACACTTCCTATAATAGCACATACAAGAGCGAAAAATATTAGAGAAATACTGAAATCTTCTTCAAATCATCCAATAGACAACCACAAAGGAATGAGAAAGTGTTACAATTGTGGACAGTGTAACAATGTATCTACGGGAAAAGAATTCAAGCATCCCCACAGCGGTAAAGCTATAAAACTGAAATTCAGTGGAGACTGCAATACAGTGGGGGTAATCTATGCTATCACATGTCCTTGTGGATTAACCTACGTGGGAAGAACTTCCCGAAAAGTCAAAACTCGAATCATCGAGCATAAAAGCACCATACGGAATAAGTCAACAACATCTTGCCTTGCAACACATTGGACGAAATCCAGCCACTCTATACCTCAACTTCGATACACTATTTTAGAAGTGGTAGAAAAACACAAGGGTGTAGATCACAATGTAGCCTTGGCACGTAGAGAGACATTTTGGATTAAAATGCTCGGTACACTCACACCAGGTGGGCTCAATGACCAGTGTGAAATGGTTTGCTTTCTATAAACCACAATAACCTGAAGCATCATAACCAGACATTATAACATGCATTGAATAATATGTTTGTATTTCAATTTTTGTACAGGATTGACACTATAATCTTTTAAAACGACCTTTTCACATTCTACAGTGCACATATGGACATTGCATCCATATAACATCTCTTGCATGCCTTTATATTTATTCGCACACATTTCCTTTCAATTTATGTAATATTTGATTCACACGAAAACGAGAGGCGCGGAATATCTTATCAGCAGCCCTTTGATGATTTAATGTAGAATTTATTCAACTTTCTACACGACTTTTTCACTACCTTCACTTTATTTTTTTCATTTTTTCTTTATGTGGGAGTCTTTAGATTAGGGCTTATCAACCCCGTATGATTATTAGAACTAAGGTCAACTTCTACGACATTTTCCAAATGTTAGGCAGTGGTATTTAAAGACGCATCACTTAACCGGATGTTGATGCCGGAAGTGAATGAGGAGTCAGAGGTTAGCGAACGCGAGAGAGAGAAGGTGAGTGCATCGCGCCGGCAAGACGCGTGCTTAGCGAGTAATAATGGAATAGGAAGGAGTGGAGGAATCATCTTTTCCTTACTCATTTTACATCAGGATTGAAGATTGTGAAGGGTTCCACTATCGGGGGTGAGATTTTGGAGATACGTCCTCGCATACGAAGGAACGGTAAGAACTGTTCACCACCGGCTTTTCAACCATTATTAACTCTTATGGGGTAATAATAACGGGCGTAATTACATTTTTCTTAGACTTGGATTCAATAGCGGGATACAGTTTGAGTAATCATCTAATCCTCAACACAGCGAGTGTAAACATAGGTAAGATAGCGATTTTTTACCTAGCACTCATTATCATTCAGAAAGCCTGACTCCACGCTAAACAATTGGCATATCACATTTGCAGAACTTGAACTGGACTCTGCAGGATTGGTTCACCCAATTTAAGGACTGTTTGAAGCACCAAACAGGTAGCTTTTGGCATATAGCAAGACTAGAGAGCCTTCCTTTGTTCAGTTCGAAAATGTCACTCCCTTGGGTCACGAGGGTGCTCTGTAAACTCACACGACTTAAGAGGGTAATATTGTGGGCATCACTTATAGTTTAAACTTACCACCTTTATCGATCTGACCCACCGTTCTAGACACAACTAGCATAATTGAACACTTGCATGTTAGATTGCACAATATAAAGAGGGATGTAGTGTTAATTCTATTTTCTATCATGTAGACAATGGATCTTATTGCAAAAGGAATACAACTGTTTTTTATTGACTTTGCAGTGCCTGAAATCGGACTGAAGTGCTTGACACTATTTACAGAAATTATTGCTACATTTGAAATTCCCCTGAAGAAGGGTCGAGTTAGACCCGAAATGCATTGGGAAATGTGTAATTTTGTTTATTGTATTTTTTGTGGATAATAATTTGATTATTACTGGATACTCGAACCTATGTTATTTTTTGTAAACATTTCTGAAGTAATGTATTGAAACAATGCTTACTAAATAAGCCTTTAAACTTTGAAAAAATAAGTTGAATGAGTTATTGAATAACAATTGATTTGAATTTCACTAACTGAATTAACACACTTTGAAACCTTAGGGACACGAAGTGAGAGCTCCCGGTTCAGACCTAGTTTACACTAGGCCTCCAAAAAGCAGTTTAACTACAGTTGTGGGCTCAACTGATCCACTGGGAAGCTCCCAAAATATAACGCTAATTCTTCTAAAAAAGATTAAATAGTTGGTAAAAACATTAGGAGTGCAGGCTAGACTCTTACATTGCAGTTAAACCCTAAAAAAGGGCCACACTGGAGTAATTTGTAAGGAACATTCAGGAGGCGTTTGGAGGACTGAAGCCACCAGGAGTTTTTGTTCATTCCGAGGAAAGGGCTTCAGGGCCTTCTCGAAGAATATATACATTCCAGGGATGCATCAGAAGGGGCCTGTGGTATGTCCGGGTTGTGTGCTGCTCCAAAGCCGTGTCCCAACTTGCCACAAAAAGACACTGGTGTCCTAGGTCTCATATGAAACAGTTCCTTCTTGCGAATGTATCTAATGTTCCTTTACATGACACCTGTCAGCAGGTTCCTAGAGGGCCCCACGTCGAAAACCGCAACGCCTAACTACCACAAACGCCCCCCCAATGCTAGCGCGTCATCACTGCCTGAATGACACAGCCCACTCTGGTGACAAGACCATGCTTCTGACCAAGCGCAGGTGGTCGAGTAGGGCCATTCCATCCGACAAATGCAACAATTTCAACGCTCAACCTCCTAAGAAATATGTTTGTGAACCAGCTAGCTAGATAAATAGATGTCAAGTTTCAGCAGATCCGCAGTTCCGCACGTTTCTAAGAGAATATTAAAAGATAACAATCTGCTCCAGGAATCAATGTGTGAACTTAATATATCAATGCAAACAAGTACAGTTTCAAAAAAGGATTCTCATACCAGTAATACGATTTTGCGCAAACCTTTTGAATGTAATATTATTTTCAGTGAAATGAGCATAAGAAAGTAATCATTCCAACGGCCAGTGCTTCGTTTGTGCCAGTGGCGGGCACTGGAACTCGTTTTTGGAGTCAGACTTATTTTGCGTGCTCCTTCTGCAGCACAGAGAAAAGGTCAGAAGGTAAGAAAGAGGGAGATGGAGACAGGAAACCCTCGACAGAGGAACGCACAGGTGAAAAAGGAATGTGCAGGCGTGCGATAAGGCGACGGGCAGTGCAGGGTGGTGAAAGGAAGAGAGGCACGGAGTGGAAATAAAACCAAGCAGCCTTGGCATTCAGCGTGGGGTGGGCTTCTAAGAAAACCGACAGCGTTGACACTTGCTTCGCATCTGGGAAACACCGCGTTACCACTCACAGCTCTAAATGATTCTGAAATGATCACCGAGCCGTCGGATGGAAGAAGTTGAACATTAGACCTGGAAATAAAAAGCAAAACGACGCCACAAGAGTGACAGCTCGCGCCGTGTCGCAGTTCTTTATTTAGACGCTGAAAAAGTGCGGCGGAGGCGGTGAGAGAGGCGGCGCGCTATCCGAAAAATGCGCCGACACTGGAGTGTAAACCTCGGCTATTCTTACACTGCCCGGTTCCTTCCCCGGAGGCAGATCCGTGAGAGAGGCCGAGGCTCACTAGGAAGGGGTAAAGGGCTTCCTGCTGCCTAGAAATCTGCCCATGGTTCGTCTAGGTGGGCATCAGAACTGCTTGCCTCGGAAGCACTCCACAGGACAGGAAGTTGACCATCAGCTAATGCGTCACGAAGCGGCGAAGGAGCCGTGCGATAGCTGAAAGGAAGATGTAAGCCAACAATTGAGGTGTGTCTCCCTTCTACCTTCCCCTGTTAGCCGGGGTGACTCAGGCGTCAGCTTCAGGCAAAGCCTCAAGCCAGGAAATCAGCAGCGAGTTCACCAATCTACGGGGAAAACAAAACGACTGAGGAAAAAGTCTCCTTTAGCAGAATCCCCTTTCATTCGATTACTTGTCAACAGCTATTTACAGTAGGCCAAGAAAATACAGACCCTGAGGTAAGGAGCATCAGAGCAGGCACTACCTGTTTCCACTTGTTGTCAATCCCAAAACAAGCCGTAAGCTTGCACGCTCCCGAACTTCCAGTTTCGGGATGTGCACGCTCACGGCTGTCGTGGGGCGGGACTTCCGTCTTTGCGAGAAGCCCGCGCCCACGGAGTGGATGGCCCAGAGGACCGGTGAGAGCAGAAGTCAGGAGTGGCGGCTGAGGCCGCTGATGCGGTAAGTGGGGCTTGGGAAGCTTGGCACGTGTGTGTGTGTGTGTGTCTGCGCGTGTGTGAGTTTGTGTGTGTGTCTGCGCGTGTGTGTGTCTGCACGTGTGTGTGTGTCTCTGCGCGTGTGTGTGTGCGTGCCTTCTGCCGGCCTGCGTAAGCGCGTCCACAGTCCCTGGTAGGCTCGTGCACCGCTCTGTCTCCCTTGAGAGCGAACTCGGCGACAATAGGTCTCGATGCCAAGACCTAAAAACTGTGTAAGTCATTTTAAGGGTTTACAACACTCTGTTTTAGTAAAAAAACGTGATACAAAGATTGTTTACACTGTGTAAATATTAAAAGAAAACAACTCAATTGCACTTCTGTGAAAGTGGGGAAACTCAGTTTAAAAAAACAAACAAACAGATCGTACCCCTAATGTAAGCACGTCCTACATGAATTTTAAACTTGCAAACGTTCCCATAAAAGAAAACATCAGGCTTCTAAGAAAAGATGGGAAAAGGCACCCGAGTTGTCAATGTTGCTACTCTGAAACTCAAGATTTAAACCATGTTCTAGTTCGTCCTAAGCTAGTATTTTGATCAAAATGTATATCAAACACAATTTTATAAGGTATTATATCAGAATCTTTTCTGAAGCTTTATTTTGTTGTATCTGAAATCAATGAATATTTGTTACCAACTGAACAAATATTATAATTTTTTTATTATTTTATAATGGATATGGTTTTATATCTGGAATACCAGTTGAAGCAGACATTTCTGCAGAAATACTCAATAATAATGAGCTTCAATCTGAACTGCAGATGCACCAATGATCAAAATGGTCCTGCAATATTGTTGTTTCAAAGACAATACAGACATTGGCTTCCAAATAGTTTTCAACTGAGGTTTTTCCATGTATCCATAATTTTAAAATAAAATTAAAAGTAGTATTTATTTAACCATGCTCTGTCATCAAAGTGTTTATGAACATGCGTGCACCTGGATTTTGGCAAATCAGAAATGCTGCGCTTGAGAAACCCAAGATGGGTTGTTAGATCGTCATAGTAATTCACACATCATATATGTTTCACATGTTAAAAATGTATTTTGTTGAAAAGCAGTTCAGCCAGTGATGACATGTTTCACAGATTTAAATGCTTTCGGGTGCCCTATGTCAGGAGACGACCCTGAATGTTAACAATAACAAGGCAATAGCCCCTTGTGTAGGTCGTAGATGTCAAGGCATTACATGCAGGGATGTCAAAAAAGATACTGTTAGTTGGTGGTTGTCTTAACAGAATATTCTGCTGAGATACAGAGGAAAGCATGAGGTTTGTCAATGACACTTTTTACTTGTGAAATGGAGAGGGGCAATGAGACGGCTGGCACCGGGCCACTTCTACACAGCCACTGGCTAGTTAATTTAGTGCAATGCAAGAAATGCTTGATCCCCTCTCTTGAATAATAAGGCACATCGGTTGGCAAGGCAGCAGGATTTTTGGGAATCCCTGCAAGAGTACCTACTTAAGAGTATGGGAGACACTGAGGCGCAGGTTGAAACTTATTTGAGAGGGACCGAGGCCATTTAGGATCATTTAAGCTGAGAGTGTAGCAGTACTTAACTTGTAAAAAAAAGCGCCACGGCCATGGTCAGGAGACCACTGCAGCTTGCACCACCCACTGCACCTGCTAGCACTACAAATGACAGTACCAACACAACTACTAACCATCACAGTCCTTCCTACCTGTGTGGCAATTCAGACTATTCCAGACCCCAAAGCTATGAGAATGGTTTGGGCGGCATGTTTTAGTCATTTTTTATGTATATTGAATTAATAAACAACTGCTATGGTGCTCATCTGTAAATTAGACAAACGGCGCCATCATGTGACGGGCACTTCATAAGTGCCGAGAACCGGAAAGGACTGCCTCAGATTAAGCACTGCCCGTGCATCAACATTGTGAGGCATATTAAACTACAGAATAAATATTGCAGACATTGGCATGGAATAAAACGTAAAATGCAAAGATCTGATGGCTTCTCACACTTTGGCCAGTCGATGATACATTGACTGGCAGCTTATACAGATTTGATGACCGTAAAATAATGTATATCTAAGTCTTCAGTTAGATGACTGTCATCACGTGAACCTGTGCATTCATAACGATTTGCTGTATTACTTTCGAAGCCTTAAATACAGTTTATTTTTTAAAAAGATACAATTTCAAATCGTTCTATTGAAGTACAGTAAAAATAAATATAATTGCTTGAACCTAGGTCTCATCAGGATGGTAACGTGGGTGGTATTTGATTCTTTGAAAGATACCAATGCCGCAGAGCTAGCATTATGGGTAAGTAACTGAAGCACGCGAACAATTACATGACTCTTTTTCAAATCAAGTGCTTACTGAGCATAAAAGATAAGTACCGCATAGGAGAAGAGGCCTCAGCATTTCTCGGCAGCTCTACAGCAACAAGCAGAAGCAACCAACAGTGAGAGGAGATTCAGAACAATATCAGAACATCTTATGTGCAAACACACCTCCGCACATTTCTCTAGAACAGGTCTTCCTTTCCTCGTGATTTCGGTTAATCGGGTTCAAAGCAACACAGCTGTGACTGTCATATTAAAATTATCACAACGTTGTCCCTTCTGCTCTCACTGCATTCTTAAAACACACCAGCACATATAATACCATGGAAAATAGTTGCAAACTCTTCTGGACAACTCCTGGCATTTTTTTCCTCACTACCGTCATTCCATCTGCAACATCTTCACCGTCACTCGCTTATCATTTATTTTGGTGTCCATTTCGCCTTGTTGTGTACTTGGACTTGTTTTGCACACATCTACAGCTCAAGGTACAATCTCGAGTGTGACTTCTCTGAGTTTTCGAATGTAAACGTCTTGTTGTGGCAGGCACTCCCTGCCTCTAACTTGTCTTCAGACCATCTATACTTTGCTCACAGTTCGTCCAACAAGTCTCCGCGTGCCATACTGCATCTATGTCAGTCAGGGCTTGAAGTGGGTTAAAAAAAACTTGGGGGGTGGGGGGCTCTCTCTCAAGGGTGCGGAGCCGATGTAATTAAGGGCGTGACTTTAAAACACTTAAGCTAAAAAATCTGTGCTTAGCATAGAGTACAAAGCACAACAGTTAAAAAGAGGGTCTAAGGGCAGAATTAATGACCAACGTCTAGACACATGCCCCAAACAATAGTACTAACAACAAACAAGGTCTAGGGGTCAGAAAGGGCAGGAACTCGACAATGTGAGCCATCCGAGACACAACGATTTAATAACAAAAGTGGAAAGAACCCAATAAAGTATGTGTATGTGTGACAAATTGATAGACAAATCTCAAGGGTATGGGAAACATATTCCCATCAGTTACCACTCTGTACCGCCCTTTTTACATCATATGGGTTCTCCTTACCCAGGAGAGAATGTCCACAGCCTACAGATGTTATCGTGGCTGGAACTTAACTATTGAGGAATATTGTTCACAAATGGATGGTACTAGAAATTATATAGTGAATGGGTAACTGAAAAGCAGTGCAAAGTGAACGTGAAAACTATTAAAATTGGATAGGACTGAGTAGAAGATGAATTTTAATGGTATCTCTCAGTTCGTCCAAATCTAAAAAATGTGTGACATACCAACAGATTTAACAAAATATCCGTTAGCAATAGGGGTTGACATGTTTCAGCATCCGTGACAATTATGCCACTGCTTTCATCAGGACTAGAATGTATGCTACTGCACAAATTGTGAGAATAAAAATAGTTATATCACTGTAGATTCAAGGTTGTTCTAATTCAATTAATCCACCACATCACTGTTGGAGCGTAGTGTCAAGGACAGGAAACAAGGAGTAAAAATAGAGAAAAAAGACAAAAAACAATACAATAATGTCAAGGCAAAAGGTACGTTATGTATATTTTGTCAAAGGGGAGTATGTGTAGTTTTCATTACTCCAACAGCATTTCAACCACTTATCAAATAGGTAAGGGGATAAAGCATCACCCCACCTGGCTGCAGCTCAGGTAAGAGGAGCACCGCTCTAATTAAAACAATGAAAGACATTCGATCAGTCGCCAGTCAAAAGATTGGTAGGTGAAGTTATAAAACTCAACTCATTAGCTGTGCATAGTTGAAAGTGTTAATACCCATTGTTCAATTTTAAATAGCCTCCATATCAACAAAACAATGTTTACAGCCTAATGGCATGGTGCCCGCAATATGCAGTTATGGTGCGGACGCCTTAGTTATCCGTGCCATGATCTTTTAGGTGCGCACGCAAAGGGACACAATCAGCTGTACATAGCTGAAAGTGTTAGTACCCCTTGAACTATTTCAAATAGCCTCCATAACAATAAAGTACTATTGAGAGCCTGTTGGCATGGTGTCCGCACTATGCAGTTATGATAACAGCACCTTAGTCATTCGTGAATACAGTGATATTATAGGTGCACGCACAAAGGGCAAACAACAATCCACATGCCCCGACTCTTCGCTTCTACCAAGATCACTCGTGTGCACTCAATCATACCTCCGATCATGGCTACGAGTGCCTCATGCCCCGTTTGAAACGCTGACAACAAAAAGTTAATCGTACGCGCTGTGTTCGATGGGACGTCATCTCCAAAGCTGGAGAGTAGCAGCAGAGTGCCATATTTCGCTACTGACCTGTCTGTCGGTGTCTCCCTAGCGTCCCGCTGCGCTGTCTGGGGAGGCACCGTCACAGAAAACTGTGCCATATTTGTTCCTTTGCTACACACCGGTCACGTGACCACCCGATCACCTGACCAAAGGAATCATGGGATTTGTAGTTCGAAAGCCTCCAAATAGGCGATCACACAGCAACACTAGTTTAAAGGCATGTATGGCAACAATCTATGCCCGTGGTTAGTCGAGTTGGACTCAAATGAATATTTTTAAAGGGAAAATAACCATGAATATAGCCATACTATTATTTGCCCTATTACTATGCGTTGTTAGTAAGCGGTCACGTGATCAGTCAATCACGTGACCGCGGGATTCATGGATGATGTAGTTTAAGTTAATTCAGCCGGATTTGCAGGCGAGCCCCTTCTGCCATGGATATGGCCAAGAAATAAATATCAGTTTTATGTATTGAGCATCAATGTAGACGCAAAGACAAAAACAGGAGCGATACTGAAGACAGATTTAGGACATAACCAGCCGATATGCTTAGTATCAGGGTCATAATTGTGGTCAATGTTGTTGACAGATGGTATAATAGCAAATATGGTACTCAACTAGTTTACTACAAACCACAGTTTCATAATACTTCCCTGATGACTCCTATAGAGGCAACAAGTGACACATAGCAAGGTTAAAGCATATTGTTTGACTAAAGTTCTACTAGTAATATTTCTTAGGAACCCATTTCACTATAAAGACATTCATGGAATTGGTTCATTCAGTCCTTCTTTGTCGCTATTTAACTTGTACACCCACTTTTGTTCTTTATTAAACAGGAATTTAGCGACATCAGGGACATAATCTAGGACTGTCCAGGTGAAATCATTCGGACCATGTCCCACTTCCAAAAAGTGTGATGTCAGACGTGTAGCTTGTTTACGACACCGAATAGTACTCTTATGTTCGGATATGCGTACCTTAATCTTTCTTGTCGTCATGCCAACATAGCGTTGTTGGCATGGACACATGATTAGATAGATAAGGTTCAGGCTGTTACAATTCGTAATCTTGCGTTGTTGCCACGGTCTGTTGGTACCCTTATCAAAAGTCAAGGATTTACATGTTTGGGGACAGACTGAACAAGTGCCACAAGGAAGGTGGCCTTCAACCGGAGGAAGGTCCCACAGGGTGCCAACTGGTCAAATTTGTTTGCTCCTTGGTCTTGTATGTACAAGTCTATCCCTTAAACTTTGTCCTCTTTTGAAAGCAAAGAGGGGCATTGGTAAACTGTCTCCCCCTGTATTCAGGACTGACCAATGTTTCTGGACAATTATCTGAACCTGGTTTGATTTGGTGGTGAACGTATTCACAAAGGTGATTCTCGAGGATTTCTCTTTAGGTGGTGTTTTTTCGAGAAGTGCTTCCCGCTTATTAACCGAGGCACGCTTCCTTGATTGGCGTATGATTTTGTTGGGGTATTTTCTTGCCTGTAACTGTTCCTCGAGTTTGAGAGAATGTTCCTCAAAAGCTTCTCTACTGGAGCAATTTCTATGGACCCTTAAAAACTGACCAAACGGTAAGTTATTTCTAAGGGAACGAGGATGACAACCTTCATAGCTCAAGAGTGCATTACGAGCCATGGGCTTTCTGTAGAGTTCGGACTCCAATCCACTGGGTGTTGCTAAAATCATTAGATCTAGAAATGCCAGGTTTGTTTTACTGTATTCCACTGTAAATTTTAAATTGGCATTGCGTGTGTTTAGCCATTGGTGGAATTCAAGGAGGTCCTCAACTGTCCCGCGCCAGACAACAAAAATTTCATCTATGTACCGCTTCCAAGTACGAAGCGACAATAGAAAGGGATTAGTCGATGTCAATACGTCTACCTGCTCAATATTATGTACATACAGGCTCGCGAGGCTGAGAGCGAAGACACTACCCATACTGGTCCCAGATGTTTGAAGGTAGGTAGTGTCTTCGAACCTGAAGTAGTTCTCTTTCATCGCTATCTCAGCAAGACTCATAATGAAAGGGACGGGTGTGATGGACTGCAAATCCCTTTGTTCTAGCAGATTCCCTACTACCTCAAGTGTCTCAGTTTGTGGTTTTGAGGTGTACAAAGATTCCACGTTAAAAGACACAAGGATTATCAGTGGATGTGTCGAACTCTATATCAGGGAGCACCCGCAGGACATCATGTGTGTCCTGAAGAAATGTGGGCATTTCTCTAACCATCGGATTCAAGAAATGATCCACAAAAGTGGACAAAGGTTCTAAAATCGAGCCGATCCCTGAAATTATCGGCCGTCCCGGTGGTGGTCTTTGGGGTTTATGAACTTTTGGGAGGATATAAAAGTATGGAATCGTTGAATGTGAAGTTTGAAGGTACTGACCCTCCTGAGACGTAATCCACCCTTCAGTTGTTGCTTCTTTAACCAAATGGCCAATAATGTTTTGCAGCCGTTCGGTTGGGCCCTCCAAAAGTGGCAGGTATGATTTATGATCTTGCAACTGCCTCAGACACTCACTACGGTATGTCGTGGTATCAAGTATAACAATAGCCCCGCCTTTATCGGCCAGTTTTATTGTTATATTTTCATTCGATGTTAAAATGCGTAGTGCTTCTTGCTCCTTCTTTGGTAGATTAATGAAGGGTTTATCCTGAATCAGAAAGAGTTTCTTTACGTCGTTCTCGACGGCTTGTTCATAGGTAAGAACCTTCGCTGGCAAGCTGACTGGGTGGGTTAAAAGTAGAAGTTTTTTTTAGCCCAGTGTTCTTGTCCACTGTGTCCGTTTCTTTATTTGTCTGTTTGGCAAAGTGAAAGTGAAGTCAAATTTTTCTGAAAAACTTGGCCATCTCAATTTGTGCCACAAATGGGTCTCCAGTCTGAGTGGCTACAAAGCCTAAGCCTCTATTAAGGAGACTCTCCTCGTCCTCTGTGAGGATATGTGAGCTTAGATTGATCACGAGACTGTCCCGTTGCTTGGCCCGCTGTCTCTTGCGGTACCTTCTTCCCGCTCCTTAGGTCCATTGTTGGTTGTGGTGTCGGTCCCCAATGTACTTGTTGACCGATCCTTGTCTTCTTCTGCCCCTTGTCCTCCTCGGGCCAAACTCTAAAAAAGGTTGCATGTCAGGGCCTGGTTGCATTTGTGGGGACAGAATGGTCCCATTTGTTGGGGAAAGGTGGAACCCCCGTACATTCAGGGGTTGGGCTGCCACCATTGTGGGAACTGATTTTGATTTTGGAAATTGCTCCTCCAACCTCTTCTATTACCTCGTCCTCTGTTCTTGTTTGTGGTGTTTCCACTCAGTGAAGAGTCTGAATCGCTTGACGCGTCTTCACTACTAGAGGTGGTATAAGTAGAACCCCCTCGACTTCCATTCCGATTGAATATCGGCGGAACGTATGCATCGCTCGTATAGGGGTAAATTTTCTCAGTGGAAAATTTTGCTAGATCCTTTTAAAATTTTTCTAGCTTTGCGAACAGTATGGACTCTTTAAATTCTTTATTGTTCTTATTACTGTCTTCCTGGCTGTTCTTAAACAATGTGCTTTTAACCGTTGCCTTTATTTGGCATAGAGTGCCATGGACAGGCAATTTGCTGCTTCTGTCATTACGTGCAGATATATAATACAGCAAGCAACATTACACCTACAAAAAGCAGGGACTATTGGCTTTGCAAATGGTTGTTAGCTGCAAAATATAAACAAGCAACAACTATGACTTCGTTGTATGGAATACTGAAAATGCTTCTGAAATTATGAGACTGTGAAAGAACTATAAGAGTCTCTTTGACTTTCAACTACTGCAGAGTTAAGATTTTTTTTCTCATCTGCAAAAATGTAGAGCCTAGTAGGGACCTGTTTCAGCACCTGTTTTTAGAATTTACGGTGCCGAGCACAGGCAGGACCCGGCCCGCCTAAAGTCCTGATGTTAGTGCATTTCAATCTCACACCCATCCTGCTGCTTTCCACATGATGCAATGACAACATAGGCAGTAGAGTAGGCTGCAGCAGCTCTTGATTTGTAACAAAATAAGTGCCAGGACCCTCGTCGGGAGGCCACTGCAGCGTGCACCACCAATAGCTCCTTCTCACTCTCCGAAAAGTGTAAAAATTCAGACTATTACAAGCTCCCAAATCTATAAGAATGGCTTTGGGAGGCAGGTATTAGACACTTTTAATGTATATTGAATTAATAAACAGTTGTGGTGTGCATCTCTAAATTCGTAAACTAGCGCCACCATGTGGCAAGCTGCCATAAGTGCGGTGTTGACATTAAATTACCGGTGGCGAGCACAGGGAAACCCCCGGATTAAATTAAGCACTGCAGCAAACAAATGGGTGAAAAACTTCTTTCCTTCTGCAATTTTTTTACCAAATATATACAAATAATCAATACATGTGAACCACTGGTGAGAGGTTGCCTACTTTGTTGCCAGTGAAGCAGACCAAACACTTACTCCAATGATTTTCAAAATAAAGTGCTTATTGAGCATAAAATGAAAACCACCTTCCAGGAAAAGAAGCCAGTTATAGCACCTTTGAAACAACTGTCAGAAACAGGAAGTGAGAAGAGATTCAAAACTCTGCGTGAACACTGCATGGAAAGGCTACACGTAGCACCTTCACTGCTTTTAAATAGGATAGTCTCCTATGATCAAGCTCATGCAAACCACCAGACAGCCAGGCAGAGGGTTACAACCACAAGGCTTTTTGCTTGAAAATGTGTTCCCTGCAGCTGTATGAATTGTCTGTTCTTTCTGAACATTGCAGGATTAAGACAATGTGGCCTCTTTTAACATCTACATCTACAACAGCAAGAGGAACAAAAAGCAGATAAATTATATCAATATTCACCACGGAAATATTTTCTTGCTGTCTTGCTAGCCATATTTACCTGTTTAAAACGAATGCACACAGCCATTAAATGCATGGGACTCTAAGAATGGCCCACTATTAGACAAGGAACATGATATCTCATTGCACATGCTACAATCTACTTAAATAGTCTAGTATTGAATTTTAAAAACAAGCCTTTATAAATGCTGAACTTTAAAACAAAGATCTGCGTTAGGGTTACTTGTGAGGCTCAAGGTGAGAGTTAGCCGTAAGTTCGGGCACAGGATTAGTATTAGGTTTAGAGTTAGCATTTACTTTAGATGCAGTGCTAAATTTAGGCTAATCTTAAAGATAGCTAGCAATATTCTTAAGGTTAGCTAGCAATAAGCTAAGGTTTCCGTTGAGGGCAAGTATTACATTTTGGGGCAGGTTTGATTCTTAAAACATTGTTTTGTTTGATTAGCAGGAGTATAGGGGTTACATTTTCTGGACCTAGGTATTGAGCATTGTAATCATGCATTTTGTCATTTAGTTTTCAATATAATTGGTTTTAGATATTACATGTTGTATAATATTTTCTACAACTTTTTAACACCACATTAATAGTGGGTGTTTTTATTACCTATTCAGGTCATTGGAAACTTCTTTTGAGTGCAAATCTAGCATTTAAATAACACACAGCACACATATAACTGCTGCCGCAAAACATTATTAACTGATTTACAGTTTTGCCTGGAACAAGTACCAAAATGACTGTCTGAAATAAATGCCCTGTACAAATTCAGTTGGGAATCTGTGATGGATGGCACAAGATATGTGTAAATGTTGCTTATATGGTTTCACAATGAAATGATTAAATTACTTGTATTCAACTTAATGTCAGAATTGCTGACATGGAGAACACTTAAAAACTATGATTATACACTTGGGAAAAATTTACATGCCATGCTATTTCATTGTGCCCGGCTGATAAGCCCATAACTAGGGTGAAACCGGTCCTGGGTTTCTGGCGTTCCGGTTCAGGGAGGACCTGGCTTGACAATTTGGGGTGGACTGTTCCATTGGAGCAGGGTCAAGACTGATTTGCATACAGCTGGGTTCAAACTGAGGTGACATGGTGTGCAAGATAATGATGGATTGAGATGCGGCCAGAGTAATTACCAGTGGCTAAAATTGATTCAAGGATTCCCTACACCGCTTTTTTTGTGTACTTTAGAATGCCATTTCACCAATCAAAAATGTAAACTCCTCTAACTCCCAATGGACAGTTCAGTGATTCTGTCTGCTCGTGTGCAATTCTAGATGAATGCGGCATAATGTGTTTAATAAGCATGAGGCAAACATGTATGAATTATATTACATGCCGAGATTTAATTTTCCTAACACTACTTCTGCAAAACATACACAAGGTGGACATAGAGTATGGATAGGATTGAGAAAATACTGCAATATACAAATTTCCTCTATTGTATTCTCACCACAACAATGTAGGATCTGCAATGTAGCCCTCTTCTTTCTACACACATCCTCTAAATAATAATAGATTAATTGGTGCCAGAGCTGTAGCTATATAAAGTTCTTTTCTCCCTACTTGTGGAATTTAGGAGTAAAAAATGTGTTATGGAGTAAAAAAGATTAGTTCATAAATCTGATGAAAACACTTTTTAAACAAGCACAACATTTAAAATATATTTTTATTTGTAATCATAGTTATTTATTATATGCAACCCATGTTTTATTTCCAGCGAGTTATTTTCAGCTCTTGCCTACAAACAACCATATCTGTTTTTTTTGTTGTTGAAGACCTATTGTCTGCAATGCATAATATAGTGTGGGATTTGGGTCTGTCCACGGCTCATGATTGGGTGCCTTTCTTGTCGATTTCAAGTCACTGGTCATTATCCGATGGTTTTCTTCTCGATTCTAGTGTTTGTCTCGGCACTGACGCATTTCTTTTTTTTTACAATGTGTTTGAAAGAATGAGTTGTATTAGTCTACTGATGATGTGAACAAACATGTTAGCTTATTTATCTTCCAGCACTCAATGGGAGTGCATCGTTTTTTTGGGGGAACGGCCCCACAGCTGGACACTGCTACCAGATTATTCCCTGTTTACCCATTTGCTCCACCACTGTCCACTACCCTCTCTCCCAACCCCAATAAAAAAAAAGTATAATTATTATTTTTACGAGTTTGTAGCGGCTGCACAACACAACATCCCACCCAAGTTTATCTTTTAACTTGCAGTTCTGAAACGGACTTCCATCATCTTGGGGAGAGATAAATTAAGAACAATATAAACAAAAAACTATTTTCAAAATGGCTAGGGCACATATGTGCGTTCACACAGTGGCCATCTTAATAATAATAATAATAATAATAGGGGCATTTGTAGAGCGCTGAGTTACGCACACCGGCGTGTCCCCGCGCTGACAGTGAGAAAAACGTAAGACAGGGAGAACAGTGCTGGCTGGTCAAGATTATCTAGTAAAGAGGTAAGTTTTTAACTTGCCTCGGAACTTCATTTCTGCTGGTTCCAGGCGAAGATCCACTGGAAGTTTGTTCCAGTGGTTGGGGGCCAGGTGCCTGAAGGACCTACCTCCCATACGAGCTTTCTTTATCCTGGGAGTCCTCAGCAGTCCTCCGCCCGCAGATCTGAGCGCTCTAGAAGGTTCATAGGCTTCGATCAGTTTCTGCAGAGGTCGGGGCGCCCTACCATGCAAAATCCGATGACATGTGCAGAGGGCTTTGTACTCAACTCTGCTCTTTACTGGAAGCCAGTGTAATTTTTGGAGTGCCAGCTTCGAGGGCGCCCTTTTGGGCAGCCTAAGAATCAGGCGTGCCGCCGCATTCTGCAGCACCTGAAGGCGTGCCACGCTTTTATTCGGTGCCCCAAGGTACAGCAGGTTCGCATAGTCAAGCCTTGCGGTCACCAGGGCATGCACCAAGGTTTGGCGGGCTTCCAATGGCAGAAGGTCTAGAACTTTCCTTAGTCTCTTCAGGACCCCAAAGCAAACTCCTGCCACCCGATTGATCTGAGGCCCAAAGGTCAAAGCCGCATCGAACCAAACGCCCAGGTTTTTGGCCTCCTGACAAGGGGCAGGAGTTGGTCCAAGACAGGATGGCCACCAGGCTGACGACCAGGCTGACTGGGCTCTCCCTACCACCAGCACCTCTGTCTTGCTGCCGTTTAGCTTCAAACAATTCATGGCCATCCAATCGGCAAGATCTTTCATGCACGATTGGAAGCCATCTGCAGCAAGACAGGGCGCGTGCGACAGGGAGATGACCAGCTGCGTGTCGTCAGCGTAAGTTACCAATTGGAGGCCATGGCTCTCCACAATCGATGCAACAGGTGCCACATACAAGTTAAAAAGGGTCGGGCTCAGGGACGAGCCCTGAGGCACGCCCTGACCCAAAGGTACCCCTTTGGAGTAATGGTCACCCTGCCTCACTTGAAAGCTCCTTCCTGTAAGGAAGGACTGGATCCACCTCAGCGCGGTGCCGGCGATGCCACCTTTGCTCAGACACTGCAGCAAGGTGGAATGTGCTACAGTGTCGAACGCCGCGCTGAGGTCAAGCAGGATCAAGGCCATGGTTTGCCCCTCGTCTACGCCCTGTCTCAGATGTTCGGTTGCCATGAGAAGGGCGGACTCTGTGGAATGACGCGGTCTGAAACCGAACTGCGTCTCGTGGAGCAAACCCACCTCCTCTCTTGAAAATAAAATTCATTTGATTTAACAAAAATAATTCAAAGCTGGCTGATGTGCATAAGGGAGCAAGCATGATGGTCATGTGTCAATGGTTTATCGTCTCCCTAAGACAAATCGTTGCAAGAGACACGCACAGCATGCATCAAGGGAGGAAAGAAGAATTGGCAAAATGAATATGTATCACAGGCGAGACCTATTGGCTTTAACAATGCTTCTTTACCTTACATCCCTCTTAAGATCATCCAGCACAAACAGAACAGCACCTTCGTTGTTTACTGTTCTGGATAAAATTCTAAATTGCTGCAGGTTGAGTGGCTGAAACTTGGTAGAGTTGTGTGTGTTTGTTACTTAACTATCTTTTAGGTTGAGAATTTGGGCCTCTCTATGTGGAGTAGAGCAGGTCAGTACGTTACTTTAAAGAAGGTAAAAGCAATATCCTTGGATTATGTGAAAAAGTAGTGATAGTGTAATGAAGACTTAAATAGCTTGAGAAGAGAGAACTGTCATTGCGATTGTTCCTTGCTGATAATGAAAACAGCTTTTTTTATGCTCGGTCAAATTGGTGTCAAATTGGTATCAAATTGGACTGTAAATTCTAAATACGCGACCCTTACTGTCCGGGCTCGTCAACTAGAAAATATAGGAGGATTTTTACCTTTCCATCGCCACGCAACTGACAATGTAGCTATCCCAGTAGATAAACATATACGCAACAACATTTAGTCTCCAATAATGTTACATGCCTCATCTCCAAAAAGTGCTGTATATGACTATTTCTATACAGATATCATTAGTATAACACCATAGAATGCAAACATTTCATTTCAAAACCGATTCAAAATTGGAAATTTAAACACACAAATTTGGGGAGTAGCCTGAGAAGCAGATTCTCTACATGAGGCAAGATGGCGATCGCGTAGCACCTCTGCTAGCGGCTCTCTCCTGCCTCCTAGTGAACTCTGGTCTCAGAGGCGGAGAGGAGGCGCAGTCCGGGGCTCAACGGCATGGGGACTGCTTCGGGTCCAGCTACAGGCTAAAGCGGTGGACTTACCATGTGTAGGAGATTTGAGCAGTACTGTTTGCAGCTGCTGAGGTTTCTCGACAGGCGGGAGCAGACGGGGCTCACAGGTGGATGGCTCTCAGTGTTGGACTGACTGACTGCCAGGAGAACGGCGTGGATGCCGAAAAAAGCTAGAGTCACCCGTAACCAGGCGGACACATCAGCCCAGGAATTTTGTGCGGCGGGGCAGCCCTGCGTTAGACCGGACCACTCCAGTAGCAGAGCTGCAGGCAAGAGAGCTGAATCTAAGCAAAAAGGCAGAGGGTCTGCCCGGTTTGATGGGGTAGAAAGTGGCTGGCCAAAACACTTCTGCACAAGGGCTGCGGAGGCTCCTCACCTGCAATCCACTATTACTCAGTTCTTCCTCGCACGTGTTTCAGTAGTTAAATTAGACTCCTGCACTGCAGCTGAAGCAGCGTGAAGTGGCTCAATGGTCAATGGGGACTGGGGGAAAAAGGGGTGCCCGAGTCATCTATTCTGGATAGCTTTGGGACTGCTCTGTATGGTTTGACTCCGCTGGAAGATGAAGGGGCTATGGCTCAGCAATAGACTGTCGGCCCTCAGAACCCCGGCTTGGCTGCAGTGCACAGCAGTGGTCGGTGGACTCAGAGTCGCAGCTCTAAGACAGTGAAAGGGCAATTGAGACATGTGGTGGGGATCACAAGGATACAAGTGATTTTTTATCTGGTCTTCAGCAGTTGGGGATCCCAAAGCCAATAACCTAACAGAGTTCAACCACAGGGGATAGTAACTGTCATCACGAGCACGCCTATGGCCAATAATGTTTAAGAGAGCAAGGACCAAACCCAAGAGTGCAGCCAGATTGGCTATAGCATTAAGGGCCCAGTGGATTGATATCTCAGGATCAACAGCAAATGATTGCGTAAAAGCCTAGACGATTCTCGAGATGGCTGGAGGTGGGGGGGGGGGCAGATTCTACACCCCCACTGAGGATTCGGAATCTACACGGCTCAGTCCCAGCTTTGATGAGGATAATTCTAATCTGTCCATCTCTGGGGCCAGTGAAAGCAGTCTCTCTGACAAACCAGGCTCCACAGTTAAGCGGCTAAAAAGCCAAAAGAAATAAAGGGTTAAGGCTTGTACTTTCCTCACTGCTTTGGATGAGGGGCTGCATGTGGCTGCAGCTTAGACATGGGATTCTTCCTCTGCACAGCAAGTATATCCAGAGTGCGGTAGACTGGGGACTGCGTCACCTGCTATGGAACAGAACCAATGCAAAAACAACAGTTGATGGACAGAATGCAGAACAATGTCATACATTCACCCCACTACAGAGATCTGGGAATAAATCCATGTTTTTTTTGCTCACCATGCCAATCCAGTTGGAACCCAGCCATATGCAAATCAGTCTTGACCCTGTGCCCCATGGGAACAGTAAAGCCTGAACTGCCAAGCCAGGTCTTCCCTGGACTGGAAACAAGCATCCTAGGACCGGTTTCGGGCTTTCAGCCCTCATCTGCCAGGATAGCTTGATTCCAGTGACATGGCGAGCACAGGACTCATGTCTGAGCATACCTGTCCCACTCGGAGTGACAAATGCAAAAACAACAGTTGATGGACAGAATGCAGAACAATGTCATATATTCACCCCAGTTTGGTTTTGCTATGGCGAAGAACCAGACAGCTCCTCCTAATGAATACAGGCGCTGACAGCCGTCAGGCTCAACTAGCAACCAATTAGCAACATGGAGCTATTAAGAAAGTTACTAAAATCTGTGCTGAGATTGGCAAAAAGATCACTCTTTGGAAGAGAGAATGGCGCCAGAGGAAACTGACCAAGGAACACTCAAGGGTTAGGGGGAATCCCAGGAATCACAAATTTCCGACATAATGTCAAACTGAGCATTTTGAGAACAGAGTGGTTGAGGGAGGGACTAATTCTGTCCAAGGAAGGGGGGGAGGTACACCATAACAAGTTCTGAAGGAGGGAGGAGCACACCACACGGGGGAGAGAAAATGGTACGCAAAAGATTTGGTATGCTATTGCACTATGAGGGAATGGTTATCAAGGCTGATTCAAGAGTTGTGTTTGATGGGCATAATGTGCAGGATCTTCGATAAGGTAGTTGAACATGATAAGCTATATGTCTAAACTACTCGTAGCCTCAATAAACATCAGTGGTTTGAATTATGGGGCCAAAAGAAGAAGGGTAGTGGAGGATTTGAAAGCTTTTATGGGCAGACATTTTTTGTCTCAAGGAAATGCCTACAGATAGGGAAAGCAAGAACTTGCTTGAGACACGTGCTTTATCATTAACAACATGCATTACACAAGATACTAAAACTTGAGGAGTTGCTGTACTGGCACGGAGTAAGGCTTGTGTCTTTAAGTGGAGTTCTGGAGACAAAAATGGTAGATGGGCAAGTACGGAATTTTAAAACAGGCTGCTTTACTTTATGCTCGGTATATGGGACAATCTTAGATGACCTGCAACTTTGGATTTTATGTTAGCTGAACTCGCTTTGTGGCCTGCGGGGACTTGAATATTAATCGTTGCAGACGTACCATCTGTGGCAAAACTGGTGCTCATTCAGAACCTAAACCAAAGGTAGCTAGAGCTTTGCATAACCTGGAGAGGGAACAGGGCTTGGTGGATGCTTGGCTTAATGTAAAGGCACCAGACCCCAGCTATACTACTACTCTGCCCCCATGGCTCTTTTGTCTGGCTTGATGATTTTTTTTGGCCCCAGGGGTGCCAAATAGAAGTATTCCCTCAAGTTATGTCGGATCATAACCCTTCAGTAATCAAACTCTTTCTTGTTAGCTGTGGGAACAGGGTCTGCCCGGTGTTGGTCTTTCGAGAGAGGCCTCCTTGTTGATCCCAACTAGATTACACACATGAATACTTGGATCCCTGATTTTTCAAGCTGAACAGAGGCAGTGCTCCAATTAGGGTAATATGGGATGCTTTCAAAGTCTGGGTAAGGGGAAAAGACCTCCTTAGGTAATTATATAAAAAATGTACTAAGGCAGAAGCTCTTCTTATCTCAGAGGTTGTGTTTGGGGTACAACCAGCCCCTGCCCAGCAACAGATAGCCTTGATCATGGCTGAGCACAATGGAGTCATAGCAACAAAAAAAAAAAACAGCAGAAAAATTCCTGGCTAGAAAATAACGAGTGGGTGGGGCACCTCCTTGCTGGATGCACTTGGAGAAAGGCGTCTGCTGGACACACTGTGGAAATTAGGAATCATCAGGGAAACGTGATTACAGACCCTGAAGAAATTCATGAGGTTTTTTCAGAAATACTATGAAGGGCTTTACTGGGCTTATGGACTGGCAGAAGAGGAGGACTGTAAGGGGCTAGGGCAGATGTACAGGCGAGGAGGCTGGGTTTGCTTAGAAATGATTTCTTTTATTTCAGTATTATTATATAGAAAACCATTGATATGGATGATTCTCAGTGATCGATAGAATAGGATCAGCTTTCTTGTCTTTCTCCTTTGCATGTTTTTCATGTGAGAGGAGGGACCCAGAATCTTGGCGAAAGAAACAGAGGTAAGTATGTATTTAGGTTAGGGATAATGATGCCCTGCCACCACTGCCAATTGTGCTCAAGACTGGAAAGAAACATGCAAGACTTACAATAGAAAACAAATGAGAGGAAAGATGGATAACACTTCCTCCTCCTACAAAACAATACCCTCATTGAATACTGCCAGTGGGATATGCTTGGTTGGCCCATTTCCGAGTTGATACACCAATGGTCCAGCTTTTCAAATATTAAGGATTTCAGACTAGATACATACGGTTTGGAAATAATCCAGGGATTGCACTTTATTCATATACATGTGATTTGTCTTGTGTGGTCAACTCTTATAATTATTAGAACACATCGAGTGGCTCCTGGTAATGCAGAAGTAAATCACATGCGTGATGTGGTTGCCACCAAAACTTGGCGACCCCGTGCAACACTCCAACCTAAAAATAATCGATGAACTCTGGCTCCCCGGGACTCAACCGCTCCACCACTACTCTGCTGAGTTGATGAGTTACTGCGGCTCTCCAGCGTCCTCCAGGGCCAAAAACCGGTCTCACAACAGGTTTCGGTACTCTCCTCTTCCCCCTCCTTGGACCTCCAACTTTCCATCCGGGATCTTCTTCTCTACAACGTCCTCTTGCTGTGTTCTGCTCTGCTGGTCTCTCTTCTCGTTCCCCCACGTCCTGGCTGGAGTCTCAAACCACAATTCCATGTCCGCTCTCTCCACATCCTTGTCCTTCTTCCGCCTTGATGTTCTCTTCCGGTCCTCTAGCCTTTTCGTCACCTAAAACCACCTCCGATTGGTCCTTCTGTTCCTCAAATCTGCATCTCTGCTTAAAGAAATAGCCAACCTTTAGTGGCTTTGATGTTTCAACCCTTTCCTTTTTTTTGACAGGGTTCCTGGCAATGGCATGGTTCATGGCGATGATGACATGGTGGACTGGAGGTAAGGAGGGGGTCTATGAGGCCTGAAATCCCAGAAGGACATAAAGCATTACCTGGATTCAGTATCTCTTAACAGAATTAGCCAACAAGATTGGGATTCTATGGATGCACTTATTACGATCGAAGAAATTCATGTAGCACTCAAGGATCTTCCATCCGGCAAGGCTACGGGGACCAATCATATTCTGTTGGAATTCTACATGGTGTTCTCTCTAGGGCAGGTTTCAGAACTGTGCAAGCTGTTTTTACAAGTGTAGAAGGGAGGACTGGTCCCCAAATCATGGTCTGCTGCTAATATTGTTTTTTGTTTTTTTTTTAAGAAAAAGAAGGCTTTGCTGAGCCTGGGTCATACCGCCAATAACTTTTCTAAACAGCAATACTATGATACATTTCAAAACGTTGGCCACGCAATTGAATTTGATCATCAATAAGATGGTTTCTATCAAGCAACATGGCTTTATCCCTGTGAGGGGTACCACAAACCATATTCGTAGGGTTATTAAGCCTTTCGATGCAACTGCCATTTCGAGCAAGCCCAAAGCTGCAGCCCTGCTGGATGCAGAAAAAGCATTCGACAGGCAGTGTATTGTAGACCCGCAGCCCAGCTCCAGATGATGGGGAGACAACTGGGTCTAATACAAATTGAGAGAGGCACTTGGCAAAGGTGCCCTTGATCTCTCCTGCTTTTTGTGTTATATATCAACCCTTTTATTTGGAAACTGGAAAATAACTCAGCCATATAACCTTTGCGTTCCCATGGATGGGAAACTAAACTTCTAATTACGCAGATGACATCGCAGTAGTAACTTCAAATCCCGAAGGAGCAGTATGGGCAGTAGAGGAAGAGGCTGTAAAATTCTGTGGACTTCTTGGTTATTCCCTAAATAGAAATAAAACACAATTTGTCGTGAATAGGCAGGCCTCATCACTGGATGCACGCATTGTTGATTAAGTGCAGAAGGGAATCATATAGTCAATCCTAACATTGCTCCAATCATTAGAAAAGCTAAGAGCGATCTAGAGAGGGGGAATTTACACATGTCAATAGTCGGTTGGTGTAATATCATCAAAAATGCTATTCCGGCCAAAAGTCTTATATCTCTTTTGGGCTATTCCCCTTGAGTTTGAAACTTCTTGATTTAAATCGATGGTCGCCATGATGTCTCGATTTATTTGGTCATATACCAAAGCTAGAAGGGCGCTTACGTTTTTGCCTGCCTAGGGAGAGAGGAGGATGGGTCGTTCCAAACCTCAAGCTATATCAATTTGCTGCTGCTCTACAATATATGCGCCACTTTATAGGAAGGAACCTGGGGAGTCAAGTCTCAAAAGAGCGTTTCCCCTCTATTTATGAGCGGCTAATTGGGGATGATGCTAAGGACTGCTTTATAAATTTACCAAACCAAGTTATTATAAAAAGGTTCGATTTAAAAACACTGGGGGCAGCCTTTAAGATTTGCGCCACCTGGCGAAATAAATGAGTTTTGGCAGGTTCCATTTTTATACTTCTCTGCAGAGAAATCCGCTACTCCCAGATATTTTTCATGAGGCCTGTTTCTTACACTGGGAAAGGCTTGGGCTTTGGACATTTGTGGATTTTTTTCAAGGTCAGAATATGGTATAATTTGAGGAGCTAAGTACCTGCTTTGATGTAAATCAACAATATTTGTTTTTAAATATATACAGGTTTTTGACTTTCTGGTTGGGAAAAGTGGGGGCCAAAATGAGGTTTCTAAAGCGCCATTAATGGGATTGTTAGTGGGGTTGGAGGGGTGCACAATTAGCCAAATATATGAAAGCTGGTCTCTACTATGCCCGATGACCTAGAGAAGCACAAAAGTAAATGGCAGAATTGACTAGAATCTATGAATCGTAGCCTTTATGAGTCTCTGGAGTTTGCCACACTCTGTTCTGCTCGGCGTGGTTGCAGGCGCAGCACTATAAAACAGTTTTTGTTTCATAACATACCCCAGAGAAGATTGGTAAGTGGGGGGGGCAGGCACTGGTATTCACTGTCCATGAAGCAGACCTTGTTCATATATGCTCTAGATGTCCTGCTCTAGACGCAATCAGGCATGAGATCTTTAAATTCATTGGAGGTATGCTTAAAACTGATTTTGCTTGGACTCCCCATCTGATGCTTTTGGTGGTACACGAGGAAGGGGTTGTTAGACCAGGTCAGTTTTTTGTGTTTATTGCCATGGCTGTAGTTCGAACATGTATTGCCTCGGCGTGGCTGGATCCCCAATCCCCCTCTTTTCATAAATGGTTTGGACTATTGCTGTCAATGTTCAATTTAGAAATTGCGATATATGAGCAGAAAGGCTAGGTGAAAGGGTAAAAAGATTTTGGCTCCCCTCCTCCGCTGGGTTGATTCCTCATGATCAGTCAGATTTATGCTATGCAGTTGAATTGTGTGGTTATTGGATTTTTAGAGACTGGTTCATGGTGAGTTGACTTGGGATTAGATGATTATGCGCTTTTCTCAGTGGGATGTCTTGGGGGTCACACAGGGGAAGGCAAGATGGCGGACTGAAGCCGCCGCTGTGAGGGCCTCCCGCAAATCGATCTCCCTCCCGTGTGATTAACCACATACCTACTCCACCCGACTGATGCGATGTGATGTAAAATAACGGCCGCCCAAGGAGCTCAGCGATCCAGCGACTGAACGACCCAGCGAGTCTCCAGCTTACCGGGATCCTGCACGGGGGTTCTTTTGACGTTCTGTACAGCGCTCTGCTCAGCTTGGCGCCGGCTACCTGCTACCTGCTACCTGCCACAGTTACCGTAATTGACTCTCGCTCCTGCTCGTTTCAGCTGCACTCGGCAGGGCGGACTGCGGACTGCGGGCTGCTGACTGCAGGTAGCGGGCTGCGGCTGCTGCAGCTTTCCGATCTACTGTAACCAGCTGCGGCAAGATAGAGGAAGAACAGATCTGAGAAGTTGGCGTGCCAAAACGAGAACTGAGTCACTGAGGCTGAGACCGTGATCCAGACTGAAGCCGGGCTCTGAAAACTGGAAAAAACTGAAAGCGAGGTGAGGAGCAGAGAAATAGTATTGCTGCAGGGGGTGCTCTGAGCGTTTTATGATGCAGGTTTAAAGATGTTTAAAGCTACAGCTCCGAGCCTCTGTGTTTTTCAATAACACCGCTTCTGAGAAGCTCCGGAAAAGATTTTGAAAAAAAACAATTATCTAAACTGCTTAAAAACCGTCAGTGTATATCTGGGGGACGCTGGTTACCGGTTGGCTACCGGTGGGTTACTGGTAATTGGATATCGATTGGTTACTAGCTACTGCAGCAGAGACCTTTGTTCTCGCGAGTCAAGCGATCCAACCGACTCAAGGACTCAAGGCCTGATTTAAGGAATGCAGTATTGTTCACTCTAACCATTCCAACCATTCTAACCTCACTCAGCCTCACCCTGCACCTGCACCGATAACGGTAATAGCACCGGCGCTAGTTCTTGCACTAGCTTCTGCACCAGTATTAGCACTAGCACTAGCAAAGGAGCAAAGGATTCTCAGCGAGGTCTGGGTTGACTGCTAAACGGACTCCACAAAATGACTCTGCATACACTATTTATGGCTCTCATGGCTCCAAAAAACACAAGGCAGAATAAAGCTCTGATGAAAGGTACTCCCCTGAAGGGATCAGAGGAGTCAAGGAGAGGAACAGAAGAAGGAAGAGCACAAACGCTCAGACCCATCTCACCTGCAGTAGTGGCACGTGCATCTTGCCTTAATCAACAGGAGCCCCAAGCTGGAAAACCACTGCTTAACCTCCCCCCTACTACTTTGATTGTAAAAGAGAAAGAGATTCTCTCCAAATTAAAAACTAAAACCAAAACAAAAGAAGACGATATACCTGCAGATAAGGATAACAATAAGTCCAAAAAGACTGGCAAAATCAATGGCAAGGCTACCCAACAAGGGGGGCTAAATCATGATATACCATCAGGGGGAGAGCCACACTGTAACTCAACAGCGGAGAGTAACCCAAACAAGGTAACACCTGCGCAATCCGCTCAACTTACGCAATCTAAGCTGAACACTACAACTGGACCCCTTCGGGTCACTGATGCCTCCAATGGGGGAGCTGAATTAGAGCTGAATACTTACACTGACACTGATGTACCCGATACCAACGTGCCTTTACAAACCGACACGTCTCCCACAACCACTCTGTCAAGTCTTGAACCGGCTCATGTGCATCCATCAGCACAGATATTGGCACTATCATCTATTATAACTATAGAACATAAAAATTCCAAAACCGATAATGATACAGGGAGCACTGAGGATAATTCAATACAGGAACTTATCTTCAGCGACGAAGAGTACGAGGAATATGTCGAAGGAAAGGAGGTGATGGAGGGAATGGAAGAAGGGACCGGCAGGCGAACTGAGAATGCCCGAGCCCAAACAAGAAAAGAGAACTCTACTGTTTCTAAAAGAAAGGGGAAGGGAAAAGGAAGAGCAAAGAAAGGGAAGACCAAAGTAACAGCAACATTGCTTACAAATCTACTCACAACTGCTACAGGCGCTATAGGAGGGAATATAATTAAAGATCGGAGCCCCCTGCTTAAGTGGATGCAGGTCAAAGGGGGTCCTCAAAAGCTGTCTATTACACTACCAGGAGACTATCCCATAGAAACTGACAACATACAAGACAATACTTTTGAGACCCCTCCTCGCAAAGGGGCTTTGCTAAGCTCAGAAATAGCTCTAAACTCAATTCCCAACTCGGCACCTATTACTATGGCCTCGATGGACATCACACCTGTAGCGCTCACGCCCACTACAAGTTTTAGCAACCAGACAACTGTAATACCGGTCATACCAGCTACTATGGCTACACCCATTACATCTCCTGTCACATCTCTCATATTCTCTCCTACCACCTCTCAAACTGAGACTACATCTTCATCTCTGGATTTAATCTTAAAAACATTAATGGTCCATCACGAAGAGTCTCAACTACACTTTCGCCAACTAAAGGAAGACAATTGTAAGATACATAATTGCCTACAGGAAGTCACTAACAAGCTAAGTGGAGTTACCAAAGATATTGAAGAACTACAGCAGAGAGTAGTTGACGTCGAGGAAACACTGGCCACTATCACCGCCTCCACATCAGAACATAAGGAAGACATACAGACCTTGAAGAACAAGGTCGAGGATCTCGCGAACCGACAGAGGCGCCAGAATCTGAGAATTTTTGGAATTACTGAAGGGACTGAAGGCTCTGACGCAAGGGCCTACCTGATCCGACTTTTTCAAAATGCATTCCCAGACCTGGGCGACTGGGACTGGGATTGCCAACTTCAACGGGTACACAGATTGCCGATTGTTTCCAAGAATAAAGAGAGCAAATACCCTCGACCAATTCTGGTTTATTTCGGCAACTACCTACTAAGACAGGCAATTTCCTTGAAAGCAAGACCGAATACACCTGTGACTTGCGACAATATAACTTTCTTTGCTAAATCAGACCTTAGCAAGGCTACTATGGACAATAGATGGGTGCTGCGGAAACTGATAGATCCTTTCAAGTCTAGGGGTGCTACAGTATATCTTCAGGAACCTGCACATCTCAAAGTTATAAAAGCAGGGCACACTCATTTTCGCAATAATGTTAAAGACGCAGAGCAACTTTTGGCAAAAATGGATACTCAAATCTAGGTAGTTAACTCTACAGAAATCTAGAATCTGAAAGTTATGAGTGACCACTTTGATCTATCAAAAAAGGGAATGGGGTTGGGGATGGGCTGAGGTCTGGTACACAAGTTTAATATGGAGGGGGAGATTGCAGGGAGACCTCTCAGATGAGCTGCCCTTTCAACGGCAGCAGAAGATAGAGGGAGGCTTCCGGGTAGGTACTTGGGGTGGGACCTCTAGAGCAGGGAGAGAAGCTCAAGGGGAGAGGGAAGAGGGGGGAACGGGTAGGGGTAACAAGGGTGAAAATGACAGCACAAGCACAATTACATGTATAGACCTGAATAATAAATGTAACAGGCACTGCTTACGGAGGTTAAAAACGGATAAATGTATCAAATAAACTGTCTAGCATGGAACGTCTCTGGTCTCAACAATAGAATTAAAAGACAGTTAGTCTTCGAAGAACTGAAGATGTATAACCCTCACTTTGCCCTCTTAAACGAGATTCATATTCGATTTCAGGATCGTAAGATGATGGAGCAAGGGGGATATGAACTGATTACTTGTACTTCTTTGAATGTACTAATAAGGGGTGTTGCTATACTTAAGAAGAAAACTTTGAAGATAGAACTACTTAGAACTGCTGCTGATAAAGCCGGTTGATGGGCACTAGCACAATTTAATTTAATGAATGTAAAATATGTACTATGTGCCTTGTATGGATCAAACATTGACGATGCGGGGGTTTTTGATCGTCTCAATATTGAACTTTTAGATTGGAGACATAATAATGATGGGAGACTTCAACTGCGTAATGAACTACAAAAGGGACACTACCAAGACGAATCCATCTCAGCGTATGCGTAAAACCAGGGCAGCTATTTTAGAGCTATCGCGCATTCATAACTTAAAAGACGTATGGAGGAACTTACACCCGACACTTGCAGGTTATACATACTATTCTGCCCCATACCAAATGTGCTCCCGCATTGATATGGCCTGGACGACAGATCAGGTTCTAGAGGGCAGTAAAATGGAGATCTGCCCAAAAGCAACGTCGGACCATAATCCCATCATACTACGGTTTAACGTACTATCTTCTAAACTGGCTGCCAGGCTATTTTCTTTTCCAAGGTACCTGCTAATAGATACTTTCTTTGTTTCTCAACTGAAGAAACATATTAAAGAATTCTTAGAACTTAATTTAGACTCAGCACATCTTATCTATGTATGGGACGCATGCAAAGCGAGTATCAGAGGGTTCGCACAACAATTTATTATGAGGCAAAACAAAGAACGAAAAGATGAGACTTTGGAAATGACCTCTAGAATACGTGCACTGGAAGAACACTTGGCTGAGGCCATTATACAAGAGAACTCAGGGGGGCGCATTTCGAAAAATAAACCTTTATTGGAATTAAAACTAACCACCCTTCGGTCTAAAATTAAAACTCTTTTAAGAGGAAAAGCGAGTTTGAAACTACACAAATACAAACAGTCTCAATACGAAAGTGGCGATAGAGTTGGCAAAATTCTAGCTTATAAAGTTGCTGAAGACAGGGCTAATTCTACGATAAAAAACATTACCGGGGCGGATGGGATTAGCTACAATCCACCAGAACAGATACTACAACAGTTTGTAACATACTACAGCAAACTATACACACCTGAAACTACCCCTACAGAAGAGAACATGCAAAGATACTTAACTAAGAACTGGCCACTAGATAGGGAACCTGTCCTGATGGAACCACTTGAAGGACATTTTTCACTATCCGAAATACAAATAGCTATTTCTTCTCTCCCACAGGGGAAATCCGCTGGGGATGATACACTTCCAATGGAAATTTATAAATGCTGCAGCGAGGAACTTCTACCTACACTTTACTTAATGATCAACCAAATTGGAAATTCAGGCAAAATCCCTAAATCCTGGAAAACCGCTAAAATAATCTTTTTTTTTAAAGAAGAGTAAATCACCAGTGGAGTGTGGGTCTTATCATCTCCTTGATAAACGCTGACGCCAAGGTTTATTCAAAACTACTAGCTATGAGATTAGCCCCGCTAATGCCTAAATTAGTTAGCCAACACCAGCACGGCTTTGTGATGGGTAGAGACACAACAGCACATGTCAACACTGCCATTACTGCATTTACTGCATTCGACGTTGCCAATACTAACACCTCCCCACTCGGTATGGTGCTATTAGATGCAGAAAAAGCCTTCGATCGAGTGGGGTGGGATTATCTTTGGGCTTTACTAAGGAGGATGGGCTTTGGGAAACGGTTTCTTACCAGCATTCAAGCCCTGTATGATTCACCTAATGCAAAAATAGGGTATGCTAATTTAATCTCCAATAGTTTCCCGGTTTTAAGAGGCACACGTCAAGGGTGCCCCTTGTCGCCCCTCTTGTTTGCTCTCGCAATGAAGCCTTTTATTAATTCAATACTGACCCAAGAATTCATTATTCCATTCACGCATGGCAATAACTCCCTCAAAATCACTGCTTACGCAGACGATCTTGCAATCTATACTACCGATGTGCCTAAAGCCATAGCTGGGATCATCAAGGAAGCTGATGATTTCGGCTTGGTCTCGGGGTACAAACTAAATTTAAACAAAACGCTAATCGTTGTTAACCATAAGCTACCGGCTCCAGTTTTGGGGGTTTGCCACACTGCAAACTACTTGGGCATTAAAATAACATCCAACTTAAAAGAAATTATGACCCTAAACTTCGATACTCTATTGAAGGAGACAATAAGGACCCTCAAAAAATGGCATAAGGTTCCCTTAAATTTAATAGGACGAATCAACCTTATAAAAATGAATATTTTGCCAAAATGTTTGTATTTGTTCAGGTCCATCCCGCTATATGTCAACAACCTATTTTTTTAAAAACTGGACGGTATTCTAGGTAGCTACATATGGGGCTACAAGAAAAATCGCAGAGCTCTGTCTCTTCTCAAATTAACTGTTACTAAAGGTGGCCTAGATTTCCCCGAATTTAAATTTTATTTTTACGCTTCTTTCCTGGGTCGGATACGCAGCCTTTTTTCTTCTAACTATCCTTATTTTTATCACCAATTCATGTTAGGTGTAAATTCTGTACAATTTTTAGCTAGAAGCAATGACCCAAACTACTTCAAACGAGTGAAGTTTAAGACCGCGAAAGATATAGTACATATTTGGTATACTATTATGGCTATTAATAAAACTACGTTCTTCCACCCAAATTTAAGCATATGGTATAATCCGGGTTTACTTGAGATTTTTAGCGATCCCATATCTAGAGTATGGGCTAATCACGGTATAAACCACCTCTCCGATTTATACGGATCATCGGGCTTTTTAACATTTGATACCTTAAGAACACTTTACAAACTACCTGTAAATGCTCTCTTTAAATACACACAGATACGTGACTTCTTCATGAATAAAATGAAACTAAGGGAAATTTTAGACTCAGAAATATGGACTTACATTTACGGGGAAACAAATAGCGAACTAATTAGCTTGGGGTACAAATGTCTCTGTCTATCTAAACCTGATGACTGTGTCAAAATCGCACAGAAGTGGACAACTACTTTAGGACTTCCCATTTCTTCAAATAATATTTCCACTTTTTTTATAACAGTAACTTTTTAACTAATTCTTCTAGTTTAAAACTTCAATCCTACAAGACTGTATGCCAGCTCTACTATACGCCGCTTCACTTCTCTAAATGGTCAGGGAACAATTCATTACCCGAACGTATAATATGCCCAAAATGCGATCTACTAGCAGCAGATATAGTACATATAATTTTTTCATGCCCTGCTCTACAAACATTATGGGATGAAATAGAAAAAGTGTTGAAACTGTATAAATTGTTTTTTGGTAAAATATCCGCCGAGATAATAATTTTGGGAATACAACCAAATACTGTTACTTATAAGGACCTAATGTTTATTCTAATTTCTTGTGCAAGATTGATAATTGCTAGGGCTTGAATTTCTGATAAACCACCAGTGGTAGCCGAATGGTGGCTACTGGTAAACGAGATATATGATATGGAACTTTCAACTGCAAAAATTCGAGGGATTGGTTCTTTGAAGAAAGTTGATAAAATTTGGGGCAATTTGTTCCCTATTCACGATTTGTGAATAGCTCCTGATGTATTCTTTTCTTCTTATACTGTAGATTTCCTTGCCTATCTTTTATTTGATTAAGCTTTCAAGGAATTCATGTACCTTAATTTTTTTTTTTTTTTTTACCATCGTTGTAAAATATTTCATTTTTGAAATGTAAGTTTGCTTGTGCTGTCAATAAAAAAGCTATAAATAAAAAAAAAAAGGGGATTAGATGATTATACTTCGCCTGGCAATTTAATCTGTTGTCAATTAACTCTATAAGCGCAGAGAAGTATAATTAACACTTTATTTGCTGGGCGCTTACTCACTGCCTTGGGCTTAGATCAATTTTGCACTTTATTTTTTTCATGGTATCGCTTAAAGGTATATTAGGTATTAACTATGGTAAGTTAATTTATGCAAAACTCTAGCACTTTATGAGTATGATGGAATTCAAAACCACTTTATCAAAAACCCAAATTTAATCTAGTTATCTGGTACTCCTTTTATATCACATCTGATCTATATTGGTTGGAGCTATTTGGAATATTTCTCTAGAACTAGCTAATGTGCACTTCATCTATTCTATCTCTGTTTCGGAAAAGGGTGAACCCTTTGGTCTTTATCTTGATGTATTTTTAATGGCCCTGAAATATGTTTTTATCTATTTCACCATGAATTGTGCAGATATGCATTGATTAGTCTCTTTATGTATAGCTGTACATATAGCTGATGAATTTACTTTTGTATTCTTATTTGTTTTGTATGTTGCTTCCCTCTGGGTTTTGTAAATAAACAAAACGCTATAATAAAACATTAAACAAATTGGACATTTAAAAAAACACGTGGTCATCTAAATGATCTCCACATCAAGGGCAACAGTATGCATTTTTTGGTAATATTTCTGATAATTTGAATGAAGTTTTATAGGTATTGAAGGATTGTATAGAACTATAGAACAGTTGTTGATATTTCGAAATAGTAACATGATTTTAGTTGTAGCAAAACACAGATTCAAGAAATTACATCAACTTGCACAGCATCACTACCCACTTTAATCAACTCCAGGCCCTATCAACTTCTTGTATAATTGGGGAGGGGGGGTAGGGGGGTTGGGGGATGAGCAGGACTTCGTAAACTGTCTGAGATATTTAATTATACAAATACATTTTATATTTGGAGTTAAAGTAAATGTTTCAATTTATGTGACTTGTAATTCTTTCTTTTCGCAGTTATAAACTATGCATCCAATATGGAATACTGTCTTATTTAAAGATCAGTATGAAGTGACTCTAAGCATCACAAAATGTGCATTTCTTCATGATGCTTTATAATAAGGGCTCCCGGTTATACAGTATATATTTTTTTGCCATTTCCATCTGTATTTATCCATATTTATTTTTTGGGCATTTTTTCTGTATTGATCCTCATTTATTTTTGCCACAAGCAAAAGACAACGCTACAGCTAGTATTTTTCCACATATATTTCAGTCCCCAAAAACACACGTGCAACTGCTTGTACACGGACACAAGAGACCCGAAGAAACAACAATCTTAATGGCAACAAACTCAACACACACCAATTACAATGCAAAAGGGACACCACAAGCCACCAGGCAGCAGACAGACATGGGGTTAAGTGTGCGTTCAGCTACAAGAGTTGGATCTAGGACTAGTTGTTGCAGACCCAGAACATTGAAATTGCCAGAAAGAGCCAGCGTCCAACTGCTAGTGAAATGTGTAACTGTATAGATTATGCCCATAATTTACAATGCTGTTACCTGTTCGTTGTAACTGTTTTATGACCATATATCTTAAGGTGACATTTAAAATGGCCATTGCCTTACAATCCTACTCGGTAACATGATTGGAGGCCCGTGGGCAGAGCAGCATTATTCACAGTAAACAAAGAACAAGAAAATGAGCTCATAAAGCCAAATGCACAACATGCGTAGCTGATAACCCCTATAGGTTACATGAATTAGCTTCCCAATGGGACAGAGCTGATTTACCCATTTATAGAGCGTAGGCCGAGGGCGTAATTTACAGCGGGTAGTGAACAAACTCAGAGCGCTGCGGGACACAAAAAACACGTATTAAAATGCCAAGACATAGCTTGGCTTTATTTTTCATGGAACCACCCTCGGCCATTACCTACACTGTCCAAGGTAATAGCACCCAGTAAAGTATGAAAGGTATTTTAAAACTTTACACTTCAGTTTACGCAAATTGTTTTGCTGCTCTGGAAATGGCGAGCACAAACCTCAACAATGAGATAAAATAGGCTTCTGTGTGGGTGTCCTGTTTGATTTTCAAGTGCCCTATTCCCCTTTTTATGGAGATTAATGACACAGGTTGCCTTCCTTTGGTGCTGCATGAGTAACACCTCAGTGATTGCTCGCTAATGTGCCCTGCTAAAAATCCTTTATTTTGCTAATGCCCTGCTCCCTTCTACCTGGGCTGGGATGTAGAGCCACATTTCCGGGTGCGGGGGTGCTGATTCTCCCAGCAATATGCAGAGCGGAGATGCAGGAACGTTAAGAAGGGGTGAGACAAAACAACGAAGCCTCGTTAGCCAATAAATGGTATTTTAAAGACCTGTGAAGTACTGTGTGTGTGCCCGTGAAAGTGTCTCAGCCGGGATGACACACACGGGGTGGGGGGGGGGGGGGAGGAGGGGAGCGGGGGTCACAGGTCTGAAGGAGCCCAGTGGGGTTGCGCGCTATTAATCTGTTTCCTGCTGAATTCAAATGAAGGGCTGGGGCAGCAACATCACTTTTGTTAAAAATGGCACTGCACATTTCTCACTTGCGTAACTCCAAGCAGCTGATCGTCACAGATCACACTGCGTGTGCCATCCATAAATAATGCTTAAACCCTTAAGCGCCCCGGTGCTCATGATGAGCTGAGCTCGTCATTAGCCACGGTGCTCATGACGAGCTGAGCTTGTCATGACCGTTGGAACGCTCGCAAGCTAGGCTAATTCCCCTGCTGTGCGAGTGTTCTAAAAAAACGGGTGTCGTCATGACGAGCTCAGCTCGTCGTGAGCACACGACCACCGTGGCTCATGACGAGCTCAGCTCGTCATGAGCACCGGGGCGCTGTGCGTGGCCCCCCCCCCAGCACAGCGGGGGAACGAGCCCCAAGGGGTTAAGGAAGGACTTCCAAACAGCTCACCTAAACATCTCACTTTGGTTCTCCAGAACAAGTAGCGCGGAATGGAGTTACCTCAACACAGTCATCATTGGTTTACACAATGTGAAACGAGAGCACAAATAGAGAGTAGAGGTATGCAAGTGGGACCTCATTATATTAAAATAAATATGAAGAAGGTTCACAAGATAGTTGCTAAGCATTCAATAAAAAGTTCCAAAAGGATAGGGGACATTTCTGCATAGCACTGTGTTGTATCAAAAAAAGTTGACAGAAGTCGCATTTAGGATAATACATGCAGATGGTGCTAGATACAGAGCTTATTTAGCTTTTAAAATCTGCACCATTAGTATGACCATCAAAAATGGTCTGCAGCTTTTTCTATCAAAAAGACCATTAAAGGAGCTGACCTTGCATTTACGCATCCTACATAGTCAAGACATGTCAGAAGCAAGACAATTGTTACAAGGGGTTCTTGCCATGAAATCTGCCCAACTGCAATAATTCTTGAAACTCTGAATGCTGTCTTTCGTGTGATGCTGCTTTTTTTAGTTGAACTATGATTGACTAGGTGAAAACCTGGAGCTCAATTCTCCTCAGAATATCTAAGGAAGCTTTATGGCAGATCATTCTAATAATATTTGTGTAATAGGGCTAGAACCATCTAGACTGGGTTCATAAACACTTCCTACTATTACCATAAAATAATTACGTTTCAATATTTCCTCTGCCCAACAAACAAACTCATCTCCTTTTAGATTAGAAATAGTTAGTTTGGAATTCTTACGTATCCATATAGCCACCCCTCTAATTGTGGTCTCTTGAACTAATGTGACCACTAGTTCTGCCCATGAAAAATGCAATTACCTAAAAGTATTGCCAGGGAAATGCGTTTCTTGTAACAAGAGTTTATGAGCCTGGGACATTTGAATAAGCGAGCCAAAGGTTTTTCACTTTTTTTGTACCATTTAAAGGTCAATTCACATCGCAGGAGATACTTTTCTGTTTATTATTCATCATTTAACGCCTATGGTTGTTGCTGGATATGTTTCAACGTGGTTACTCTACTTTTTCCCTATGCTAGCAACACCCATTGCCCCCACACTATCCTAATTATTAACACACCCCGTATACGTCCCATCCTTGAGAGAAAATGATGATTCCTGACCTCTAAGCTGTAGCTCTGTTTAAGAAAATGTCCTTTAAATAACAAAAAGAAAAGCTATTCAGATAGACCTTGTGAATAAAAATTTAAAAAACTAAATTTCAAATATTTACTATTCAAATATTAACTTCTCAGCTTCCTCTGTTCAAAATAAAAATTCCAGCTTCCTATCTAGTGCAAACGTCAACAATGATGCATGATTTCGTTTTGTTTCACGCTGTACAGATTTAAATAAATGCACTGGTGAGTTGCCATAATCACTGGTCCATTCCTTTAGAGATGTCAGGTCTACATAATATTGTGTAACTCTTATGCTGGCTCTGTTTACTACAATATCATACGAAAGTGAACTAATATTTTACAAAGTTTAGTAGGGTCCTTTTTGGACTCTACAGAGGGCTCTTGATGAAGAAGTTGAATATTTGTTATCTAAATATATACCTTGATCTACAATCTATATGCAGGCTTTCAAGAGGCTTATCACAAACCTTAACGAAAATGAGTTAATCTGCGACACTTATGAGAGAACTAAGATTTGAATTTTATTTTTTCTGGAGAAGTTTTCCAGTCGCTCTATTGTAAATTTGAATGCTTCATTTTTTATGTATAACTTGTATCTTTATCTTCTGAGTCTGTATAATCGCCAACATATCTTTCACCTTTGTTTTCTGACATAGAAGTTGTAATATAAAGCAAAATGGATTCTTTTGGCTCAGATCAGCATTTGGAGTTTCTTAAAACTGCTTCAGTATTTTAGCAGCTCTCTCCATGGAATCATGAATATACTTAATTGACTGCGTATCTGCATCAAGGTACCAATTTCAGTCACTGTTATTACTTTGCAGCTTCTTCCTTGTCAGCTGCTTTCTTGTCATTTCTGTTATCCCTGTCCTGATCAAAAAATGAATCAAGGAAAGCTGAAATGTTCCTAAACCCTCAAGAATGTTTTTAAAAGTATCACTTCATGAGTGTTAAAGGATTTTTTTTATTGCAAGTCTCTAGCTATTCTCTAGGGCTCTACTGCTACAGCCACTTTTTCAAGCTGATTCCATATTTACATGCTTGAGGTACACATGGGTAGCATGCATATCTCTCTCTCTAGCATGCACATATACACATATTTGGAACATAAACTGCAAGCAGACATTCTTTTGTAAATCATGCAGAATTGAAGTATGCATCCATTATTACATTTTGTTGTGTACAAAATATTTCCGCCAGATGGTGGCCTTCCACATCTTTAAACTAGCTGTGCTAAGTTGTGGCAGCAGAACTTCTCCTTCTGAATATTTAGATGTGGCATTAGCCAAGACCTTTTGATTTTAATAAATCTGAGAGTCTAATTTACTCATGTATAGGCGCCTTCAGCCACCCCTCTTCATCCATTAATTAGCCTGTTAAATTGTTGTTTATATAGTATTTACACCTTTAAAACATATAGCATGGGACACTAAGTCAGCCCACTTCAGCCATTGGTTAGCTTTGACGCGAGTGTTGGCATTCCGCTTTATTCACAATGAGTACCTCCTCACACAAAGCAGGTCCCTTTAGGGCCACGGGGTACTATAGCAGTGTGTGATTTCTTTTAGATCAAAAATATTTTTGCTTTTAGCCAATGTTTTTTTTGATTGCGGAGGACCGGGAAGCTACCCAACAATAATGTTTAGGTTTGGCAAAGCCAAACAGTGCAGATCTACTGGCTGTGTCAATGCTTGTTTATGATGCTTACATTACTTTCAGAATGTAACCTTGCTATCAACCACTGCCTCCCATTACAGCACAAATATACTCTGCTGCTTTCAGTTGTCATTTCCATTATATGGAATGCAGGCAGCTTAGAACTAAATCAATTTAGAGACTGCACAATTTAAATACATACATTATTATTATTAGGAAGGCAGAAAAGCTAGAGAATGCCTTGCAGCTCAATTAACTTCCTTTATTACAGGGGGGAAATCTAATTATCTACAGCTGTCAACCATGAAGACCTAGACCTATTTAAGACAACGTTGGCCTTGGACAAACTAAGACACAGTTCAGACGTTCAACGTTTTCTTCTGCCCTTGAAAAAAAGAAAGATGAGGAATAAAATCGGCAACAGGGAAGAAAATTGCAACAGTTCATTATGTAAGTAACTGCAGATAAGACTTGTTCACACAGTGGAATTTCCCTTTCAAAAGCAACATCTAAGTTGAATTTGCCTTATGCAGTCAAATTACCAGCGCACAACACAAATATGCCCAAAACAAAAAAATCTGGACCTTCATTCACAAAGTGATTTGAGTAGCTGCTCTTTCTTGTGGTCAGGTCAAGCTGCACATTGTACAACATAGGAGAGCTGCCCCCTTAAGCTTGACTAAGAAGCAGACATCATTAGACCTCAAAGTCAAATTCAACGGCATAGTACTGCAGAGAAAGGCATGTTACTCCTTCCACCTGATCCCAACAAATGAAATTTGTAATTCTGTCCTATTCACTGTCAGGGAAAACGAATCAGGGATTTAAAAAATACCTATCGGAAGAGCCCTTCCACTGGAGATGCAAAATAGCTGGGGAAAGGAGGACACTGCAAGTCAATCTGCCGTGAGAGTGACCATGGCTCTGCATTTGTCCAGGCAAGACCATGCCACTAACGGGGAGACTGGAGGTCATCCAGAATTCCTAATCTCTTTACTTTGCCAAAGAACACCTACGCTGGGCAATACCTACATAATGACAGCTAGCAAGAAAAAAATCAGCACCTCAAGCTTAGTAGTAACAGGATTGTATATAGGTGCAGTAACGCAAAGTATTACTGCGGCCAATACTTCTTTGTAATATATGATTATTTAGTACACAGCGTCACATATCTACAACTCAAGTGAATATTACATGCCGTTGGCAGGAGAATCATTACAAATGTCGTGGCATGTCTCTCTATCTCTGGTTCTGAACCTAGGATCTATGGAAAGACACGCCAGGGCCCTAGGTGTTAATAGGAGGAAACAGTGACAGTAGCACAAATGAAAAGTCTGCTCATAAGGATTTTCATACCCCAAGCGGTGAGCAGAGTCCTCAGTATGGTACTGTAAATTAACACAAAGACTATGTACAAAATAACAATCCACTTTGCAGCACGCTGTCCTGGCTATTATGTATTAGCTGTTTAATATCGGATCTTTACGCAGGGCCCTATAGTAGTGTAGTTTAGTACATTACTGTAATAGAGTAGTTTAGTACAGTAGTGTAACCTTAACACTTGTCCCATTGTCAAGTTATGCCAGCAAAAGGAAGAATGTAGCCACATAACTCGGCTATATAGAAACTGGACATTCCTTCTGGAGGCATTTTTATGAGGACACTTTACATAAATGTAAAATTTGTCAAATGACACACCTTCCATTTCTTTTTACAGTCTAATACGGGACCATGCTACTTGTAACCAAGCACAAACATACTACAGAAACAAACTACAGGGGAATTCAGAGAAGGCTGTTTTAGCAACAAGCAGGAGCAACCACTTCCCTGTTAAACAAGCTAATCGTACATGGCTTGCCGTCATTAAGTCATATTCTGTACAGTACATACTTCTACTCACAGGATAATTTACGACTACACCAAGTCATAGAAATACATTCACAGCAACTGAAATTCTAGAGTTGAGTGTGCTGTCAAACCTTTAATACTAAATCAAATAGTCTCTTATATCCACAATTAAATAAACAAAACTCATAAAATAGTGCTACAAAGGGTGAGGTTAATTGACTACGCAGTGCACGTTTTGAGAACGTGAGCTTGCAGCAATAGGTACAACAAAAACAGAAGTTTAAGCTGTTTAGCAACAGTATTTAAGAAGCAGTACATCATGTAAGAGGTAATCTGATGGAACACGGTGCAAAACTATAATATGTCGACATAACGTTTCGACCACTTTATCAAATTTGGCAGCACTATATCACTACTTTTGTACATCTGACTGGGAATATAATAGGCTATTTGAGTTAATCGTAATGGTTTTGGGACTAGACTTAATTCTAGACTTTTAATGTCTGGATATTTATGTTGGCTGTTTCATCAATTGATCCCTTATGTGTGTCTTTTTATTTCAAAATGACCTAGAAGGAATCCTTTAACTCTTATACTTCTTAAATTACCCATTTTCCTTGGAACACTGGATGGTCCTTTGTTGTACAGAAATAAAATTGACACAGAACATGTATTTTTCTCTACAACGTTGGACACATTGAAAACAGAAGGCTTCTCATTTTCAATAGTCCAGGATAACAACTCCTTAGGTTTCCTTTAGACTCAACATGAACTCTTTCTCCTCACAACAGCAGGTAGCAAATTTGGAAGTGCATGAGAAAGCATGAGAAATGAACTGCAAATGTTCGTGAACATCAAGAAAGTTAACACTACAAGTGATCTCCTCATGTTCAGGCATCTTCCCTAGTAAAGCTCTTAAATAGTCCTGTAATTACCACTATCAAAGAAAAAAGAAGAAAAAAAAAACACAGCCGAATTTTTAAGAGCACAAGTAAAAACCCTGCTTGCAAAACTGACTATGTGAACCCCTGGTCCATTTTTCATTCACAAGTTCAGACTTTTTCACTGCACATATCAAACTAAAGCCGTAGAGCCAGCCATGAACTAAAAAAAAAAATATATAGGTAGTTTTATGAAATTCGGAAATAATAGTAATAATATTAGGCACTTTTATAAAGCGCAATGGTTACACTATGACCATTGTGTCCCTGCACTGCGGTAACGTTGGCCAGAATTCCTCTACCCTCCTCTACTGCCCTGCTTATCCCGGGGGAAGAGATAGGTTATTAATTTTTCCTAAAGCAGCTCTCCTGGACCTCCATCCGGAGGCCCACAGGGAGAGCATTCCATTGCTTGGCAGCCAGTAGGCGAAAAGACCGTCTACCCATCCTTGCTCTCTTGACAACGGATACACACACCAGGTCCACCCCACCTGATCTCAACTGGCGTGTTGGAACATGGGGGGTAAGTAGATCAGACAGGTACAACGGAGAAGTCCCCTGCATGATCAATTGACACATACAGAGTGCCTTAAATAAGACTCTTTCCTTTATCTGTAGCCTTTGTAGCACAGCCCATGCTGCCTTCGCAGAAGTCCTTCTTGGGCGCAGAAGAATCAAGCGGGCTGCCGCATTCTGCACTCCCTGGAGTCGGAGCATACACTTGGTCGTCGCACCCAGGTAAAGAATGTTGCCATAATCCAGGCGCGACGTCACCAGGGCATGGACCATAGTCTTCCTGGCTGCCGCAGGCAGTAGGTCCAATGTTTTCCACAGGACCTTCAGGATTCCAAAACAGGCACCTGCCATCCGCCTGGTTTGATAATCAAAGGAAAGGTTGGTGTGAAACCATACTCCCAAATTCTTTACCTGCGCACAGGGCGTGGTCCCCAGATTCTGGGGCCACCACACAGAGAACCACACCGTCGGGGCCCTTCCCACCACAAGCCCCTCCGTCTTGTTGCCATTCAACTTCAGGCAGTTCTTTGCCATCCATGCAGCCAGTTCTTGCAGGCATGCAGTGAAGTTGGAGGCAGCCGTCTCTGGTGCCTGAGTTAGGGAAACCACCAACTGAGTGAACGGACAAGTAAACAAAAAAAGCAGCATAATACAGAGTAGGTTAGTTTGAAATTAAATTCAGATAGTGCTCGTTATTTCGTAAAATTAACAGAAAATCCCAACATCAGTAAGTAAAGCAAAATGGCTGCCCTTCACTTTCATTTTTCAGGCTAAGGAAAAAGGATTCTAGGCGCTAGTTAAATTAAGAAAAAAAACGTTTTTAATGAAATTACAGGCATCCTGCTAAAGACATCAATATCTGAAAAATCTCTGACTGAAAGCTCCGCCCTCTTAACATAGCCTTTTAATCCTGCATCTGTTTCTGTAGTGTTCTTCCACGCCCAACTCAAAAGCTACATAACAAGCTGCAGCTCAATTTTAGCATACTATAAAGATTTAGAAAGCTTACAAACACTGGCGGTTACATTACTGCTCATTGAAGAGAACTCATATATTTAATTAAGCATTACAGGATTTAAAAAAAAAAACAATTATGTGCTGCATTCACAGATGTAGACAGCGGTGACATAAAAAACACACGAGAGTAAGGTGCCTGAATGACACTTTGTAGCAATACATTGAGGAGGCAGCCAGTCTTTCACAGTGCGAGTTTGGGAATAATGTAAAACACTGTAATTCATTGTAAGTGAGGATTCAAGTTCATTACTGCTTTTATTTGGTGGGTAGAACAGCCTTATAATTAATAATTGACTTTCTAGCATTCTTGCTCTGTGCCATGCAGCCCCCAGAATTGTTCCTTGAGCTTGCAGTAGAATCTGTGTTTTGTAATCTATCTCGCAGAGCTGTCAACCAACCAGAGGCCGCTTGTCAGTCTGACGAGGAAGCGCTTTTAATGAATTATAATGTTCAGCAATACCTCGTTTCTACTCTATATTTTAATTGCCACCCTTTAGAGTAACTGCCACTTTAACAATGTGACACAAAGACTTAAGAAGTCTAGGGAGGTAGCACAGTGTGTGTGTGTGTTTACAGCTCAAGGCTGTCAAGCTTTGTAGTCCTATTCCTGTATCTACCAGTTGATTGCGAAAATAGGAGCCATGCTTGTAGCACATTTCTAGCCTTCAGCATACGCTGCAAGGATTCAGAGAGGGGTTGGAGGCAAGAATGATCCTGCATGTCATCGCTCCCTCAAAGAATTCCTGTCATCTCAGACAAGTCACTTTGGGTCCGACTCTCAAAGCGCAGGTTTTTAAAGTTGGAAATGTACTCGCCTAAGGTTACTCCTACATGCATAGCAGGTTTGAGAGTTTAATGAGGTTCACAAAGAATCTCAGGAATGTACAACTGTTGAGGATTTCCACTAGTACTCCAATCTGCAAAATGAATGCATGAGGTACACAAGTGAGGAGCAGTTTCCTTCACTTTCCCAGAATGGAAAAGCTTTTACTCCTGCATTTTACAGGAGTAGTTGTATGTGAATTTCCAGTGTGGGAAACCCCTGTCAATTGTTTGGAGTTGTGGCTGCAACTTGACACCATACACTGCCTCAGAACGTCTAGTTAACACCCCTCTCATTCAGAATGTGAAAAATCCACTAAAGTGGAGGAGTTTCTATATTTATATGTGTAATGTGTAATTTGTAACAGTAATATTCCACCAATCTTAATTACAGTGAATCACTGATAAAAAATGTACATTTGTGGATTGCTTTTCTTCTATACCTAACTGGCAATTCGGTGCACAAAAACGTTTGAGAATTAGCCCATTCCAATAGGCCTGGAAACTAAAGACAACTATAGACTACCTCTAAGGCCATGTACTAAAATGGAAACGTACTTTTTCTGAGCTAAGCTGGAGATAAAGAACAGCTAAAGACAAATTCAGAATAGCACACTGCAGGTATAAAAGGAGGCTACAAATTCGCTTAATTTTCGACTACCTTTAACAGTTCTCAACTGTACATCTTTCTAGTTTTCAACAGTTTTTATTAGTGGAGGCAGCAAACATAAGGATGGCAATTAGAAAATCAAAATAGCTGCACAAATAAACAGGCAAGTGAACCATAACCCTGAAGCAGTGCATACATTCAGTAATTACATACCCTTCATCTTGCCAAATGGTTCTTTGTTGGCTCAAAAAACAAAACAACTTCAGCAACCGTCATTTTCTGCTTTGTTGTACATGCTGTAGTCCTCTCACACTGACAATGGCAACGCAACGTTTATGTGAACTACAAAAGCCAATGATGAACCACTGAAATACATTCTCTATTCTCCTATCAGGTACGTCGACAGTTGACCACATCACAATCGTTCTATGGGAACTACATTGGCTTCATCTTGAGACAAGAATAACATTCATGTTGGCATGTCTCATATTCAAATCCATCCGCTTTGGGCACCCTGAACAACTCTGCTTCTCACTGATGTATCTCCAGTGGTGAAAAGGCCTCAGTATTAGAAAATAATCTTAAATGTAAAATAAAAATATTTGGGAATTGTGCTGCTACTGCTCAGAAAAAATCAGGACCCGAGGGAACTGTTTGCCAGAAGAGCTGAAACACACTGACAATGTCTCTTTATAGAAAGACCTAAACACGCACCTATTTGCTCCAAACTTTCATACCTTTACTATTCTTTCTTTCCTCATCCGCCATTTCCCTCTCTACCTTTCTCTTTATTTTCTGTCATCTCCACTCAACTTTTGCCATCATTCCCCTCATTGACCTGAACCATGTTCTTTACTCTTACTCCCTCCCAAAGCAATCTATCTCTCTACCCTCCACATTTGTCTTTCTTCATTTTTCCCACAACTTATTCCTCTGCTGGTTGCCTAAATCAGGCTTCTGCTTACTTGCAGGGCTTTTTGTTCAGTTCGCTTGTGGCTTCCATAATTTCTTTGTAAAGAGATTAGCCAGGGCTTAAGTTGCTTGATGAATAGTGTACTGACAGCTCGTTGGTAAAAATACATAGGTGATAGAAAGAGTGAAGGGGCAGGCCGAGGTGGCAGCTTTCTCGTATGTCTCCAGTGTGGCTCCCTCTTCCAGAAAGCGCATGTGGCTCTCCTTATATTTCGGCGATGGATGCACCCATGACTGGACTGAGAACCAAAAGCAACCCTGGAAAACATTGTCAGACCAGTCATCATACTACATATACTGAGCGAAAGCTGCGAGGCAGCCTGGCCACTGCAAAGGAGGTTTGACCCCCCTCCCATTTGCCCCTCCCCCCACCCCTCTGCAAATTGTTGAAAACTTTGCAAATATTTTGCAACACACGTTTTTTCCGTATCGAACGTTGACCAATCTTTACATGGTTGGAGATTGGAGACAGGACTGCATGGCTCAATGAAGGAATGATTGGATAGTAAGGAGTGGGTGGGTTAATTAAACAAAGGGGGCCAATGAATAGATATTTTTTCCTCTGTGGTTTTGGACTGGTGGCAAAGAGAGACTGGGCCTGCAAAGGAGATGCAGACCCGAGACTGATTCCAGTCAGAGCTCTTAGTTCAGGGTTTACGAAGGGAAACCCTGGCCGAGGCCCACGAGTGTAATAGGATCTCAGAGTTGAGGCAGGTCACATGTGGAAGTGTGCAGCAGGCGAGGCAGGCTATGTGCCATATTTCATCTGGCATTTACTTATATCTCATCTCTGCATAGTGACTGTAGATTCTGAAACATTTTAGGCAACCACTGGAAAGTATTTTTTTTAGGTTTCACCTCATGATTTGAAGCTTCTGAAGAGACTTCACAGCAATGATGCAGCTGAAAGCTGACATGACGGAGTCCCCAAGGGACAGGTATGAAGGTTTCGATCTTAAACTTGCCAGGTGCAGTTAAAACTATCTAGCTTAAGAGGAGTCTGTGGACTCACTCATTGCCTACACGACAAAGGGTAAACAGTTCTCTTTGCAGGATGTGAGATAAGACTACGAAAGAGATAACTTGGAATGTTAGCATCAGCAGACAAATCGAAGACTTTTTTTTGTTTGCTGTTGCTTTTTAGAATAAACGTTATACTAGTGGTACCCCACGAGTGCAAGTGTCGGTTTTGTATGACAGATGAGTACAGGAACATATTTAATTTGTTGATACCCTGTGTAGTTATAGTTATTTGGAAATCATAGGAAGAACATTTCCGGGTTTGCTAATAACTTTGCTGCCATTTTACAAATCCTCATGAACATTTCCTAAAAAAAAAGTTCATTCACCTCAGCTCATTCATTAAAAGGTTCAAGGTGATTCAAGGCCCAGGGGGCTCCCAAAATACAGGGAACGTTACTCTCCAATACAAAAAGAGGTTATACATAACTAAACCTAATTTGTCAGAAAGTTAGAACTTTAGTCAGAAAGCATTCTTTTTTTATTTGCTCTAAATCCATTCAGCTGTTTTTGAAAAAATTGCTTTTAAAGAGGTATATCTGTCTAGCAGTACGCCTGCAGCAGTCCAGTGGTACTGCAAATTAAAAAAAATAGGGCCATCTGTTTGACCAAGGGAGCTTTTTCTCCCAACTGCCTTTCAATACCATGGGTCTATGTCTGGTACCTGTCATGTGGTACAAAGAGATCTGATTGGCTGGCCGCAACCAAGAGAACATGTCCGCCATTACAGGACTCGGAGACTATTTCTCTATGTACTGAAAATGATAAAATAACAGATATGAGGGGGCAAGATCGCAACATTCTAACCCTGTAGCAGTTGTGGGCGGGTACCCAGATGGATGCCCTCCAGAGGCCAAGATGTAAAAAGAAAAAGAAAAGGATTTTTCATCCCATGTGTAAAGTGGTACTCCGGCAGGCCCCGGACCAGCCCTTCTTGCTGCATCACCGTATTCATGCAATGTCCAGCGCTCACGATTCACCCCCATGGTACTGCAGTATCTATCATGCAAGCTGCACACAAGGCACCAGGGTACTGTTAGTATAATGCTTGAGCACTTGTACAGCATGAGGACAGTGGCTCCATGTGTACCCTACCGCCAACCATCCACTCATGCCTCCCCACCCTGCATGTCCAAAGGCCGGGGGTGGTTGCCCGCAACCTAATTGGGTGTAGGGGCTCACTGGAGGCCAGGAACTGCATCCAACACTCTTACCCCCTCACCCACTGCAGCCCTGTGCAGCTGGGGAGCTGGCTGAAAATGAGAAATACTGAAATTCACTCAAAACACAATGTTTAAAGTGATGTTATAGTTAGGTATGGTAATAAGATCATAGCTTACGGTAAAAAATACCCTAGAAATTCACTGAAGTTTAAAGTGACGCTGTGGTAAAATAAGATTAAAAAAATAGTATTTAAAAAAAAAACACTGAAATTAAATATGTATGGTCTACGGAGTAATATTTTGCACTCCTGCACTCATTGATTATGACCTCACATATTACAGCACTCATGACATTTCAAATGACATCACTGATGTCATAATTAATAACACCATAGTCGTATACAGCATAACATCACTGAGTGTACAAATACAGGTCTATAGCATAGAAACAGAATAAGACCTGTAGGCAAGTGTGATTGAGCAGGATGCATAAATTGAATCACTATAAGTCCTTGTACCCAAGACTAATTTCCCTGCAGTCAGTTAACAATCCAGCGATGATGAACAGATTTGCTAGAGACATGTAGTGTCACCAAGGAGTTCTGTGACCATAGAGAAACAAGGTTGAAGGCCGAGTTACTTAATAAGGTTATGGTACTATGAGGTGATTGGCAATATCCTTTTAATTTAGGGAAGAGGGCATTATATTCTTTATAATACAGAATCACCCTTTCCATCCACTGCTTAAATTCATGGTGTCTGTCTCTTTCCTGATCATTACAGACAAGAAGAATAAAAGCAGAATCTGTATTGAGAAATTAAAACATACTATAAATTAGTTAGTAATTTTTGGGAAAAGATATTAGTGCAGTTGAATTCAAGTCAGGTTAAAAAATATTGTAGCTCAGACTGCTTCGAAACATGCACAAATTCTAATTTTTCTTCAGTGGTCGATATAGTAGGAAAAAGTAAAAATGGTTCCATAAATATCTCCTTTCCGGTGATCGCTTTTTCTTTTTACCAAAACAAATCAAAAGAAGAAATGCTGGTTCCCATTTTCATTGTTTAAACTGCAGCTGTAATTATGTGCCATATGTATCAAAAAAGAGTTTTTCCGATTCTCAAATTGCGATTTTTAGCGAATCGCAATTAGAGAATTGCGAAATGCAATGTATGTAGGATTTGGTAAAAAATTTGCGAATCCTACATATTCCTTGTTTGCGAATCGCAAATTGAGATTCGCAAATAAGGACTACCTTCCTATTCATTCCTATGGGCTAGGAGGCCCATAGGAAAGAATGGGAAGACATCCTCAATTTGCGATTACCAATTAGAGAATCGCAAATTGAGAATGCAATTTCAAGGTTGCAAGGGTGCCAAAAGGACACCCTATTGCACCCCTGAAATATGCATGTGTTCTCATTAAGGGCACATACATGCTGCATGTTGTTTACTTACCTTCAATTATCCATACTCCGGTTTTTAGCACCCCCCACCCTGCCCCTCCCCCTCCCCGCCGCACCGAAACTCCCTCCACGGGCCGTGGCTGTTTATAATGTCCTTAGTCTTTGTAGATTTATTACAAGCAACCTTATTCTAACATCTGTGGTTTATGTTACTTATGGATAGTCATGGTAAAGATCAGTTGGAAAGTGTAGAAATGAGTGGAGTAAAGATCTTAATAGTCAGTAAAAAAACTTATTACGGATTAGACTACCATAAACTTGAGGTCTGGAAACTTGAACTTAATTTGCATTATCAAACATAATAATCAACATGCTTTATTGGACTACGGTCTGTATAATGGGTATGAATGTGTATATATGAGTTGTGTTGGTCATGTCAAAAGACTACAGGAACACCAGTACATGATATGGATCATATACAGATAGAGGTGTTTGATAGAATGAATATGGAGTGACTGCTCCTACAAGCAATTCTTATCAAAAACAATATAAAGAGGTCTTTGTTCTTTACACAGCGACCAATATGTGGTTGTCAAAAGAACTTTTAATTAAAAAGGAGTTGATTGAGTCTTAAAGTGTGACAGAGATGCTTGAGCCCTACAATAATAGATTGGATTTTAAAATGTATAAACATTTGAGAGATATGAGAAACGATGCATCATAGATCAAAGATTAGAGACACATTTCACAATACTTGATCAACCATCTATTAAACGAATTCATAAATAAATGTAAGTCTGCTTTGTTATAAGATCACAGATCTTTTCGACTTCATAAGCAATGCAACAGCACTATAAATCGACACTGGACAGGGGACAGCCTTGAAAAATCTCCAGGCTGACCAGCGTAAGGGGCTAGGTATGTGTTGGATACCACATACATTGTTGAAGAATAAAGAATTTTACTGCATCAATGGATTTCTAATTGTAAAGCCACATAATAAAAAGAAAAAAGTCAACCCTTCAGCCTCTGTGCCTAACTAAAAAAGTATTGGGCAACAAATGTATATATAAGGAATAACATTGTGGAAAGAGCTTATATTTACAACAGATTATTGTTTATAAATACAGTCAATAGTTCTGAACTTATGAGAGTATGATACTATTAAGTCAAACAACACATACCTAATGTTTAACCTAAACACTAACTGAACTGGGAAATGGGTCAACCTAGTTACCCCAACGTACCTTGAATATCACTTGTCCTTAAATTTAGTCTTTATTACAGCTGGGTTCTTACACTGAAGCACTTCTACTCAAGTTTCCAGAATCACTTTGCCCAGACTCCTCAGATGTGCTGATGGGGCCCTGCGTGGTACCTCCAGTTAAAAACTGGTAGCTGGGGAAACAAGCCCTTCCCTTTCTTTTTGTGATATCTGGGGGTATCGGGTGTACTGGCACTCTGAACAGCCACTATCCTCCTACAGCCTTCCAGTGGCTACTGGACTAGAGGGACTCCAGTAAACTGTGCCAAGACATCAGGCACCTGTGATCAGATCCATAACGCCATAAAGCTGTGGCCTCGCCCAGGGCGCTTCTGTTTCTTTCGGTGGTGGGTTATGGGGCTGAACAAAAACATTTGACTTCCCATCATATGCTGGAACTACATTATTTCAATACAAGGATTGGTATCATGGCTCTAGCGAAAGAACACCCTGTGCAACATGGTCTGTAAGATGCAATGCTAATTGTGTGCATACATGTAACTGTTTTTTATAGTGTATAGCATCTAGGTGTTTGGGGTCAGAACTCTGGCCCAGAGGGTGCTAGAGACATCTTTTTCTCACAGTTTATCCTAGTTTTATGTGTAGTATAATTCTCTTGTGTGTATTAAAATACTTTTCTTTTATAAAAGTAAAGCACGGACTATTGATTTTATCAGGTGATAGTATGATGTGCACTTTATTCTGAATAACTAGCCCCACCTCACCTCCTTGAGTAAGCCTTGGACTGCTCTGTCTTGCTACCCTGAGAGAGTCAAGTGCTGGAGAGGAGTACTTAGTTATCCAGTTTTCGGTCCACTAGTACTGAGGCCCCAGGACACCAAAAGGGAACACTCCAGTTGATGAGACTGAAGCGCAGTAACCAGAGTGCTCTGGTGCCCAGGAAGCCAGGTCTTACAGAGCTGAATAGATGTCTAAAATTCTTTCCTCAGATAATTGAATTTATAACGAATCTACCTAGTATAATTTTCCAAAATGGTGATGGCCTATATCTTCTGATACAAAACAGTGTGGGTTAATAAATGTATTGTGAAGTGCCACACTTTCATGGTCTCATAAGCGGAATGAAAAATTCCTAAAACTGTCACAAGAAATATAGTTTAGCAAAAGCCATTGTATCAATTACTGCCTTAGGAAAAAAACAAATGATTCAGTGAAGGAACAATAGCCTAAATACATCTTGCAACCAAAGTAGAGATGTCATTTGAGCATATGATTGCTGTATTGATAACTGTTTGGCTGCTTAACTTGTGCTGTTACATTCACAAATGTTTTAACCCCTTAAGAGCTGCTGTCGGCCAACGGTCGTCGCGTGCACTACCTTGGTAGTGCTGCGCACGTCCGTTGGCCGACGCGGCCCCACCCGTTATTCGAACGTTCAGCACTGGGCGCTGAACGGTGGACGCTCTAAACGGGTTAAATCATCTTTCGGATGTATGAAATACTAACCAAAAGAATACATTAAATCTATATTTCAGTTGTTCTGTATTTACATGCATGCATAAAATTAAACCTATTCAATTAAAAGATCATTTTTTCTTTAATTGAAAATACTTTTAACCCCTCAATAAAGAGCAAGTTACATCTATAGACTTACTGTCCAAAATTAGCACGATGAGGAGAAATGCATATGGGTGAGTAATAAACAAAGGCTCATAATCAGAATAAGAGCGCCCTTATGCACTGCGATAATTCCTAATGTCCTTAAATCCTACGGCATCAATTTGTAAGTCTTCAGTGGCTTGCAACAAACCTGTAACTAATTATGAGGAGTCCTCCAAATAATATAAATTTTTCATAATAAATCTAGTACCTCATCATGCTATCAATGAATGCTTGAAGCTTTACAAACTACTAAATCACTCTATGCCACCTATATTTAGCTGCAAGGTGTGTTTTGGAAGTCACCCGAACTAAAGTAAAGAAAAGAGGAGTTATTTATGCTTCAAACTCCTCAATGGTAAAAAAAAAAAAAAAAAAAAGCTTCTTTCTGACCCATCTTAAACGATTCATAAAAGATCAAATTAGGTTCTTCTCTTCTTGTTAAAAGTACACTGTTGACCTATATACATGTTAATCACCCACAATAAAAGTGTTTTTCTCCTATGGATATACCCTGCACCTCAGGCGCTGTTAAAATGCATCTGTTCATCTGCTCAGTATTTTGACCTGCATTTTTTCTTGCTTTGTAAATACATGTATAATTTAGTGCTCTGCTTAAGAATTATGCTGGGACTGGGACTCTTTTGAAAGAACAAAGGAGAATGAATGTAGTCTAGGAAGTAAATGAGCACCAAAGTAAATAAAGGTGCATACTACAGTCTGACAAAAGAGACCCATGACCAAACATTGGCATGATAAAAGAGACAACACTTGAAGAGACTCTTATTTAGGATGTGTCGACCTAACTATTTTGTTAACAACTATTCAAACACCCCTAATACATAGTAAAGTAAGCACCAACAAAGTTTAAGAAAACTGTGAAAATGTGCCTGGGTACCTAATAGCAAGGATACTATTTGTGAATAGAATACATTCTTCTTCTAAAAAAAATTGTCAAGAATTAAATATAAGAATAGTTGCAATGCCTCATTCACAAGTGTCCTCTTTTTTTAAAAAAGGGATACCTGACAGCACTTTCAAAAATAGTACTTCACAGCGCATAGCAGTAGAACCGTCAGACTGACGTTTCATTACACAAAAGTACTAAAAAAAACGACATCAATATGTTTGTGCTGTCAGGTCGGCTAGCTCTCCAGCACTGGGGTGTGTTTACTTATACTTCCCACCATACTCTGACTCACAAATGCAACACAGCTGCAAGATTGCATAATAACGGGATGCACATAATTATGTGTATATTTTTACTATTATCATGCACGGTTATATATTTTTTCAACGACTATGCCTTGAGCACTACATTGTTCTCTTTAAACTTCTACCCCTTACACTGTTCCCACACAATTAAATAAAATCCTCTTTCTGCTGTGGCTTCATTTCTCTATGTGAGTTCAGCAGCAGATGACTCCAAATGGTCTGCAAAAGATACAAAACAAGAAAAATGACGAAATCTCAGCTTGAAAGTAAAGTTGTACCTCAGTGGACTTTCTTAAATATAGATTGTCAATTTCAAGTGCAGAACTACACAAAAGACGGTGCAATAGAAAATTACACAGTTGCCTACATTTTTTAACTCGTCCACTAAAAATAAGAGCCTACATATCTAAACTTCCTAACTAGTGTTAGTTATTTTGAACCCACAACACTGTTTGAAATCACAGTCTTGCATCTTTTTCAAAATCACACCTAGATACTTCAAAATCATGGGTTGGTAACATTTTCCAGTGCTCAACATATACAAAAAGCATACAACTACAAATTAGTACAATGGATATATAATGAAAGATTATCAATACTTGACACAAACAAATTAAAACTAATAAACATTGGTAACGTATTAATGGATCTCAAAAAACGTTTGAAAGGGTGTTTTTTGTTTGTATCTATTAGTGAATTGAATAAAAAAACTAAGCATATGAACTAGATACCATTAAAAAGCATGGAACTTTACATCGGTTGGAGTTTTAATAGGCCTTTAATACAAAATGTAAAGTGAATCTAATGTCTCTCCTACTAGGGGTGGGGTTGAAAGGGCAGGCTATTCAATTATTTGATGATTAAAAAAATAAAAAGATCCCATGGCAAATACCAGCTTGAGCCATTTGGATTTTTAGGCATAAAAAGAAAGTAACTAATGCTGTTGGCATGGGAGGCAAGTACCTGTTCTGGGATAAAAAACGAAATCTTGAGATGGCCATCCTTATTAAAACACAAAGAATGTCCCTGTGGAGGATGAGAATTGTTGAGTTAAAAGTGGGCTGCAAGCCAGTTGTAGAAATGCTAACAATCACATTCAATTGCCACACAGGGGCAGGAATTTGGGGTATAACTGAAGTGACTTCACTTCAAGTCATTGAGGACAAATTTATCAAAAGGTTGCTGTCAGTCCCACCTTATTGTAATAATTTTATTGCACATAAAGAAATTGGTTTGCCATTTATTACTGATTACATCAAATCTGCGCCTCTTTCCCTTTGGCTTTCAGTATGGAAGAGGGGCACAGTGGGTCTAAACCAGAAAATCCTGATTGGTATCCTGAACCTGGACCACGTTAATAAAATTCCTTGGCTAGAGTATGTCAGGAAACATTTAACCACCCTAGGACTGGCCTTTTTATAAGACACATCGACTCTCTGTGAACATTTTCCTAGATCTAGATTAAAGGACATTTATCCAAATAAAGCGATTTGGGATAGGTGGGAAGGTCACAGAGAGAAATACTCGGTAAAATTTTATTATAATATACTGTAGATATTAAATCATTCTCTCTCTTATTTAGGGTTTGTTGAGAACAACCAGCATACTTTTATTTTGTCAAGATTTCAAATTAATTTTATTCCATTAATGCTGGGTCACCCTAATAATACATTTTCCGTAAGCAATTTACTGCCTTGTCTGTGTAACGACATGGTGCCCCAATCAACCTTTCACTTCTTATACTTCTGCCCCCTGTACGCTCTAGAGTGGAAGATTTTTATTTTCCCACTTTTAAAGAAACTCTAACTGCACACGTCAGGCTTAGCCTTGTCCACATCTTATCGATTAGAAATGCCATTAGTTTGTTACGTTCTTGCTTCTTTTTTTCTGGCCGCCCTGAGAACACCTAAGTTGCATAGTACAACATCGGTCACTTCTTAAGTCTACAATTTTTAATGATGTACCTGCTCCAACACAAGACTGCTGTTATATCTTTGTTTTAATCTGATGTTTTTAAACCCACTGGCTCTTGTACTGTATTCATCATTTTATTGGATCTTTTTTAATGGATTTTTAATGCAATTTTAATTGCAATGAAATGCTTTTGTATTGTATACGTCAATGCGAAATAAAGTTGGTTGACGATGATGAGTTAAAAGTATTCTCATTTCACATTGAAGGGTAGGGGACAAGTAGACAATTACCCCCCCCCAACCAGGACAATTTGCTTGCTTTGTTGCAGCACCCAGTGTAAAGTAGTGGATTAGACATTAGGAAGTATATTTTAGGCTTCATACAGCGCCTGCAAGACAGGGGATTAGATGAATAAGAGACCTTCACTTTTTATAACCACTGTTAGCACTGGAAACAAGCTGGAAAAAAAGAGAAGCCATTGGTGCACTATTAAATATAGATCTACCTACAGAAACGTAGCCTATCAATTTCAACTGGTCAAGTGTATTAGGTCGTTCTAGTTGAATGTGAGGACATGTTTGCTAGCAAGATTGATAAATGAGGGCTCATATATAATTGTTTCAAGCAATTCCACATCAAAGACAAGACACGAAATTTAAACAACTGCCTACAAAGGCCCTTAAAGTGGGTAGATGATCTACATATGTTTGCCCTTTGTCCATAGAGCAATGTTTGAATGATGTGAGCAAGTAATTTAGAAAACAATTTCCAGGGGCAAGTATGATAATAATTATTTCCATCTAGTGTGCAATATATGACTTTACCCTGATGAAAGATAGGAAATGAGGGCAACATCCTATTCCTATTCCCAGAAAACAAATGTGTAGAGTCTGAAGAGAAAAAGTACAAGGTCATACACAACAAGTGTACAAGATATCTTGTATTACATAGACAGGAAAATAAAAAGGTCAGTCAAACTTCTAGGGGATTTAGCAGGGTGAATGTGCCTCATAATTACATTTAGAACTTGGTGGTACTATATACTACTAGTTAATGCATACTTTCACAGGAGTAGCTAAAACTATGCACATACTGTGAGGGATGGGTGGCCTTTGGATGACAGGTGTTTTATTCAAGTCACACATGCACTGGTATACTTTGAAAGGAGTTTGAAAAAAAAGTATTATTAAATAAATCACATGTAGAAAAAGTCCAAAAATATTTTTAGTCAACAGAATGGAGACCAGTTGTGCATTCTTAGACAGCTGTTTGTGTTTAAGTTACAATGGAAAGATGGAAAGGGGGTAGATTCTATTCCACATGCATCAACTTCGGGTCGTATTTGTCTATAGACCACTATGTGCATCTCAGAACTTCATCCACCCCATGGGTTGGGTACGAACATCTAGACACGCCAATTATCATCTTGGCTTACACATATGGAACTATGCAAACATGAGGTTGCACATGCACAATAAAACCGATATATTTCATGACAGCATAATCTTTAGCATAGACACTCCGTTACGAGCTATTTGAACATAAACAATTACAGAATTGCCTACAACCTGTTCTCAATCTTTAGATCCACTGGTTCCAAAATGTCTTCTATGAAAAAGCGTGGGTCAGCAAGAACAATTCCACAGAGCAGAGTCACCGGTCTGCGTTTATCACGTTTGTCGTTCCTTTTCATAAATTCAACCACTTGCTTGGCATCCTAAATTAAATAATACGTCCTGTTTCTAACAAACGCCACTTTTCACTGTTTATTTATTTTACCAAGAACAGTGAAATATTAGGTTCATTCCCACTGTGTAATGAAATGGTTTCCACAACCTGTCAAATAACATAACTTGCAAAAGTAAGGATGACAAGAGCTTGTGAGAAGAAACTGTTTGATCTCGAAGACGACGACTGCTTTAATAATTTGATGGTTTATTTTCTCCTCAGATGTGGCACCTTGCTTCATGGAGACAAATCTTTTCTAACCATACATAGCCTAACGTATAGCTCCAATACTGCACCATCAGATGAAACATTAAATGGCTGCCAGAAACAGTTTTGCTAACAATATCAAGCATTACTTCGAAGTTGCTGTAAACGTTTTCTAGGTGTTTTTTTGTACGCACAAGCAAACCGAGACACACGACAAACCAACTTGTGACTGCTTATAGCACCATCCTATGGTGTTAAATATGCTAAAATAGCTTCATTACATTCTTCATGGCATGAACCACATAGTATGTGAGGTGAATTTGTTTATTTTAGAGACCTGTAACTGAATTTTCCCTCTGCTCTTTACACTTAACACTTCCTTTTTACATGTACTGGGCACAACACTGACCTTAGCATAGCCAGTACTAACACTGAAGTTTTGGAAACACCTACGTGTCCTACATATTCATTTTGGTTACTGATGTTTAGTGTGCGATGCCATAAAGCTAATTCAGATCACATCTCTGGAGGGAAATAGATCTGTCAATGACAACAAAAGTTATAGTTGGGCTATTAGCTGGACACATTAATTAAATGGTCCTTTAATTGCCATCTAAAATTCCTATAATCCTATTTTAAATAAAGATAATAGTAAGGAATTCAGCTCTTTAGTCGACTCTTACACCCAAACGTTCATCCTAATGGGTTGACTTTAAAACAGTTTCTCTGTATTTGAGCCATCCTTCAGAATCAACCTGACCTGCTCCTAGAGGATAAGTCTGACTTACAGACACCTACACCATATAGGAGGTAATGACTGTTATTGGACACATGAAGCAACAAAGTCTATGATTACATTTTATAGGCACTAATTGTACGACTGAACACCATTCAATTGGCAGGATTTGGAAGATAAAAGTATATACAAAATTGGAAAGTAATGCAGGAACACAATCCTATAGACTGTCTTTCAACTAGGCCTGTGCATACAGGGCCATTGGAAGTGCAGAAGGACAATGTAATACCTAAACCGTAACATGCTATTTAACAAAGAGTGGGAGGGGAGATTGTTAATACCCTCAAACCAAGCCAATTTAAATGACAATCTCTATTCTAATTTCACATCTAAAAATCTCAAGTCCAAATGGGAAATGAGAACGTGACACTTATTCACTAACACACAATGGTTGGATGTGTCAAGATGTTATGTAGCTAAACTAACATTTATTCATTTCTAGATCATCGATGGATAACATTGGGCACCTGAGACAGGTAAAGAACAGGACTGAGAAACAATGGAGGATGTTGGAAGTATCAGACTCTACAGAATAGGATGCAAATCATTTAGGATTGCTTGAAACTGTAGGACAGTGGGAACTGAAAATTCGAGAAAACTGACTTTGCATGATCTTTCAGTCTGCACAAATATATATAAACATGCTGCGATATAATTAACATTTGCATATTAACTTAACTTGCTTTAGCCAAACGACGTATTCTTACAGGTAGAGCACGAAGCAATGTTCTAGATTTCAACACTGGTTAGAAGGGATGTCAATAATAGGTTAGTGTGCATAATGGACAAACCGAATGATAGAAAAACTGTGATCTTTCAGATACTAGGCTCATTTATTGTGGTGCTGAAGCCAGATGTACAAGTGAACAGTCAAACAAAATAAAAAGGAAGTCCCTGAAGGGGAAATATTTTCCTAAAATAGAGTAAAAAGACGAAATACGTAAAACCAAACTTACAGGTTTACTTTTTCTAATCTTGGGTTTTTTTTTGATGTTTTATCACATTATTTTGTGTTTCTTATCGTACAAGTGTGCATAGTAACCACAAACTGACCTAAAAGAACCCAGAGTTGAAATTTCACTAAGTGTCAAGTTTAGATTATGGGGCACACATGCAAAGTGTACTGGCAAATCACTGACTATTATGAGTAAGTTCATTTTAATGTCGGCAGCTGCACTGTTTTATATTTATATTGTTTGTTTCAGCTTGGATAAGTGCCTCCAGCGAGAAGATGTGATCGCAGGTGGGGACAGTTTGGTCACTGTATTGACCTAAACAATGAAGGAAGATAAAACATATATAATTAGGATTTGGGTCTAAGGGCAAAGGGGTCATTATACTTTCAGGTTTCATTACTCATTCTGCGATGATATGGTAATGATACAACTCTTATTTTTGTATTTTTCTTCAAAATGAATACATTAAGTCCCATTGCAAGAAACTGTGATGGGTACCATGTTTGCTCCTTTATACACCAACCTATTCATGAATTTGTGTGAAACAGAGGAAGCCTGGTTCACAAAGGCAGATCAGTGCACAGCACATGCCATATTATGCCCAAGGTTTATAGCTGTTACAGTAGATAGATCTAATGAAGTTTCGCAGGACGACAATAAAGTTTTGAACATTAAATTTAATCTTAAACTGATGACTGACTTCTGAAAAGGAAATCTATATTTTTAGTTCTGAAGGCGCATATGTCCGACAGGAGCATACATGTGAAAATGCACAGAAACCATAGAGCAGCAAAGACTTTACTTTACTCAGACTGCATTCAGTTCAAACACCAAAAGGTGAACATCCACATATGAATAACCAGAGGTTGCTATCCATTTTGGTCCAGGTAAAGATGCTGAGAGAAATTATGTGTACATGCAATAAAGCATCTTTTCACACTCAGTCAGGGAGGGTGGAGCCAGTATTTCTAGGGAATGAGACCACGATACACCCACCTAATCTCTCGCCCAATAACAAATCTAGCTCAACATGAAAGGAGGAGTTGAAGGGAGAAAAAAGTTGGATCACAGACCGTCTGTCCGTTATATAAAGGGAATTCTTCGCTCATTGTCCAAAAAGCAGTTTACCTGGCTGGCTGTATACTAACTGATTTTTCTTAAATTGCAGGCAAACGGAGCTCATGGAGATTATGGAGATTATGGCTCCACTCAATCATGTAAGAAGGCTCTGACTTACTGCCACAAAAGACTGTGCTTCCACAACATGAAAAAGAGACAGTTACACTGGAAAGGCTCGAATGAGAACATTTTAGATCTTGAAAAACAAAATTAAATGTGCGTACTACGAAGGCATGATGAAATCTACCTATCCCTCCACTAAGTGTGAATACATAAGCAGTCCTATATCTAGTCTCAAAGTTATTCTTATCAGGAGAGATTGACACTTCATTGAAAAGCTATCTTCTGAAGCCTTCTAATAATGGCTCTTTTGTATTTTGGAGTCATTTGGTCAGAGGTATGATACTTTTTGTAAGACATGCCGGTCCATCCTGTGATGTAAAGAAAATGCACATTGGAGGTGGTGTCAAATTCTGCAGCTATTTCATTACTGCATCGCTCACCTAATGGCATAACCACTTTCCACAAATGTTTGGATGCAATACACCACTTAAATCAAATGATTCAATATGATCTATGGGGTCCAACTAGTATTACACAATATGCAGGTATGCACAGTGAAAGCTAGTGCAGATGGTGTCTATTGGGGTGCAACCTGGGCCGAAGCAGTCGGACAGCCTTCAAAATGGATTATGTTGACAGGCCCTTTTGTACCACTCGGAATCTGAAATGTGTAATATTCGTTTTAGATAATCTACAAGTTTAAGCTAGGAAAATGTTCACAATAAATATTAAAAATCTAAATAACATTGACTAGCCGAGGGACGCAACACTCTGCTTCTAAAACTAAATAACGATGGGAAATAAAAAACAAGGAATGTTGAAAGAACCCTTAAAAGTTATTCACCAGTAAAACAGACATGTATTTACAGGGAGGCAGATTACAATTATACCCACCTAGATTTACAAATGGAAACGTAAATAACATGATGTTTAACTATGTCATTTACATAGGACCCAGAAATGTGACATATCTTTCTTTTCTAACTGCCGAAAAATATAGGAACTAAAGGATAATGTGATAAAATGCTATCCTATGCAATTATGTTGGGAAGCAAGATATTAAAGTAACGTATACAGAGTCCAGTGGGTTATAAAATAAATGCATCTTTTAAAGTAAAAATAGAACAAAAGTGTGAGGTTACTTCTAAATGGCACAGCTGAATAACAAATATCTAAACCTTGGTAATGATTTGAATGTGGGAGCAAATAGTAATTTTTTTAACTGTAGTGGGAGAAACATGAGGTGGGGAAATCCTTCTAAAAGCATTCAAAAGTAAAAAGAACATATATGTTTATCTGGTGAGAGCTATCTATTTTCCTTGGACCACTTTCCAAGCCTTCAAGCAGTAATGCCGATGGTGTGTAGAGGACCCCCGTCAGGAACCAACCAACCTCTACAGCTGTTATAGAATGGGGTTAGTTAAGGCAGTCACTTTCTAACAGTACTTCCGTCATTACTAGCCTCTGCCTTTGAGTGAAGTTAGGCATACCTCTAAAAAGTACTTAGTCACAAAGCCCAGAATTTAAGTGGGGACAGTGTATGGACAGTTTACAAGGCACAGGGAGAACAGGACAGGATGGATAAAGATTTGTAGGATTAAAGATAGATTCTCTCTAATCTGAAATAGGAACAGGCCCTATTGCACAAGTTACTACTTGTGTAACAATATATCTGTAAGAGACATTAGTTAGTGATAGATTCCTTACCTTAGAATATTCCCAGGCGTCAGACTGGATCCGGAAATTTTTGCGTAGCAGTACCCTTGCGCGTCGGTAGGCGTCGTCTGCGGCTCCGCGTCCGTCGTCGGCGTCGTGGGCGCCGTGATGACGTCGTCGGAGTACTTAGACGACGCCTCCGCGTGCTGACGTCAGTTCTTAGCCACAGCTTTTCCGCGCCAGAAACGCAGAGCTATGCCAAAAACCAACACTGGTGCCTTGAAACTAGGGCCCTGAAAGGGGATGACCTTAACCCTAGATATCGGTTCGCAGAACGGGGAGGATGGGTGGGTCGGTAAGGAATCTATCACTAACTAATGTCTCTTACAGATATATCGTTACACAAGTAGTAACTTGTGCATCTGAAAGAGATACGTTAGTGATAGATTCCTTACCTTAGAATAGATACCCCAGCAATACCAACCCCGGTGGTGGGTCTGCGAAGCAATAATCACACCAGAAAGTCCTGGAGGACGGAACGGCCAAAGAAGCCATCCCTCCGGACTTGGCTGTCCAGGCAGTAGTGTCTTGCAAACGTGTGCAGCGAGGCCCACGTAGCCGCCTAGCAAATGTCCTGCAAGGGCACTCCTCGGCCCAAGGCAGTAGTCGCTGTGGCCCGAGTGGAATGAGCACTCAGCCCAACAGGGGGTTCCTTCTTTGCCAAGGAGTAACACGCCTGGATACACAAGATGATCCACCGTGAGATGGTCCGCTTGTGCACCGCTTTCCCCTTCTTAGCGCCCACGTAACCAACAAAGAGTTGGTCATCCACCCGGAACTGGCATGTGCGATCCAGATAGAAAGAGAGAGCACGTTTTGGGTCCAGACGGTGGAGCCTCTCTTCCTCTCTTGAGGGATGCGGAGGCGGAAAGAAGGTGGGCAAGGTGATGGATTGCCCGATGTGGAAGGCTGTGGCTACCTTGGGCAGGAAAGAGGGCCTTGTCCGCAACACAACCTTGTCTGGATGGACCGAAAGGAAAGGAGGTTTACAGGATAGAACCTGGAGCTCACTCACTCTCCTGGCAGAGGTTATGGCTACCAGGAAGGCTGTCTTCAACGTAAGAAGGTGGAGAGGACAGTTGTGAAGCGGCTCAAAGGGAGCGCACATCAGAAAGGTATAACCAGGTTCAAGTCCCACTGAGGCATCACAAAGGGAACAGGAGGGAACGTATGTGTGATGCCTTTCAAGAATCGATTAACAATAGGGGACTTGAACAAAGAAGGTTGATCAGGCAGCCTCAAAAAGGCTGAAAGAGCAGAAAGGTAGCCCTTGATAGTGCCCAGAGCAGAGCCCTGCTGGGCAAGAGAAAGAAGGAAGAGAAGAACCTCAAAACGAGGGGCAGAAAGAGGATCCACAGCCTTTGCTGTGCACCATGCCACAAATCTGTTCCACCTGCAGGCGTATACCGACTTTGTGGAGGGACGCCTGGCTGCCAGAATGATGTTACAGACTTCAGGAGGCAAGTCAAATGGCCTCAACTGTCGCCGCTCAATCTCCAAGCATGGAGGTGGAGACTGGACAGGTTCGGGTGGAGGACCGTCCCCTGCTGCTGCGACAGAAGGTCCTCCTGAAGAGGCAGACGAACCGGGGGATCGAATGACATACTGAGTAGCTCGGGATACCAGTACCTTCGTGCCCAGTCCGGAGCCACAAGGATGACTTGTGCCCGGTCGCGCCTGATCTTCTTCAGTACTCTGGGCAGAAGTGGTATAGGCGGAAAGGCGTACAACAGACCACAACTCCACTCGCGACGAAAAGCGTCTCTGAGCGAGTGCCGCCTTGGAAATTCCAACGCGCAGAACTGATGACATTGCGCGTTCTCTTCGGTGGCGAATAGATCTAACCAAGGCTCTCCCCACTGCAGAAAGAGACCTTGCGCCACGTCCGAGTTCAGACGCCATTCGTGATCAATAATGCACCGGCGGCTGAGTTCGTCCGCCCTGGCATTCAGACAACCTGCCAGGTGTTGAACCACAAGGGTCACGCCCTGATGTTCCAGCCATTGCCAGAGGCGCAGAGCCTCCTGGCATAGGTCCACGACTCCACCCGCCCTGTTTGTTGCAGTACCACATGGCGGTGGTGTTGTCCGTGAACACCTGCACTGCACTCCCTCGGACAGAGGGGAGGAATGCCTTCAGTGCTAGACGAATCGCCCGCAGCTCCAAAAGGTTGATATGGAGCCAAGACTCCGCCGGAGACCAGAGGCCTCTGATCTCCGCCTCTCCCATGTGGCCTCCCCAGCCCTGGAGGGACGCGTCCGTCACAACCACGTGCTCCAGTTGGGGAAGGGAGAGGGATCTGCCACTGACCCAATCGCAGTCCGTGAGCCACCACTGCAGCTGTCTCGCAGTGCCCTCCGAGATCAGGACATGGTCGGACAGGTTGCCCTGATGCTGGGCCCACTGAAACTTCAGGTCCCACTGCAGAGCCCGCATCCGCCAACGGGCGTGATGCACCAGAAGGATGCAGGAAGCCATCAGCCCCAGAAGCCGCAGCGTCAACCTGACTGAGACTGGAATCAGAGCCTGTATATCCCGAACCCGCTGTTCGAGCAGATAAACCCGAAACTGCGCCGAGTCGAGAACTGCTCCGATGAAAAGGAGCTTCTGAGAGGGGCACAGGTGTGACTTCGGCACATTGATGGAGAACCCCAACTGGTGCAAGAGGTCTGCCGTCGTCTGGAGGTGGGTGACGACTGTCTGGGGCGAGCCCGCCTTCAACAACCAGTCGTCGAGGTAGGGGAAGACTGAAACCCCTAACCTGCGCAGATGAGCTGCGACCACCGCCATCACTTTCGTGAACACCCGTGGGGCGCTGGTAAGGCCGAAGGGGAGCACGGTAAACTGAAAGTGCTCGTGGACTACCGTGAACCGCGGGTAACGCCGGTGGGCCGACAGGACGGGGATGTGGAAATAAGCATCCTGCAAGTCCAACGCTACCATCCAGTCTCCTGGATCCAGGGCAGATAAGACCTGAGCCAGAGTCAGCATCTTGAACTTCTCCTTCCGGAGGAAGCCGTTGACGTTCCGTAGGTCCAAGATAGGGCGTAGGCCCGCTTTGCCCTTCTTGGGTACCAGAAAGTAGTGGGAGTAGCAACCACGTCCTACTTCTGGCCCAGGAACGGGCTCGATGGCCCCCTTGGCCAAGAGGGGCGTAACTTTCTCCTGCAGAAGCCGCAAATGATCCCCGGACACGCGGTGGTGTTGCGGTGGCATGGCTTGAGGGGTCGTCTCGAAGGAGTAGCCCCTCCGGACGATCTGCAGCACCCACCTGTCCGAAGTGACAGTGCGCCAGTGAGAGTGGTGATGGCAAACCCTGCCCCCCACTGGCGTCACATGGGCTGAGAAGCACGGACTAGGAGGGTTTAGAGGCGGATGCTGCAGGGGAAGGTGTGGACTGGCCGTTGTCCCCGACCGCCTCCACAGCGATTTCCACGGCGATTTCCACGGCTGCCACTGCGCTGGTAGTTAGTCTGCGGCATGTGGCTGGCAGCACGTGTGGGGGCGCCCCTTTCTTGGCCACGAAAAGAACGAAAGGCACCCGTTTGCTGGCAGGGGGCCGAGAGGCCCAAGGACTTGGCCGTAGCCCTGGAGTCCTTAAAGCGCTCAAGTGCATGGTCTGCCTTGTCGCCAAAAAGTCGACGGCCATCGAACGGCATGTCCATCAGTGTGTTCTGGACATCAGCCGAAAAGTTGGCGGACCTCAACCAGGCGTGGCGTCTAATCGCCACTGTCGTTGCCATCGCTCTACCTAGTGAGTCGGTGGTATCCAGCCCACACCGGATAGAATATGTGGCTGCATCTCGGCCCTCCAGAAGGGCTTGGCCGAGTTTGGCCCGTACCTCCAACGGACACTCTGGCAGCACTTCCGCAACTGTCTCCCACAGAGAGTGGGTGTAGCGGCCCAAGAGGCATGCAGTGTTGGAAGACCGCAGTCCCAGACTAAGGGAGGAGAAGATCTTTTTTCCGTACTGCTCGTACCTCATGGATTCCCTGTCCGGCGGAGCCGACGGGAATGCGGTCTGGGAATTGGATGCCTGGATGACCAGGCTCTCGGGTGGGGTGGGTGGAAGGAAACATGGGTCGCCCGGGCTCGGGCGGTGGCGCCTGGCCACGTTCCTATCTACGGGCGAACCCGTAGAGGGCCTGGACCAGGTGCCCAAAAGAACGTCGGTCAAGGCCTTATTAAAGGGCAGCAGAGGCTCGGCCGAGCTTGACTGCGGTTTAAGGACCTCAGTGAGGTTAGTCCTCACGGCCGCGACGGGGAGCTCAAGGCCCAAGGCCTTGGCAGCCCTCATCAACACCACACTATAGGTTGCCCCCTCCTCCGAAGCCACAGTAGGAGGAGAGACAAAACCAGTGTCTGGAGAGGTGTCTAGACCACTGGCCTCCCCAAGTTCCCCTGTCCAGTCCTCCTGAGACTGACACTCTCGGGCCAGAGGGTCCTCAGATCCCTCCCAATCCTCCTCATCACCCATCTCCTGATACTCAGGGTTTTCAATTAATGGGGCCGGTTCATTGAAGTAAAACTCCCCAAGCGCCGTCGAAAGCGGCGCCCAGCGGCGCCGTCGAAAGCGGCGCACAGCGGTGCCGTTCCGACGTCAGAACCGGAGCGAAGGAGGCATCGGGGACACCGCCGCCCGAGGACGGCGCCGGAAGCGAAACCTGACGGACCACCGCCGGGGGGTCGTAAGGTCTACCGGCGACGACCCAGATCCCAAAGCGGGTCCAGTGAGGTCCTGCGGCACCGGGCCCGAAGGCGCCGGCGGCACTGGGACCGTGGGGCCCTGCGGCGCCAGCCAAATGCGCCAGAGACGTCGGAGCCGAAGCACCCGACGGCGTCGGGGCCAAAGCCCCCGACCCGCTAGGGGCCCCAGACGGGTCCGCTGGTCCCGAAGGCGCCGCGGAGCCCGTCTGGGAAGAGAGGTTCCTCGTGTCCATGAGGAAGCGCTCGATCTCCCCCGGCGTCGCGTCTTGCCCAGGGGTGTGGAGCAGGCCGCGACGCCCGCGACTCCGGCGGAGCAGCGTGGGCGGTGTCACCCGAACCCCCGGCCGCATCGCGCGAGCGTCGAGGGGAGTCAGAAGAGCGATGACGCCTCTTCGACTTCTTGTGTTTCTTACCTGACGACGACTTCGACCCGGAGGAGTGGTGCCTACTCTTGGAGCAGTGGTGGCTCCGGGCCCGCGACCTGTCCCTCGACCTCCCGTGGGACCGGGACCTATCACGGCGCGGGGCCGACTGCCGGAGTTCGAGTCGCCTGCGGGACCGCTCCCGCCTGGCTTTCGAAGAGAGGGCCCGGCAGTCTGAGCAGGCCTTGTCGTCGTGGTCGATGCCTAGACAAGTCAGACACAGGTGGTGAGGATCCGTGACCGACATCGTACGGTCGCAATGTAAATGTAAATGTAAATGTAAGGTGTTTTGTAGCGCGCTCAATTACTACGGGAGTATCCTGGCGCGAATGACCGCTGGGGAACCCGTCCTGGCTTTCCCTGTGAGATGGTCCCATGCTGGGTATCTCCAAGGTGAAGCCAGGCATCCCCGGCGTCTGTGGGGGGCCGTTGTAGAGATGAGGCAAGCTTAATGCCCAGAGTTACCGAGTGTGATCACTGCCCAAAGTGGGCACCGAGGCGAGAATTATCAGTCCGCTGACCCTGGTCCTCGACCCTGCCGCGTCGGGAATCGAACCCTGGTCCCGGGCCGTTCTCAGCCTCCGGGTCTGCCGCCTCTAACCAGGCAATCTCACAGTGCTTGAATCCGGGCATCCCTACGGCACTGATCGGAGTCGAAAGACTTTGAGAAATGATCAAAAGTGATCCAAAAAGTTAGTCAAAAATTGACTAAGGGTTACTGCTTTTTCCAGATCTGCACTTGCTGGTGCGGAAAAAAGAAGAACTGACGTCAGCACGCGGAGGCGGCGTCTAAGTACTCCGACGACGTCATCACGGCGCCCACGACGACGGACGCAGAGCCGCAGACAACGCCTACCGACGCGCAAGGGTACGGCTACGCAAAAATTTTCGGATCCAGTCTGACGCCTGGAGGTAGGGAATCTATCACTAATGTGTCTCTTTCAGATGCATACACATCATTCTTGGTGCATCGCAAGCTCGCGATTACCATCCACAACTAGTAGCACCGGCAGGACGGATTTGGTTTAATAATCTCCTATTTTATTACCATAGTCACTAATTGTACAGAAACATAATCTAAAAGCAGAAAGACATCGCGCAGGGTAGAATAAGCCCTTTATTCATAAAATTCTGTATAGCAGTATAGATTCAAACATAAAGCCAAACCCCACACTTTCATAGTCACTGCTCAGTCCAATGTATCTGGCACGACACTGCATTTCACTTAATCTGCAACCTTCACATGCCTATCAAAATTCAGGACTCTCTCTTTGCTTCTGTGCTAAATTCAAATGTTTAACTTGCCCAGCATCTGCAAATACACGTCTCTAAAAATGCAAACTTCAGTATTACAGAGAACACCATGACTACTGTTTGTGCACTTACTTTCTAACTACACCGGGCATGGCCACTTGAACATTTAGTCTGTCTTTGTCGGTATGGTTCTGTTGCTATGCAACAATGAAGGGGATGAACAGGTTTTTTTCAGGACAAGAAGTGTTAATTTACTCAAAGTTCCGTCACCTTGATTGGGGCGGTTACATTTGAAGAGTTTAGCGTTCTGCAAATGCGCATACTTTTGAAACAACAAAAACTATGTGCATGCTTAGCATCAAAAATGTGTTTTGTTTTCAGTAAAGTAGAACAGAGGGGCGGAAAGCTAGTCCAAAGGGGCCAGGTGTACACTGGTGGTAGTGCACTGCGGGCTGCTGTGCAACATGTCTTAAAGTATATTAAATAAAAGAGCTATGACGCGGCCAGCGTTGCAAAAGACAGCGCACTTTTTTCATTAGGCCGTGCTGCACAGCAGCCCACGCGGCTGTGCAATATGTGCATATGCAAGGGAGGGATCATCAAGCACGGACGGCAGTGGGAGGAGGGACACATCAAGCACGGACTGCAGGAGGCTGGGGTGTGATCTGAGCAAGCACAGACAGCATGAGAAAGGACAGGGAGTTGCACAGCAAGCATGGAGGAGAGTGGGGTGGGAAACCAAGCAGGGGCAATGGGAGGATAAAGCATCAACAAACAGTAGAAGGATGGTGGCGAGTGGTAAAGAAGAAATGGGCAGCACGAGGAGGGTGGGTTGAGGGAAAGAAACTGTGGACAGCAGAAGGAGGATGGGGGAGAGCAACACGAGGAAGGGAGCAGCAAGAGCGAGATGAGGACGGAGGGGAAGATAAGGGACTGCAGAGACATGCACTCTATACGAGGGCGTTTCAAAAGTAAAAAAAGATTGCCTACAGAAGCTTGAGGCCAGTGGAAAGACACTGGTCACAGACAGAACGCCGTACATGGCTATTGCTGCATGGCAGGGGCACACGCTAAGCCCCAGGAGGAAGCCACGGTGAGGAGGAGGCTCTGACCAATAAGAAGGAAAGAACCAATGGTACATAATGTTAAAGAGTGGGCTCTAAGCTCTTTTTCAGCTTTAAGTTTTTGTTAACACTAGATTTTGCTGACAGCACATGCGTGTTCAGCCGAAACATGCAAAGAATCAAACACAGATGTTCACTGCGGATCTCTGTGATGAGTCTGTGGATCAGTATTCCAAGGGGAGAGGTAGGTGTGTGCGAATGAATGGGCATGTGTGTTTATCGGTCCGTCAATAAGCCCCCAGGGGTTCTAAAGTCTTTCTGATAAGTAGTGTCTCTCCTTAATGAAACATGCTCTTTTATGAAGCGGATATCAATGGTAAAATGTCTTTATATGTCATTTTTGTATGCATATTTAATAGAAATGCACGTGTGATTGATATACGTGAATCAAACGTAGACTAAACTCGTGGCCACACACAAAGAGACTCAAAAGTTAGAAAGGAAATATTAAATAAATACTGAGGCTTACCAATTTAACAGAACAACCCGGAGAAGGGAGAATGAATTAGTAGGCATCTGGAACAAGATTTAAAGGGACCGCTGACAGAATAACTAAGTTCTGACTGGAGGAACTGCTGAGCTAGACATGGCGATGAATGATAGTCTCTGATATTGTGCTTGGAAAAGACAGGAATCCAGGACAAAGGGTTGAGAATATTGTGCATGAGCCAAACACAAGAATAACATCAGGTTGGACATTTATAGAAGCTAAAGCCTCACAAGCTTGTGCAGATGCGAGATTGAGGGCCACTAGAAAAGGCATGAAGCCAGATTTCATAGGGGAAAGAGAGCATTAGGGACCGTGGTGCCTCTGACAGTGGCCTTGGTGGTGGAAAAAGATAGAAAGAGGACGACACGAGCACAGATTGGAAAGGTTTCCTCTCACCAAGTTTGGAAAAGTGTTTTGCTGACATCTGGTGGCTGATTGACACATCTGTAGATTTCAGACACTTGCATACAACCTGAGTTAGGACACTTAATGCAATGAAGTGTTGACATAACAAAACGGTACAGCAGGAACATATCATACACCAACAGTCAGAAAATGAATAGCAAGTGATTCTTCAAGATCTTGCTTCATGCCACCATCTAAATCTTAAGTAGTGGAGATGTTCCAATACATAATTAAACAGAACTTCTGCTGAAATCAATGGCAACCAAGCATTGGCCAAGTTATAGTTTGCCAATGGAAAACTGGGTGATGGCTAATGATTGCATTGTAAGCACATGGCACAAAATGAAAAAAAAGAAAAGATTAAGCCACCTCAACATTGTTGGCATATGGGTATTGTCAAATATAAAAATCATTCACTGGCATTGCTGTTTTACTGTACAAGTGATGTTTTTAAAAAACAAGCATTTCCGTTGAACAATGCATTTTTTAAAATTCTTATTTGTGTAGAATATATGAATAAATCAACACTGAATCAAGCATACACATTTCAGGGATCTAAAATGTTAAACACTTTAGAACTTTTAAAAAGAAACAGAAAATAAATCACTATCTACCTTGGCACCAAAAGAAGAGGTAAAAAAATAGCCGGTTTTTAAAGTTAATATAAATAAAATAAAAACAACACCGTTTAAATCAGCTTTGTCACTGAAGGAAAAGTAACTATTAGTAGGCAGATGTGAACAGGTTTTGTGCAGTCTACGTGAGAGCCAAGGGGTAAAGACACATTCCCTTATGCTGTGCTGTGGTGCAGAGAAACAAAATGTAAATGATAATTTAACCGACCAATGGATTAAGGCCTCTGACCAGAAGCCCCTTCATCTGTATAATATGTATGGTTTGTTTGAAAAAACAATGGTCTGGAGAGACAGCTAAATCTGTCTCAAAGATGAAAAGTTCAAACCTTTCAAAGTAGAAGCTGACTGAGTTGTCCAACATATATGGTCAAATCCGTCCAGGTGGCAGAAACAGCAACAATGCCCTAAATACAGAATTGTCTAGGGGTGGGGACTTGAAATGCAGTTAAAATATGATAAAACGCCCACCACTGTGAAAATTAAGACTATTGGTTGGACACGGAGAAGGGAGCTTTTCTAAGCCACTGATAATGCGCCTTGTAATTTGAATAACCGGTACGGAAGCATGCCTGTGAACCCTTCCACATAGGAGGGTCCACGTCATTTCCTTTCTTGAAAAGCGTAACACTGTTTTAATTTTGAATGCTGAAATATGCAAAGAAAATATGAGCGCTATCAACGGAATAACCCTTAACATATTTTTTTTAACATACATCAAGAGTGACCAATGTTGGGTACCTAATTAATTTAGCTCAAAATAATAGGGTCTTGATGTGGCCCTCCTGGACTAAATTTGGACATTCTTGGTGTACTTAGATGTATTACAAAGGCAGTGAATAAGTAGATGCTTATTCCTCGGAGTTATTAAGGAATGTTTAGTACTATTTTATTTCACTTCTGACAGGAGTGTATGTTGAGCTCATGTAAAAATGTGTTCTGGGAGAGATAAAAGTGTGCTGCCTGACCACCAATCATTGGGAGAGATGTGGCCTAAGGCCCGAGCTGCCGACTTTGGAACTGGTGAACCAGGTTCGAGTCTGGGCGTCGGCTCAGCACCCTGTGATCCTGGGCAAAACAGTTAATCTCCCCTTGCCTAACACGGCAAGTATGTTACCTTGAACAATGTAAGTGGCGCTCACGTGCAGTGCTCCAATACCTTCGAGTCCAATTCCCGCTATACAAAACAGAAAAACGAAATAACTCTATTCAGGTTAAACATCGAAGGATGAGTTACTGAAACGAAATAGCTGACATTATTGAACTGCACCTAAATTAAGAAGGTACGACTGTCAAATAGAGCACTCCTTGTGTATTCTTTCCACAGAATTGCGTGGGGCCACAAACAGCCAGCCCAATTAATACGAACAATGATAGCAGAAAGTTATTTTTCTGATATGCTTACTTCTACAGTTTGTACATGTCAAAATGGTCTACGTAACAGGTGCTGATATTGCTCAATTAAATATTACTCATGAGTAACCTCATAAGGAAGAAAAGCTGAATGGGTCTGCTGGAAATCACACTCATGGCCTATGGGCCACATCAGCTATTAGGAGGGAATGCTTAACCGACTAGCCTAACTAGTACTCTGTAGCAAAAATGAAATTGGAACGAAAATGGCTTCGTCGAATATATAGTCAAATGAAAATGGCCTCACTTGACATATTCCAATAAGCATAGCCCCATTAAGCAGAGTATAATATATGCATATGTCGTGCAATATCGCTGAGTTTGTTCTCACCCAGTCTACTGCACTCCTCTCAAAAAGTTATTCCTGACAATCCTGCCATACAGTAATTACAGCCTGCAGACCTTAAAAGCTACTGCTCTCCAGGGAAGCAATTCACAAACTATGGTGGAAGAGCAGGCACGCTGTGGCTATTTCTGCCAAGGAGAGAGTGTTTCTATGCGCACCCTGTAATTCAAGTGTCCTGCAGGTGTTGCGGACAGGCAGTTACAAGACAAGTCCTAAGCAAAGACAAGCACATCTAAGACGTTCACGGGGCTAAAAAACATGAGAAGCGACTGAAATTAATGCAGGGAAGTAAGGCCCAGATTCATCAAACAAAAATCCGCTCGCAAAGGGGCAGATTCTCATAATCTGCCCTTTTGCGAGCGGTGTTTATGCATTTGGGATGCATCATCCCAAATGCAAAAATCGCAATTTTAGAAATCGCTAAATTGCAATTAATTGCATTTAAGGAATCTCAAATGGAGATTCCTTAAATGCAATGCATGAAAGTTTTTAAAATAGCGAAATCGCAAATAGGGCACGCAAATTACCATGAAGTACAACTTCATGGTAATTTGCAAAAACTTTGAAAAATGCACTAAAGTGCTTTTTTTTAAAGATTCATGTTGCGCACACACATGCCCTAAGGGCATGTGTGTGCGCAACATATGTTCACATATCAATTTCAGGGGTCTTTGGACACCCCTGCACCCTTGAAATCGCAATCTCAATTTGCGAATCGCTGATTGCGATTCGCAAATTGAGATTGTCTTCCCATTCATTCCTATGGGCCTCTAGGCCCTTAGGAATGAATGGGGAGGTATTCCTTAATTGCGACTCGCAATTTGCGAGTCGCAATTAAGGAATTTAAGAAATCGCTATTTTTTAAGTGATTTCTTGATGCATTCCATTTTGCAATTCCTTAATAGCGAACCAGTATTTTTCGCTATTAAGGAATCGCAAATTGGGTTGCTGATGCATCTGGGGGTATGCTCCTTTAAGAAGGTACTTGGACGTCTATCTATCTATCTATCTATCTATCTATCTATCTATCTATCTATCTATCTATCTATCTATCTAAATATAAAAACACACAATCACCATGATAGCCCAACGTTGGTTAGCAATTTGGTGATGTCCTCCTTGGATTATTGTAATGGGCTGTTTGCCAATGCACAATGTAGGGTGATTAATAAATTGCAAACGGTCCAGAATGCTGCCGCAAGACTGTTATCAGGGACCTCCAAATTTAAACCCATAACCCATGTCATCAGGAAGTACCATTGGTTAACGGTTACGAACCGGGTTAAATTTAAAGCTCTATGTATAGCATTCAAAGCTGCACATCAACAGGGCCCTCAGTTTTTGAAATATCCTTTATCATTCTACTGTCCTAACAGGCAACTCCGATCAATGACTGCATTTCAGTTACAGGTCCCAAGAGTAAAAACAGTATCTTGGGGAGACCGGCGTTTCATAGTTACAGCGGCCAGACTGTGGAACGCCTTGCCCCTACAGATCCGTTCATGCCAGACATTACTGCATTTCCGCAAGTTGATAAAAACGTGGTTGTTTAACCAATAAGCGGTCGCTCTCCTGTAAGCTGAAGTGTATTATGGTCATCTATCCTTCAGTTAGCCCTTGATCCTGCTTAGTTCATAGCGCCGAGACGCCCAAGGGCATTTGTTGCGCTCTACAAGTTTTAAAAATAAATAAATAAATAAAATAAATAAATAAATAAATAGGTGCCCCTGCCAGTTTTATCTGTGGACCTTTGTGTGTCCCGAGGAATATCATGTCTAGAGAAGTCACGGATCTAAAGCTTCGCCCAACAGACAAAGTCGGAAGTGACTATATTTTTAATGTATTCAGTCTCTGTCTTTGGTAGATGAGGCATTACATTAACTTATCTACTGCCCTAAAGCAGTCAACTTTGGACTCAAACCACGAAAAGGATCCTTTATTTGGAAATGTTCTTCTCTCCCATGCATCATACTCAAACGTTTGTGTGCTTCAAAAAGGTCAACACGAACAACAATGCCATAGAAAGAATTTCTACATCTGGGATTTAGTAATTGATGACCGAAGAAGGACAGTGAAATACATGGATTACTATTCTTACTACCAAAACAAAGCTAACCTCGGACTGGCTATCAATTGAACTGGTGGACAAAAAGAGAAGTCTGCTCTTGAAGGGGTCATGATAGACATAAATATGATTGGAAACTCTCTACAAATCAGATAGCTATCACTTGATCTCCCTCTACTGACCCCTCCTGTTGATTATCAACTCTAATGAGTCTTGACCTTAATGAATGCAATAACCAAAAGGTCCCAATGCCAGCTAATTGCTAAATTGCCTATTGTTTTTTATCATCACTGATGTGTTTAATCACCAACCTGCATCTCTCTTTAGGATACCCTTCAGACAGGCTGCGTTTTACATATAATCATGAAGTGCTTGAAACAAATGCAAGGCTTAAAAGTATTCATTCTTTGCTTCGCTCATTATGTATGTAATATTTACACATATATACATATATATCATGTTAATTGCTTTTTAGGTTATGATGTCTTAGATACTGTGCTTAGATATTTATTAGGTTTTAGGAGTTTTATATCCTAGTAATTTAAGAGCATGGATTTCTTTTTTAATCCGTAACTGTTCAAACGCCCCCTATCATGTCACATTCAGACGTACAAGCCAGGAATGAAGTAAAGCCCTATGGCAGAATTACATTTTTAGGTAGGCCTGAATGCATTTCAATAAATAGAAGTCACCATCTTCTCAATCTTAGGTAATGGGAGTCGTCATTTTCCTCAATATATGCAGAATCACTGTCATGTCTGCCATTGACACAGATATCTAACCTTTCTTTCTAAGAATCGTCAAAGTGTTAAGTGTTAAGTCATTCAGCTAATTACATAGATATAACACTGATGCAACATCAGTCTGGGACAAGTGTCTACTTATCAACATATCAAGGTTAAATAACAACAAATACAGACATATAACCAAAAAAGTGTAGACTGAATTAATGTCCTTTCACATTTTATGTTCAGAAGGAAATGTCTGGGATACACATCTTGATGCTCATAATCTCAGTCACACATTCCTAAATTTATGTCATGAATTCTAACCGCTGCCACGTGGCTACTTGCCAGGAGAGGTTCCTCGCCCAGATTACCGCACAAGATTCTGCCAGAGACGGTATCACCTACTGCCAAGGCACTTCGAAGATGCTACATCTCACTTGCTATGGGTAAAGCAGTGTCCTGGAGAAGGCTACAACCGCAGTGCTTGTTTGTCCTTTGCAGGCAACACTGCATTCATACCTCTGCCGATAACAACAGCTCTTGCTTTCAACAAGGTATATAGTAAGTCTCTTCTCCCTAAGAAACCCTAGACTGCAAGTTGCTCTGCTTTCCAGGCTCTCTTAGTGTAGCGTATCAAAGTAGGTTTTAGGGTTTAATGTTTTAAGTTATATATTAAACATATAAGACATTTTTATTTTATTCTTGTTGCTCATAACATGCCTTCTTATTGTTTTATGCTATCCTATGTAGTTTTAAATGTGCTGATAAACAGGTTTACCCTGTTGTAATAAATGCATGTGTATGTGTGATACTGTGAATAACGAAGAAACTTTGTTTCTGTTATCACTGTTCTCCAGATCACATAGCAAGGATTATTAGTAACCCAAAAGCAATAAATCTACTCCAACAAGATACTGATTGGAGTTCTGCAGTGGTACAGTAACCTGTCTTTCACATTCAGCACTGGTGCATTGAACTGAGTTCACCCATGGGTGGGAAAGCAAACCATGTAGATCCACGCCAGAGTAGTAGTTTATCTAACAGAAAATTCTGCCACACAAACCATTGGATTGAAAGGCAAAGTGGCTCCAAGAATAGGTCCTATTTGAAAATCAATTATTATATCCGCTCCTCGATTAGGAAAAAACATCTTCAGACAACTCAGACAGCCAAAAAAAAGCAGAGAAGTGAATAAGAGGCTTGTAAAAACTGACTATGTAGGACTGGTTCTAAATGCCTTGCAAAGGCTACCCACAGAGCCAGTCACATTTCAAATGAGCTGTCAGTTTTATAAACACTGCTAAAATGGAATCTCTCTACACAACTGGAGAAAGGGTAGCCACTATACTATAAAAGGGATCAAAGTTCTCATAACTTGTAACAGGCAATCTCAAAGCCATTAGGTATGGCTTTAATGTTCCATAACATGTATTTAATGGCACTCACACATGCTGTGTACAGCACTGCAAACACAATCAATGTTTACCCCATTAACCCCTTCCCTGCGGGGGTAACTCCCCCACAGTGCGGGGGCGAGGGCGGGAGTCGGCGCCGCGGTGCTGGTGACGAGACCAGCTCGTCATGAGTCACGGTGGAGCTGTGCTCATGATGAGCTGGTCTCGTCATGACCCCGCCTACTGATTAATTTGCCAGCACAATCGAACGTGGGCAGAGCAGCTCCGTTATGACTAGACCAGCTTGTCATGAGAACAGCTCCACCGTGACTCATGACGAGCTGGTCTTGTCACGAGCACAGAAGAGGTTAAAGCCTGCAATGCATTGGCTTTCCCAATGCTGGAACAAAATATCAAAAAAGAACTGCTTTGTATATGGAATGTATATAGGAGATAAAAATATTAATGTGTCAGAGTAAAGAATGGCTGCACTTTTCAGATGTAAAATGGTCCCTCGTACATTCCATTTGAAGACCTTCCTGGAAGGCAGAATGATACTACAAATAGACAACAGCATGAGCTGAGTGTAATACTCATGTGGATAGAGCCAAAGTCCATTTTATGTAGATTTTTTAGAACGAATAACAATAACTCTTGAAAAGAGCTGTAATATCAGCCAAAACCTAAATTTACCATCAGCAATCACACACACAGCGGTACTGCTGACAGACTTTACAAGTTAAGGAGCCTAAAGCCTCCAACACAGGGGACCATATTCATCAACACAACCTCATATTCAGTGTAGTCACCTTGTATTGAAAGTTCTTAGTCACTGGTGCACATGTGACTTAGAAGTAAAACATAAGAATAACTAAATAAATAAATACATGGCGGTGAAGTATACCTGCTTAGCCACACAACTACAAACTGGCTATTCTTACCCATTTACAACTGGGAAATAGTCATTAACACTGGGTGAGGTTTGACAGTACTTGGCCAAATTAACGGTACCCCAACAAAGGGAGCACATTGAGTTGAAACACCAGAGAAAAAGAGTCAACAGTTTATTTTACACTAGTTCATCTGGCCAAGATTTGTATCCGCAGTTCTGGCTGGTGTACAAGCTGACCAATGAATTATAATCCACGAAACAAGGGACACATTAAGCATGGGACTTGAAGTAGAGTGAAGGCTTAACGTAAGTAGAGGTAATGTGCCATAACCCTAGGGAACATCCATATTTTAGACGAAACATGCGTCCGCCATAATAACTTTCAAAAAAACTATCTTCCAAAGAATGATAATAATACAAATGGAGTATGTTGACAGGTGAGCTGTCAGCATATTTTTATACATATTAATTAGGGTGTATATTTGGTGTCTCTTTTAATAATGAACAAACCTATTGATGCCAAACGCTCCGTCCATCATTCCCTTTTGTATCGCTTTGTTCGCCCTAAGTTGGCAGGGTATGCTCAGACGTGAGTCCCTTGCTCACTTTGCCACTGGATTCCAGCTAGCCTGGCTAAGGACGGCTGCAATGCCAGAAACCGGTCCCAGGATGCTTGTTTCCGGTCCAGGAAGACATGGCTTTGGCAGTTCGGGCTGGACTGTTCCCATGAGGCACAGGGTCAGACTGATTTGCATATGGCCATGTCTGAGCTGGGGTGGCGGAGTGAGCTAAAGAATGGTGATGGATTAAATCCAGATCATTTGACTGGGGGTGAGTGTTTGATTTGCTCAAACGCTCCGTCCATCATCCCCTTTTGTATCGCAGTGTGTACACAAACTCCTCACAAACACACATATATATATATATTCAAGACACTACACAATTTAGGTCTCATCTACCTCCTAACAATCACATCTTCCACCAATCACCCAGACACCTCAGCTCTGCAGGACTCCTACTCGCACTGACCCCTTGCATAAATTAAACCAGATCAGGAGAAAGCGCATTCCCTTCCGTCGCTCCTAAAGCATGGAATGGCCTCCCACTCCATATCAGAGACTTCTCCTCTCTCTTAGAATTCAGCAAGAAGCTGAGGACCTAGCTTTTCAACTAGCCAACCTACCACCGCTAGGGCTAGGCACACACTCCTGCTCAGCACCAGGATACCCTTGTCGGTGATATTACACTATACAAATACACATAACGTTTTCAGTGTTCGGAATTGTCCTTTCTAGCACCCTTTGGCACAAAATGCAATGAATATAATACTACAACATATAAAAAGAACAATATAACGTATACATATAATACAACAAAATACAAGAAATAAACAGAGAAATAAGAACTGAATAAAGAAAAAGCTTCCAAAAACCCTTTTAAACTGGAGAGTTTTTCAGATTCTGACGGGGCAAGAGTGATTTTATGTCCTAATTTAGTTAGTGAAGGTCACACCACGTTGGAACCTAAATTGATTCTTGCATTCATGAAAAACGTTTGGCATGGTCTTCTACGTCTTTCCCGCCTACCCTCGCGAGAGAACGCGGCAGGCCTTCTTCCCAAGCATTAACCATTTAACTATCTTTTTTCACTCAGTCAATTGTGTATTTGTAAGAAACTACAACTAGGACAAATAGCAAGACATATCCGCAGTGGGCATGTGGTCAATTTGTGCATTAATGCCTCAGAGTAGACCAAATAATAAACTACACGTCATGCTGTGCCTCTGTGAAACAGTGTGCTCATTCTTACTCATTTGCATGGCGGGATCCAAGGGCCTTTTGTCTTTTGATGCGTCCCTTGGACCAGTCTTCAAACGTTGGCACGTGTGATAGCAATGTTTAAAATGTTATGGCTACAATTCACATTTTCAGCAATTCTCTTCCACTTACAAACTGCAATTTATTCTGTTTTTACTTTGGTGATATAATCATGTGTACTGTGTGTTGACAGCCCATTGTAACTGTCCTCAATCTGAATGCCTCTAAACAGCTCTTTTATAGCATACTGGCAGAGATTTCTTTTTTATCTCTTCGATTACTCATCACACGCTACACCTGAAACCACCTTTTGTACAATGTTGAAGATTCACTGTGTGAAGAAAAAAGAAATTGCAAAGAAACCGATAACAATGCATGCTTTCAATAAACCTTCATCACACAGTGCAAGAGGATATTAAAGGAGGACGCCACTCAAAAATAGACTTTCCTTCACCACAAAAAGCGCGCCCTCTTCCCTCGGTTAGTACTTTCTGTAAAATGAAAATTACAATATTCCAGTAGTAAAGAGCACTGATGGAAGGTCCTTAATGGAGCCCACTACTTCTTCCAACCATAATGGTGAAAAGCGGCCCATCCCCCAGACCCACGCCTTTGTATCAGCAGTGTAGGATGTGTTGCAGATGGGAGAATGGTAAACTGCAAACACTGATCCAACCGAACCAACCTTTAAAATGGAACGACACACGCCTCTGGAAGGAGAGCTGGCTGTTTTATATCAGCTAGGGAACCACATAAAAGGCACACGAGCCCACAGTACTCATTATAAATCGAGATACTAGTCCTAACCGTACACAGGAAGTAAAGATGCAGTTAACAAAAAGAATTAGGAGGAACCCTAGGCTGCTCTTCCACCTACACTTACTTATGTGCCCATATTTTGGAGTTTGCAGTGAGAGGTGTAAACACGGGCAATGGGTTTGCGTTGTAGAATCCGGTAAACATTACATTTATGCCTCAATAAATATTTGTGTTCGGTAGTCAGCCAAAACTATAACAAAGGCACGTGGATCCTTGATGGTGTCAAAGACGTTCACATCTTCAAATAATAAATATATTTTGCAGCCCTATTTAAGATATAGTTGTATTTATAAACCTTTAGGGGCTTATAAACTTCTTTTTCTATAAGGCAGACTCTCAGTGGCACGAATAACATTATAACATTCACTAGGTAGGTGTGACTGACAAACATTAGTCTGCTGATTTGCAATTTAGTTCACACTGTATGCAATAACGATATTAAATAACACAATATACTATTAGAATAATATATTATTACTGAAAAAAATAAAAATACCGGCCAGTAAACTTTTTATATTCTCATTCATAACATTTTGTGTAGCAGTTAGTTCTTAGCCCCACATACGTTTGTGTAACTTGTTAAAAATAGCACAAATTATAGACCACCAAACGTATCATGCAATCTACCCTTCAGTCATTTAACTACAGATTAATTTCTTCCACTAAATTCAAAATAATAAAACAAATCATCGAACTGAAACCCAAGATCCTAATATCTACTGTGTAAGGATGATGATGATGATGTCCTGGCTTTGTGCAAATGGGGTAAAGTCCCGTCAAGGCGAGACAAAAAATTGGCTCTACTCCATAAACATCCCCTGAAGTAACTGCCATCTTTTTTCATGTCAATTTTCTGGGGAGAACCTGTGCCGCTAAAAAGGTGGACAAGAAACTTGAAGGTTTCTTCTTCGTACGGATTTTGAAAAGGTTGTTGATTGGTCCTATTGTTAGTTGTATCTCTTAGAAAAGTAACTTGCTATGCCATATTTTGTTTTTCCTCCTCGAAAAATAAGATGGAGACTAAGCTGGTGCCTTGGTAAACTTCACTGTGATTAATCATTTTACACTTGCTGTACAGAGTATCAGCTGAAATACAGTGCACTGAGCGGCTGACAGAATATTACTGAACACCCCAAAAACGAATGTTTTGCTGTTCCCTTCCACAGCATCTTGAGTTTCTGATGAGCTGCAGATAGCATGTCTCATAGGTTAGATCCTCTGCATTTAATTTACACACTTGCATCATAACTCTATACCCAATTAGCTACCCTTGCTTGGGAAATTCAAGTTGTATGTCACTGTGAGGATCATGGACGTCAATTAGGGGTCGCCAGGGGTAGCAACTGCTACTCCTGTCTTGATCATTGCGACCCCTGCCAGTACCCTTGCGCCCCCTGGCTTCAACAGACCTCAATCAGAAAGGACTCACTGATTTATGTCTTTGTTTATTTTGGAAACAAAATAACTGCAGGGGAGATTACATTTAAATGCTAAAAATACTTCCATAATAAAGAGTTGTGATTTTTTTCTCTGCTTCTCATTTGTCTAAAGACAGAACTTTATGGCTTTGCTTGAATCCAGGGCCCCTGTCCTTGCTTTCAGTTTTGTTTATCCAATATTATAAAAGCAGTGAAATGAGAGAAGTCACAAGTTCAGCCAGGATGGAATTAACTGGCATGGGCCTCAAAGAAGGCTTTCTGATGTATTAGAAGAGAGTTCTTCTACTTCCCCTTGTACAGGTACCCACGATTTAAATCTAGAGTTCCACTCACCAGTCCCATATTGCAAATTGTGCCTAAACGTGGTAAGGGTGGGTGCTTTAAAGAGGCTAAACATAGTGCTAGGTGACAGAAATATAATGTCCTGTGACTTTGTCTTTGCCAATTTCAATGGCTGCAGGCCACAAGCTGTCTCTGTGCAGATGCCTATGAAGCAATGCTCTCAGCCTGACCCAGAGACTTCAACAGACAAACCACTGAGTCTTCAATAGGTAATGTAATGTAAAGTAAAGTAACTTGAACTTATATACCGCAAAACTGTCACCCTGCGGTATCCTGGCGCTGGGACTTACCCTGTTGTCAGTGTGCTTAAAAATAAACGGTTCGCAGATAATGAGTAACTTGTATACTATTCCCTAGGAAAAAGCCTTTATGCTTTTCCTGAATGGAAGCAGGGATTTGATTTGTCTAATATTCAAGGGAACATTGTTCTGGAGTAGTGCGGCTGCTACACCAAAAGCTCGGCCACCCGTCCTAGTCTTCTTGAATCTTGGGGTGGTTACCAGATTTGTGCTCGAAGAACAGAGATTTCTTCCAGGAGTGTAGGTCATATGGTGTTCCTTCTGCCTTCATGCAGAATGATAGACAGTTAAAAGAAATGCAGGTTGACATGTGACGATTGTATCACATTTTTATTCACACTTAATATCAATTGCTGTTCCACAGCTTGCTACGGTTTAAATGCATGCATCTATAATTTATTTAGAGTTGAAACGAAGAGCTCTAACATATATATGACAAGCATTGGCAAAGCCAATGGGTCTTGCCTTGCAAGAGCTATTGGCTTTGGCAATGTGTTTAGTCATGTTGTACAACAGCATGGCTGCTGTCCAGCAAGGATAAAAGTTAGTGACATAAAGAAGAGTGGTGTGGCATGGAGTGGAGTGGAGTGTCGTAGAGTGGCGAGGCGTAGTAAAAAGTGGCGTGGCACAGAATGTTGTAGAATGACATGGGGTGTCGTGGAGTGGCTTAGAGTGGTGTAAAGTGGCACAGAATGTTGTGGAGTGCTCTGAAGGAATAGAGTGTTGTAGAGTGGACGGGCATAGAGGAGTGGAGTGTCGTAGAGTGGAGTAAAGTAACGTGGAGTGGCAAAGGGAGTTGTGTAGAGTGGAACTGAGTGGCTTAGAGTGGAGTAGGTTGTCGCAGAGTGGAGTGGAGTAGAATAGTGTTGTTGATTGCAGTGGCATAGAGTGTGGTAGGGTGGAGTGGTATAGAGTGTTGTAAAGGGGAGTGGCATAGAGTCACATAGAGTAGAGTGTCGTAGATTGGAGGAGTGTAGTAGGGTGGTGTAGTATGTTGTAGAATAGAGTGGAGTTAAGTGGCATGGAGTCGCGTTGAGGGAGTTCAGCAGAGTGTCATAGAGTGGAGTCAAGTGGCATAAAGTGGAGTGTGCACTGCCATTACAGACATGCAGTTTTACTGATAAAAGTAAACAGTGGACAAACGATGAGTAGAAATGTCATCACCTAGAGTATTGATTTGTTTTTATCGAATTAAGATATTTGTTTCCACCACTCTTCAGAATTACCAAGAAATGTACTTCATTTGTGCTTTCCTAATTAAGATATATTTTGAAATATCTGCAGTTCTTATACAGACATTTACATTTTGTTGGGTGAGAAAAAAAATAACATTGTACAGCCTTTCGCCAGCACACCCCCAGTAGCCAACATGATTAGCACATAAATCCTCTCACTTTGAAGTCACAGAAAGAAAGGTAAACACCAAGCTCCCTCAGAAAACAGAGACTGACATTTGACCTCTGTTTTTGAACAGACAGCAAAATTGACACAAATTTATAGACCCGTTTCCATAAATCGAGTACTTGGGAACGATACAGTAAACAAGGGATGCTCTATGAAAGGGGCAAATTCAAGCTGGACAGCCTAAAACAAATAAAGCCAGCAAACAGAAACCAAGCAAATGTCAATGATAAGGAATGGGTGGAATGCATTCCCAGCGAAGCTTTCCGAATGTCCATAAGATGTCTTTAGCAAACGAGACGTCTAGTAAGCATCTAACCCTAAACAAGGAATTAGTAAATAAAAAAGCTATGATTTGGGTTGTTTGGATGGACATTAAAAGTATTAGGACTGATACTGTAGTAAAAATGTTCTTACAGTCCGAGCCAAAGGTGGACATTCTAGCTGACAAATGATAAATGTTTTCGATCAGCTTGAGCATTCAGTGATTTTTAAACATATAAATTGCATTTCTAGAAGTACATTAGTGTTTCAGTGTATGCAGTTTGACTTGTTTTCTTCATTTTTATGAACACCTTTTCAGTTATCTATTGATATCATATGAAGGGGAATACAGTTCGAGAAGAACTAGTCTACTTCCTACAGTGCAAAGCAACTGGGGTGCAATGTTTCTTCTTAAAGAACAAGGTTACTTCACATTGTTTACATTCATTGGGATGAACATGTCTATCTCAGGGAAGTTATGTACTTCAATAAAAAAAATCTCTGAAGTCACAAATTTAATTTTTCAATCCATGCAATGTCAGAAATTGTCAATTATAGCCCCAAAAATCCTATTCTGATCAAATTTGTATAACTTAATTGGTGGTGGGATAGCTCCACAGGCTAAATGCTTGCTGCAGACGCCTTGTAAAAGGCAAACAGTCACAGCTGCAACTCCCAGGGAAAAGGCTCAGTATCTCACTCAAGAACTACTATTATTACTAAAACCCCTCAATGATGTTGAGTGTGCCGGGGGCGTGGCTTGAGAGCCGATGGCGGAGGACGCGTGAGCCTGCAGCTCTGCGCTAGCCCGCGGGTTATCCTGATCGGGGGTCCGCGGTAGCCCCCCAAATTGGCCCCGGTAATGGGGAGCGGCGACGGCGCTTGCCCTGGCGATTTGGGGAGGCTGGCGCCCCACGGACGTGCTTAAAACCATGCTGCGGCCCCGGGCCTGAGACGAGACTGAGACCTAAAATGACAGCGGCCGGGGAGCGGGCGGGGCGTCGGAGCTCCGCGGATCCCCCTTGGCGCACCTAGGAGACCGGGTGTAAGAGCGGATTGCAGCGGGGGTGGAGGGACGGTTGTGGAGCGGAGCCCCTCCCAGGCGGCCTGGAAGATACCAGCGGCAGCGCCTCACAGTGAGCAGATGCGGGAGCCGGTGTTGGCCGGCGGCTGGTCGAGGGTACCTCTGGACTGGGCCGAGCAACGGGCCGGGATATTGCCTCCATCTGAACGCGGGAACCTGAGGGGCAGCCGGACAGCGGGCAGAGGCTGAGCTGAGCTGGGGGTGCGGGAGCGGCGCGGAGGATCGTGAGCGCCCCCCCTCTCTTCCAATAGGATCCTTTCTGCTACCTCCTTGACAGCGGACCTCTGGGGGGCAGCGGACAGAGGTGCGGCCGGCCCGGGCACTGAGGGACATGCCCGGGACCGGGAGGACGCCACAGTTCGTCGGGGCATGGGCGGCAGAGGACCTGTCCTGCTGCCTGTGTGGAGGCAGCAGTGCTGCCAGAGCTGGGGCGAGGCGGCCCCTCGCCCTATGCAGACACTGGTGCAGTCGGTGGATTCGATTATTGAGGGCACCTGGTGCCTGACCTGCCGAGACGCGGACATGACCCCTGCAGGGGACCCTGCACTGAGGACGACTTCTCCTTCCCAGCCTCGGCGGACTTGTGGTGCCACAGGCGGACCGCCTCTTGCTTTGCGGTGAGCGGCTTCAGTGGGAGGCCTTTGCATGCGTGGCAGGGTAGCGCGGAACGGGAGCGGAGAGGATTGCCTATAGCTAAACTGTTGGGGACCCTGCAGTTGTTGGACCACCTGGGTGGAGTTGACTCGCTGTGGTGGCCCTGCCGGGCAAGACCCTGCCAGATTTTGGGGACTTTCTGCCGCGGGAGCCGGGTGAATAGCGGTGGTGCTTGGCGGTCACGTGGCCCCCTCAGGGGTGTACGCAACAGACTATCCCGAGATCGGAGGAGGGAGACTGCATCCTAGATTGCCTGGGCCGGCGGCCCCTGAGCATGGGGAAACCCGGGGGAAGCAGGGGGGGACCTACTTGGACAGTGCGGAACCAGATGTGGAGCGGGGACCGCGGGACCCGGACCCCGTCCCTCCTAGGTTGCTCCCGCAGCACCAGGTGGACCAGATTCTACAGGCTATAACGGACACTAGAACGGCCCTCCAACAAGACATTGTGCAGGTGGCGACGGGCCTGGGGCTCTTGAGGGCTGACCATGCTAAATTATCAGACAGAGTGCGACAAACTGAACTCATACTGAAGGAAGTGGGCACTGCACAGCATAAGTTTGATGGTGGATGTTATGGCCCGGTTGCAGACCTTGGAGAAGAGAGCGGACAATGCGGAAGGCCGCAATAGGAGGAATAACGTCGGAGTGGTGGGCTTGCCGAACGGATCGAAGAGACTGATATGGTGGCCTATCTGGAGCGCTGGTTCAGGGAGGTGATCGCGCCGGAAGGCCTGTCGCAGTTCTACACACTGAAGAGGGCTCATAGGGTGCCAGCGTGCCCGCTGGACCCAGGACGCCCGCCTCGACCGGTGGTGGCACGTCTTCCCCACTATAGAGACAGGGATCTGCTCCTTCAAAGGGCCAGGACATCTGGCCCCTATACTGTGGACAATAGCAAAGTCACGCTGTTTTCCGGATTACACGCTCGAGGTGCAGCGAGCTAGGGCCTCTTTTTGGCAGTCAAGCGGGCACTACGCGACAAAGGCTTGCAATATTCTCTGATGTTCCCGGCTCGGCTGCGGATAGCCCTGGATGGCAAGACACACTTTTGCAGTACTCCGGAGGAAGCCTCGTCCTGGCTGGAGTAATATAAAGCTGGCAGGGGCGAGGCTGGGCTGCCCTCGAGGCGACCGGCGCTGGAGCAACAACTTCGTAGATCCCGCCGTAACCAGAGACGACGCTCGGTTCCTGGGGGCCCTTCATTATCCCAAACGGAGGTGGAGCGGCTGGCAGCGCTGCAGGCGGTGGCAGTAATTGCTGGTCCTCCCCGGAGCTGGATGCTGGATCTGGAGAGGAGGCTGATGGAATTGAAACTGAACTGTCGGAGTCTGGCAGCCAGACCCTCCCTAAGGTGACACCGGGCACGGCGGATGACATGGTGGACACTCCATGAAGATGGGGTGGCTCCGAGACTCTGGACCTGTTATGGTTATTGATTGATTCGAACTTCCTGGAATGTTGGGGGACGGGCGGCTGGGGCCTGGGGTGCCGGGGTCTGGGGGGAGAAGCCTGGCCACCAGTGGAACTGTTAATCATTGATACAGGAGCAGTGCTGCTTTCACCGCTGGGGGCTTGATGGCTGATAAGGGGCTGAAGCTGAAGGGCCTGGTTGATTTTTGTTGTTCGTTAGGCTCTAACTGACCCCCGCCGGATGGTCCACAGTTAGTAAGCCTTGACATTTTGTGAGGGCTTTTGTTGGGAACAGTTTAAATGGGATTCACTATGTTAGTGCCTGTTCTGGGGAGGGAGGGTCATATGTGGGGGGGTCTGGGGGAGTTGGGGATATGGGAGGAATTAGTTTGGGGATGGTACTCACCGGCGTGGCTTGGAGTGACCAGTGGTTCAATGTGCCTGTACATATTGACTATGGGGACATTACCTGAGGGGCTTACACACGATGCGGCGTAGGCATAAGGTCCACTCCTACTTGGTACGCAGGGGGGCGCAGATAGTATTCCTGCAAGAGACGCACCTGACTAGGGCTGAAGGGGTGGCGCTGCAGCGTAGATGGCGTGGGCAACTTTATTATACTACCTACTCAGCCTTTGCGAGGTGGCGCTGATTTGGATTAGGGCCGGGGTTCCTTTCCAAATGACTGAGCAAATGGTTGATCCTGAGGGCCGCTATTTAGTGGTTGCGGGACGCCTTCACGGGCGGGACATGACCCTCTGCAGTATTTATGCTCCCAACGTGGAGCAGGCGATCTTTTTCACTCATATGTCTGAAAAACTGGCGGTTTATTTCACGACCCCGGTAATAATGGGGGGAGACTTCAACTCCATAACGGACGTGACCAGGGACAGATCCCACCCCCCGCTGCCTGGCGCCCCCATCCATAGGCTTTCAAAGGTCAGAGCACAGTGGCAGGATAGTTGGGGACTAGAAGTTATATGGCGGACGCAACATCCAAATGAACGTGAATACTCCTACTTTTCGGCATTGCACGAGGTACATGTGAGGCTTGACGCGGTGCTGTGTAGCTCCGGCCTAAATGCTATGGTGGTACGAAGCGAATACCTGGCGCGCACTATCTCCGATCATAACCCACTATTGGTGAGTTTCTGCTGGGCCCAGGAGCGCCCAGCCGTGCCGACCTGGCGATTGCGTCCAGAGATGCTGGAGGACACGGTCTTCCGTGCCGAGCTAGTAACGGGAATAGAACGTTATTTTGCAGATAATGAGGGTACAGCCACAACAACTACCCTAGAATGGGATGCCTTTAAACTGGTAATCCGTGGCTTGCTTATTACCAAATGGGTGGGCGTACAGAAGTTGCTGTTGCAGGAGATCAACACTACAGAACAGACACTTAGGGAGGCAGAGAGAGCGCACTCGACCGTCCCTGAGGCCCGGGATCTAGTGTTGAAGTCAAAGGAGGCTGTGACGGTAGTCGTAGAACGCTTGCGATGTTTTGACTATAGGACGTACCTAGCCTGGGCGCATGCCGAAAGAGAGAAGGTGGGTACCTTATTGGCTTGGTTGGCTGACCCTGTCCCCCGCAGGGCCCCCATCCTGGCGTTGAACTCCCCGACGGGTCAAACGGAATATACCCAGCGTCAGATTAATACCCACTTTCGCAACTTTTACTCAGATTTATATGATAGCAAGCTGCAGACTGGTGAAGTAGACATCCGATCGTTCTTAGAGGATTTGGAGCTTACTACATTGGAGGCAGAACAAGCTGATTCCCTTGGCCGAGACATCACACTACCGGTAATTAGAAGCTCTATCAAACATATGGCGCGAAACAAAACTCCGGGAATTGATGGCCTGCTCATAGAGTTTTATGCGATGTATGTGGAGCTTCTGGCCCCTAGGTTATTATCGGTCTTTAAAAAGGCTAGAGAACTAGGGATATTGCCGGCCTCGGATAGAGAGGCCATCATCATTCCCCTATTGAAACCAGGGAAGACCTCCACAGACCCTGCTGCATATCGCCCCCTGTCTATGCTCACCTCCGATTATAAGATTCTGAGTCACATATTGGTTACCCGGCTCCTTCCGAACATGGTGCGCCTGGTACATCCTGATCAGGCGGGCTTTATCCCTACTCGTAATACTGCGGGCAGTGTACGCTGACTAATACGCATGTTCGGAGAGGACCACGATGGGGACCCAATGGCAGCAATCCTATCTGTGGATATTGCAAAGGCGTTTGACAGTTTGGAATAGCCCTACTTATTTCTTGTCATGAGAGCTCTCGGGCTTGGGGACGGTTATGTTCGCTGGACTGAAATATTGTACTCCTCGGCGTGTGCGAGAGTGAAAGTGAGGACAGTTGTATCCTCCTTCTACCCAGTGGGCCGAGGCACACGGCAGGGGTGCCCGCTTTCCCCGCTGTTGTTTGCCCTGGCCATAGAGCCATTGGCAATAAGGGCTAGATTGGGGAGGGCATTCCAGGGCTTACAGCTCCGGGGTCAGACGCATTTCATATCGTTATATGCGGATGATCTCCTACTGTTTTTAAAGGATGCGGGGGATGGATTGGAAGGGGCTCGAGCACTGCTCCATAAATTCGGGGACGTCTCCAGACTTAGAGTCAACTGGGCGAAGACTTGTGTTTTCCCGTTTAATCCGGCATGTGGCCCGCCTGCAGCGGCGCAGGGCATCATGTGGGAACCTCACTGTCTTCCTTATTTAGGGACACATATCTATCACTCAGGAAAACCTACTAGATGGCAATATAGGTTGGGCGATGCGAGGCCTCAAGAATAGCATGCAGTTCTGGGGGAGACTGCCCTTGCTAGTGTCAGGTCGGGTGGCCCTGTTAAAAATGGTAGCACTACTCTATTATTTTAGGACATTGCCGGTATGGATACCCACCTCCCTGTTTCGACAGCTTAGGTCCATGGTGGGTGGCTTCATCTGGGGAAGAGGCAGACGGAGAGTGGCACTGGACACACTGACCCGCTCGAGAGAGGAGGGGGGTCTTGAGGTCCCCGACTTCGAATTATATTATCTGGCCGCACAGTTCCAGGTGCTAACTCAGGCGGTGGCGATGGAATTCAGGGGCCCTGAAAGAGACCACAAACCGGATATACGTCGGCATGTGCTATTGTTTCTTATACTCCAGCAGAAATTGCATGTAAATTCGCTGTCCATAGAGGAACGCACCCTACAACTCTGCTGGAAATGCTATTTTGGTCAAATCAAAGTGCGGACCCCCTACACCCCGGAAATACCACTAGGTATGTGTACAGCCCTGCCACACGGAGGGGACTGGCTGGCGCTCACGGAGTGGGAGTCCCTCGGACTACAGGTAGTGGGCGACCTGTATGAGGGTGGCACGTTGCTGCCCTATAGTGAGTTGCAGGAGAGATTCGGGCTTCCACGCGGTCACTACTTACTCCATTCGGCCCTGACGGCTGTGGTGCGGAAGTACTGGGGTGAGGAGCAAAACAAACAAGATGATGGACGGAATGTTGCTCAATGGCAAAACATTCACCCCCAGTCACAGATCTGGGTTTAATCCATCGTTATTTTGCTCACCAAGCCACCCCAGTTCAGACGTGGCCATATGCAAATCAGTCTTGACCCTGTGCCTCATGGGAACAGTCCAGCCCGAACTGCCAAGTTATGTCTTTCCTGGACCGGAATCAAGCATCCTAGGACCGGTTTCTGGCTATCAGCCGTCTTCAGCCAGGATAGCTTGACTCCAGTGGCTTAGTGAGCAAGGGACCCACGTCTGGGCATACCCTTCCCAAATAGGGTGAACAGCAAAACAAACAAGATGATGGACTGAATGTTGCTCAATGGCAAAACATTCACCCCCAGTCACAGATCTGGGTTTAATCCATTGTTATTTTGCTCACCAAGCCACCCCAGTTCAGACATGGCCATATGCAAATCAGTCTTGACCCTGTGCCTCATGGGAACAGTCCAGCCCGAACTGCCAAGCTATGTCTTTCCTGGACCGGAATCAAGCATCCTATGACCGGTTTCTGGCTATCAGCCGTCTTCAGCCAGGATAGCTTGACTCTAGTGGCTTAGTGAGCAAGGGACCCACGTCTGAGCATACCCTTCGACATAGGGTGAACAGCACCCCAGTTCTGGGGTGAGGGCCTTTCGGAGCCACCGGTAAGCACGGCAAGCCAATACCCGGTGATGGCAGCGGGCACTTACAAGGCAGTCACCTGTTTATATAGGCGCATGCTTGGAGAGGTATCACAGCCCTGACAGAAGCTGTGTGACCACTGGACGACAGACATTGGTAGAGACATACCGGACCCGGCCTGGTCACAGATCGTTAAGAGGGCATGGAAGAGTACCAGAAATGCCAGATTTCAATGGGTCCATTTCTTCATACTGCATAGGGCCTACCTCACCCCGGCGAGGATCAACCAATACTTTCACGTAGATACAGCGCAGTGCCCTCGTTGTAGGCTTGCGGACGCGGACCTGCTACATATGTTGTGGGACTGCCCGCAATTGGGTACATACTGGGAGGATGTAGTGGAGCTACTAGACAGGGTCACGGAAAGGCAGATTACACTGGATAAGGGTGCTTGCCTATTGCATTGGTTCCCCCATACTACTAAGACCAAAATATCGAATAAATTCCAAGACCTGGGGATGATGTTGGCCAAAAGAGAAATCACAATCAATTGGAAGGCTGCAGGGGGGCCTAGTTATGCTAGATGGAAGGCTGCAATGCTTACATGGGCGGGGATTGGGAGTGCGATTCGCCTGCAACAGGCCCAGAGGTCCCACAATGAGAAAGCGTTAGAGGCCGCCCGGGTGTGGGAAGCCCTGGTTACGGAACTGAAGGCAACTGATGCGGATTCTGGGTTGGATCTGAGTGTGCACTCAGGGAGTGGGACTTCGCGGACGACAGCAACAATATAAGGAACGAAAGGTATGAGTGTGCCCCCTTCCTTGTCATGGTCATGATCTTTCCTGATAACTGTATGTATGATTCCCTGAACAGTCATGTAGCTACAAATGCTTTCTGGGATAGGTTACGCTGTAGTGGGTACGCCGGTGAGAGGGGGGGACGAGGGATGGTTATGGGGGGGGGGGGGGGAGAATAGTTGCATTAATATTGTATAATTCTAAAGCACATGTAAATATATGCTGCAATTGGCTGCACAATTAGACATAGGAGGATTTTGGGACCGCCCAAATGTTATTGGACAACTGTTCATGTTTATCTTGTCCTCGTACATTGATGATATTATTGAATGCCATGTGGCCTTCTTGCTATTTCAATTGAGACAGTAGTGCTTGTTTGATAATACTAAACTATAGACTGTGTTGATGATGGTTGAAAATTAATAAACAGATTTAAAATAAAAATAAAAATGATGTTGAGTGTGCTATGCAAATGCCAAACATATTAAGTGTATGTAAAACCAAACTATCACCATTTTAAGAACATTTTGTCTGCATGTCTATGCTACACAACAAAATGATTAAACTGATCATGATGTCATTGGAATAGACACCCCAGTGTCTTGAGCACACAGTTGGTTGTTAGAGGCAGACCCACAGGATTTGGATGCTTTATGGGCAGAGTGAGCATACAACATACAGATCATTTCTGAGGTGGCGGAAAGCCTCCAAAGATACTCTTTTGAAGCTCTAATAGAGTATGAAAGACTATATAGGGGAATATGAAGATTATGCCTGAGCAAATGGCAGTGCTGTACTGCTGGTCAATGAATGTCTTGCCCTGGTCTACCATGTTTGCACATCTGCCATAGCATCGCAGCACCCTATTTAATTTATGGTTGGTAACTTGAGTAACGTTTGTCTGCTCTGGTATTTTTTTCTGTATGTTTCATTATTCTTGTTTTTATTGTAAGTGTTTTTGAAGGTAAGTGATGTCACTCTGTAGGAAGCAGGCTCTGATTATACTATACCAAAGTGAGGTGTAGTGTGCATGGAGTCCAGTGCAACCCCAAAGGTAGGCAGAGGTAAAAGTAGATAGCACCTTACTCTCTATTTGTGGTAGTGTGGTCGAGTAGTAAGCCTTTATCAGAGGACAGTGTTAAGCATTTGTTGTACACACTCAGTCAGCAAATGATGTCACACACTCAAAGACTGAACTTCAGACCAATTGTTTTTGTATAAAAATATTCTTTTAGTTATTTTATTTTCTAGAACCAAGCAAGCCTGGCACAGGTAAGCAATAAATGCTTTACAGTACTAATGCAGTAGTAACACAGTTTGGATTGCAATTGCATATGCACTTTGTTTTGATTACAGTACTGATACAGAGAATACAATGCTTTGGAAATACAGTATATATACTTAGTATAGAATTTTTAGTAAAATGACCAGTAAATTACTTTGCAGTTTACTTTTCTTACACAGTGCAGTATACCTGGATACTGCACAGGGACATTTCCTGTAAACAGGTGAGTAAAAGGGTTTTGTTATTTAGAACAATTTTAAAAGGATTTCTTAGATTTTCCACCTCCACACTTAGAAACTTTTCAATGTTATCCTATGGAGGAAAATAGTGCTAGCAGTTAACAGGTAAGTTCTTTGCAGTGGGAGTTGGTATTCTGGGGTTAGACTTAGGGGTCCCCTAGGGTCACGGGTGCACTTGTGTTACACCCTCAGCTGCACTAGGGCAGCTGGGTGCAGACTGCTGAGGCCCGCTGTTATCCAATGGGGGATAGGGGGGCTTCTGGTTGGTGGCTGCTTACGAGCAAGCCACTAGGTTGTGGGAGCTAAGTTACTGGACTTAAGCTCAGGGCAAAGGGGGGATCAAGCCGGCACAAAAGGTGCACCCTCAGCGGCACTAGGGCACTAGGGTAGCTGGGTGCGGAGTGCTGTTTTGGCGTTGGGCACCCTGTAGCTTTCAATGGGGAGTCTCCAGTTTGCAAACACACTGCAGGCTCGGGTACGAAGGTCTTCTGAGTGCGACCACCACTTGGAGAGGTAAGTTGGGATGTTGGGGGTTGGTTAGGCACCGTCGGTTGGTCCACCCAAGACCGTGGGGCGTCGGGTGCAGGGTTGCCTATTATGGTCGGATCTTCTTACCAGCTCCTGGTCGCGGTTGGCGAGACCTTCGATTTGGAGGCTGCAGGTGTCCGCTGGATGCTTGAGGCAGGTCAGGATCGCTGGGGAGTCCTCCTCTTGGTGTTGAGCCACTCAAACTTGTTGAGTGAAGAGTGGTGCAGACCTGCATATCCTTGCGGAGCTGGAGTCTGTTTGAACAAATTCGGTGTTCATGGGAGACAAAGTCTTTGGGATGGAAGGCATGCAGGTCTTCCGGGTTTCTCGAGGTTGCTGGCTGCAGGACACACAAAGATTTCGCTGGAGTAGGTTCGAGGTGGGGACAGGCCGGTAGGGCTGGGGCCAAGTCAGTGGGCGTCCTCCTCTTGTTAGCTTTGGCACGGTTGTTCTGTCCTTCTTTTCTTCTTCTGGTTTCTTGTCTGCCTTCTAGGCTGACTGCTGCCTCTAAATACAGTATTTAGGAGGCATTTTAGGGGTCTCGAGGTCAGTAGCCAATGGGCTACTGCCCTTAGAGTGACTATACCCCGAGTGTGCTCACCCCACGTAAGGAGTGAGCACAATCCCTAATCCTGATTGCGGAGTACCTGCCATCTGCAAGATGGAGGGCACTGAAGAGTGGACTTCACCTCGCCTCCCTCACCTGAGGGGTGGGGTTGGCAGAGGTGGGCACACCTCCTGGGCTGGCTAATTTTTCCTGCCTGTCTTCCCGCCGATGAGGAGAGGAGACAGGAAGGGGGCCTGCTCTTGATAGCAGGAGAGGCTGGGGTTGCATTACAAAGGCTGCCATTGAAGCTTCCCTGCCACAGATCGCTCTTCCTGGCCTGGGGAAGGTGTAACCCCTCCGCCCAGGAAAGGCTTTGTTTCTGGGCACAGAGAACGAAGGCTCCCACCCTAGGGGTCCAGAAACATGTCTCGTGGTGGCAGGCTGGTGTGTACCAGTCAGGGAACACACCAGAGGCTGGTCGTTTTTCTAAGATGCCCTCTGAGTGTATTGTTCATTAATTCTCACAAATGGCATCAGGGTAGGTTTAATGTGCTGAGAAGTTTGATACCAAACTTCTCAGATTTCATTGTAGCCTTTATGGTGCTGTGGAGTTTGTAATGACAAACTCCCAGCACCAAATACTCTTAATGGCAGCACTGCACTTACAATGTCTAAGCATTGACTTAGACACTGTAGGGGTACAGGGCTCATGCACCTGTACCCTCGCCGCTGGTATAGGGCACCCAGCTAGAGGGGTGACTGACCTATGCCAGGGTAGTGGGTTGTAGGCATGGCACACAGGGATGTGTGCCATGTCGACTCTTCACTTTGGTCTGCACCATAACACGCAGGATTCATGCTAGCCTGGCTGATGAGGGCTGTTAGCCCGAAACCGGTCCCAGGATTCTTGTTTCCGGTCCAGGGAAGACATGGCTTGGCAGTTCGGGCTCGACTGTTCCCATGAGGCACAGGGTCTGCATTTCCAGATCCACACCGACCCGAAGACCACCCTCAGAGGCACCCTGATCTACCGACCCCCGGGGCCACGCACTCAATTCAGCGAGGACATCGCCGAATTCATCAGCCCGCACGCCCTCTCCTCCGCTGACTACATCCTCCTGGGGGACCTCAACTTCCACCTGGAGAACAACAACGACCGCAACACCAGCACCCTGCTCGACAACCTCGCCAACCTTGGACTCAAGCAACTGGTGAGCACCCCCACCCACCTCGCCGGACACACACTCGACGCCATCTTCTCATCCAGCAAAGACATCGCTTTCAACCACGCCACAGAACTCCACTGGACGGACCACAGCTGTGTCCACTTCACCTTCGAAAGAACGACGATCCACCACCACCAGCAACAGGTTGCCCGTAGAAGCTGGAACAAGATCACCGCCGACCAGCTCGCCGCCTCCCTGAGCCAGCACCCTCCGGCCAGCTCAGCGAACCCCAGCCAGGCCGCCGACAACCTCGCGAAGTGGATCAGCAACTGCGCAGACGTACTCGCCCCTATGAGGACCCCGCCCAGCAGACCCGGCAGCAAGAAAGCCCCATGGTTTACCGACGGACTCAAGAGCTCCAAGAAGAACTGCCGAGCCCTCGAGAAAGTCTGGAGAAAGGAACCCACACCGGACAACAGGACCACCCTCAAGCGCGCCACCCGGAAGCACCACCAACTGATCCGCGCCGCCAAGAAAACGGCTTTCAAGAACCGACTGGACAACAACGCACACAACTGCAAGGAACTCTTCAACATCGTGAAAGAGCTCTCCAACCCCAACGCCGGAAACATTGACATCACCCCATCGCAAGACCTCTGCAACTCCCTCGCCTCCTACTTCCACAACAAGATCACGGACATACACAACAGCTTCAGCACACGACCGACCCACGCCACGACCACAGCAACGCCGCCCACCACCACCCTCCGAGCCTGGACTCCGATCAGCACCGAAGACACCGTCCGCATGATGAACTCCGTCCACTCCGGATCTCCGACCAACCCCTGCCCTCACCACGTCTTCAACAAAGCCGACGCTGTCATCGCACCCCACCTGCGGGACATCATCAACACCTCCTTCGACACCGCCACCTTCCCCGAGAGCTGGAAGCACGCCGAACTCAGCGCTCTACTCAAGAAACCCACAGCAGACCCCACCGAACTCAAGAATTACCGCCCCATCTCGCTACTCCCGTTTCCAGCCAAAGTCATCGAGAAGACCGTCAACAAACAGCTGGCCGCCTTCCTCGAGACGAACGGATCCCTCGACCCCTCACAGTCCGGCTTCCGAGCCAACCACAGCACCGAGACCGCCCTCATCGCCGCCACCGACGACATCCGAGCCCTGATGGACAACGGAGAGACAGCGGCCCTCATCCTCCTAGACCTCTCCGCAGCTTTCGACACGGTCTGCCACCGCACCCTAGTGCAGCACCTCGGCAACGTCGGAATCCAGGAGAAGGCACTGGAATGGATCGTCTCCTTCCTCGACGGAAGAACGCAGAGAGTCCGCCTACCACCGTACAAGTCAGAGGCAACCGAAGTCATCTGCGGCGTCCCTCAAGGATCCTCGCTGAGCCCTACCCTCTTCAACGTCTACATGTGCCCCCTCGCGGCCATCGCACGTCAACACAACCTCAACATAATCTCCTACGCCGACGACACCCAGCTGATCCTCTCCCTGACCAACGACCCCGCCGCCGCCAGAGCCAACCTGCACGAAGGGATGAAAGAGGTAGCCGAGTGGATGACGACCAGCCGCCTGAAACTGAACTCAGACAAGACGGAGGTCCTCATCCTGGGCTCCTCGCCCTCCGCCTGGGACGACTCCTGGTGGCCCCCCGCCCTGGGCACCGCACCCAAACCGACGAACCACGCACGCAACCTGGGCTTCATCCTGGACTCCTCCCTCTCCATGACCAGGCAAGTCAACGCCGTCTCCTCGTCATGCTTCAACATCCTGCGCATGCTTCGGAAGATCTTCTGGTGGATCCCCACGGAGACCAGGAAGACCGTCACCCAGGCCCTCGTCACCAGCCGACTGGACTACGGCAACGCCCTCTACGCCGGAACCACCGCCAAGCTCCAGAAGAGACTCCAGCGGATCCAGAACACCTCAGCCAGACTCATCCTCGACATCCCACGAAACAGCCACATCTCCGGACACCTGAGAGACCTGCACTGGCTCCCCGTCAACAAAAGAATCACCTTCCGGCTCCTCACCCACGCACACAAAGCCCTACACGATCAAGGCCCGAGCTACCTCAACAACCGTATCAACTTCTACGCTCCCAAACGCCACCTCCGATCAGCCAGCCACGCCCTCGCCGCCGTCCCACGCATCCGGAGAGCGACAACAGGAGGAAGGTCCTTCTCCTACCTGGCCGCCAAGACCTGGAACTCCCTCCCGGGCGACCTGCGCCTTACCCAAGACCACCTCTCCTTCAGGAAGAAGCTCAAGACCTGGCTGTTCGAGCAGTAACGGCACCCCCCCCCCCTAGCGCCTTGAGACCCTATGGGTAGGTAGTGCGCTCTATAAATGTCTTTGATTGATTGATTGAGGGTCGAGACTGATTTGCATATAGCTGTGTCTGAACTGGAGTGGCGAAGTGAGCTAAAGAACGATGATGGATTCAACCCAGATCTGCGACTGGGGGTGAGTGTCTGAAAAGTTTCAGCGCTCCGTCCATCATCTCCTTGTGTTCACACAGGGATGTGTGCCATGTCTACTCTTCACTTTGTTCTGCACCTAAACACGCAGCCTGCAAAGGCAGGGAGTGAGAGTAACGGTAGAGGACCTCTATGGGTGGCACAATAAGTGCTGCAGCCCTTAGAGGCCTTCCCTGTTCACAGTGCCCTGGGTACCTGTGGTACCATTTACCAGGGGCTGACCTGTGACCAGAGAGTGGCAATTGGGTGTACAAGGTATCGTTTTGGAGAAAGACCACAGGCCCTGGGAACCTGATTGGCAGGGACCCAGGGCACATTAAGTCAAAGTGCATCAGTAGTCTGGCAAAAAGTAGGGGGGGTTACTGCAACAGAAACTCAGCTTCCTACACACTCACTATAAAATCATATGTGCTAACAGTCACATGATTTGACTATGTGATACCATCAGGGTCAAAGGTCATATGAGGTCACTTTCTGCGAAGTCATGAAGGGATGGGTCAAAGAGTGTGATGTCACTTCCGCTACCCCTGGCATTTTCTTGAATTGATGTCCATGGTGAGGATCTTAGAATAGTTGTTCAAACTTTGCTAATCTATAGCCTCAGCACTGGGGACAGTTGTATGCCTAAATAACGACGACACCGATATTGTCATAGATAAATATTGCTTGCAAACATTCTTCCATTGGAAGTACATTTTATATTTTTACCTATAATGGACAATATTTGTGTAAACAGCATTTAAGGGCACAGTATTTTTGTTTGACAATATTGAGTCCACAATATACCATTCCCTGAAAATATCAGTCTTGTGGGGTTGCCCAAATTGTTCATGGCGCTTTTGAAGGTATTGTAGCCAACTGCCAGGCCGGTCACCCATGCCTACAAGCATGGCCACATAACTCTTATTTTGCACTTCCTCCACAGCATTTTCTTTTCTCTCTGCCATTGTTTAAGCAGGGAGTATTCCTTCAGCTTAAAACTATTGCTGAACAAAAAAGATCCTTTACCCTTCCAAATGGCTTCAGATTGTTAGACTGGGGTTGATCGTGTTGGACAATCTCAGGATGGAGGTTGATGGTGGAGGTGATGGGGCTGTGGAAACATGATCTATCTTGTCCTTTTGGTAGCATCAACTTACTGACTGGAGTGCATCCAGAATTCCAAATCGTATTTGGCTTGACCAAATGTTGCTATGCTACATCATACTGGAGTTCCCTTCAATAGCTTCCTGTGAAGGGTTAATGTAGTTAAAGTACTGGATCTACATTAATTAACTTCTTAAATATAGCCCTCTTTTTTAAAGAGACATTTCTCCCACTGTGAATATGCTTTTTGCTGTTGGTCAGTGCCAACATTTTCAGTCAAAACACCATCTCTCAAGATGGAGGCAACCTCCTTAAAATGCCAGAAGCAAAGCCATGGAACTCTTACGCAGGATCAATGACAAGTCACCTAGTAACTGCCTGGTGCCATCAGGGAGGAGACAATTCAGAATTTCTCACCTAACTAGTTAGTGCCAAGAGACTACTTTGGGAAATTGCAGCACCTAAAAATGTATACCATAAAATAAGCTGGTTAACTGCCCTATAAGCAGGGCCACTAGAATTATGGGATCCTGTGGTGTTTTCCACGTAATTATGTATTTGCCACTTAATTTATCATCTGCAGATTTAAACAAAAAAATGTTTCTAGCTCAAGTGGATCAAAAGTTACTACAATTGCAGCAACTGGTATTGCCAGGCAGTGGATGGCCCTAAGCAAAGGGTGGCTGGTCGTCTTTCAGTTGCCTATTATTATAATTGCATGCTAAACTTGTACAATGGAGGTAAAACCTCTGCCCCAACAGTGTTAACGTGAAATAATGAGAAAATTATAAAGTAAAACTATCACATAATATATCACCTTAGGTCACATATTTTTACTTTTCTTGACACAAAATGTAGTCAAGCCTGCCGCATAATTTGGTCCTCCCTTGCCGCATAATTCCAGAGTCCTGCCCTGTAAGGCTATCCATCTAGGCAGGCAAGACAAATGGCTCAGAAATTAGTAGCCTCTTGAGAGCATTGGATCAAAAAAGCAGAGAAATTCTCGGTTACTTGCTTCAGTAAATAGAAAATCTTACTTCTAATTGCTTCCAGGGGACTTGCACTTCACTTCTGGACATAATTAAATGTTTCCCTAAATGTGTAATGTATGACTGATCAATAGATGTTGATTGCAGTTTTTTAATCATATAATGTTACTGGTGATATGAGTTCCTAATTATTGTCTGGAATTAGTTAGCAAAGGAAGAACACAAATAAGGCAGATTTCAGGATTGGTCGAAAAATAATGAGGTATAATAGTTGATAAGGCTACGAATAATCTGAATCGAAAGTCTGGTTGAAGCAAAAAAATAAAGGAATGGATTTTCCTGAAATTAAACAGCTGGTGATGAGGGGTACAGTGTTTCAGCAATTTGTGGAATCTGAGGCAAAAATGCGGGATAAAGGTCACCTAGAACCCTTAAATGGACAGAGGCAGAACTTTGGCAAAATATAAAGAAATAATGTTATAAATAATAGAAAGACTGGACTGAGGACCCTAGACAGATCAAGTGTTTTGGTTTCGACAGGGATTAGGGTGAACTGTGTGTGAGAACTTCTGGTTCCTGTTGGCAAACAGGCATACAAAGCTGATCCTCTCAAATTAATGAAAAAAATTATGTTGTAATCTACAGCATGGATGCGAGAAGTGGAGGGACAGGAGGAAAGAACACAATGAAGAGAACATTATGTTTTACATCCAACTAACAAACTGACTGTTACTTGTTCAACATGTCCTCATTCTATAGAATGACGAGTTCTATCATACCATGGAATCAGACTGGGTTTCGCAAATCGACCAGCAGAACTACCAACATCCTCACAATCTCCCTAATAATCGATGCAGCCAAAGTCTCTAAACTACCTCTACAGCTATGCTACATTGACTTCAGTGCTGCTTTCAATAATGTGGAGAGAAGCAGATTGTGGGGGAAATTGGCAACATGGGGCATACCACAGCCCACCCTAAATATGCTGAAGCTCCTACACACAAATACATGGGTTCAGGTGAAATTAGGAGGTGATACCCATGTTTCCACATAAATCAATACAACAAAAGGCCTGAAACAGGGTTGTGTGCTTGCACCAACCCTGTTTAACCTGTACATGGCCGATCTGCCTAAGGCACTTGACGCCTGCAACTCCCACTCACAGAGGATAGGTAGGAAAACGCTGACCAATCTTATGTACGCCAACAACGTTTTCCTGCTTAGTCATACTTAAGTCAGCCTACAGCATCTATTGACGGCAATGTAGAACTACGCCACAGAAAACAATTTAAAAATAAACCTGCAAAAGACACGGACAATGTCAATACATAACAACAAAAAGAAACACCAGAGAAATTGTTTTCTCAGTGATACAAAAATTGAGTCAGCTGATGAATACAAGTACTTAGGAGTCTTATTTGATAATGAAGGGTCGTTCAAGTTTCAGAAGAAGGAAGCGAGAAGAAAGAGTCTGTTAATGGCTCTAACAATGAAAAACCTCGCTAACAAACTGACAGGGCCGATCTTGACACCATTACTAAAGGTAGCCCAGGCCAAACTACTTCCCTCAATTGCGTATGGCAGCGAAGCAATGCAGGGCAGAGACGCAAAGGAACTGGACAATATACAGGTCAAAGCCTACAGACAAATGTTCTGCCTTCTGAACTACACACCAGCACAAATAAGGCTGGAGTTTGGGCTCCTACGTCAAGATCTCGCAAGGCATGGGGTATATTTTTTCATCTGCTGGTTTAAGATTAGAAACGCCCCCACTCACATGCTTAACCAACTGTTGTGGCATGATTTACAGCACAGGGAGCACTCCCAAGCCAGAGACTATCTTCAGTTAGCCTTGGAATCCACCAAACTCAAGGGGATATGGGATGCCCAAATCGGCCATCATAACTTCAAAAAACTGGTCTGGAAGGCTATTAAACACATTTCACTGGTGGAAGATAAGGGAACCTTTTCAAATAGAGCTCATGCATGGATGACCCTCAACTCATATAAAGCACTTGCTCCCCAAACATACTTTACCCAGGGGTACCCTAAGGCAACAAAAATGAGCTTTATGAGGCACTGACTGGGAATTCTGCCTAGCGCTCAGCATCTTCCACCATGGCAAAGGCCACCAGCACAAGACAAATGCAGACTGTGCAACGCTAAGCAAGGCGATATATTACATCTAATCTGCCTATGTAAAGAAATGCTCCAAGCACGGCGGAAACTCCTAATAAAACCGTTTAACCTAAAAGGCATTCGCACTAGGAAGCAAGCTGTGTTAGCCTGTCTAAACCCAGAAAACATCCAGCTAAACAGAAGACTAGTAAAATTCCTAACTAAAGCCGAACAAAAATTGCTCAAAAAAGAAAAAGACAAACAAGGATTTGCTAATGTATGCAATCTACCTGATGAGAACACGTTCCAATAATGACCACTCTACGAATTCCAACTCCTAACCGCACTGGAACAATGCTTGCAACATGCAAATATATCTTGAACTACACCCTGATTAAGAACTGGGCTGTGACCGAACTGCTACAGCACTAAGCCACTGAGGGCTACATCTGAGTACATTTATAATCTTGAGTTTTACTGTACAGGATCTTTTGTATAAGGGCTTTTAATGTCAACCAACCAAAAGGTTGTTTTAAAAAAAAAAATATATGACTAATAGTGCAATGGTTTTAATTAACTATGCTAAATAAATACATTGAAACTTAAACCCTCATTCTATAGAATGGGGTTCACGGCATCTCTCTCATCTTTACCCACAGGTTTCACAAAGAAAGCTGCTGGATGGTTCTGTGATTAGTGGATAAACTCAGTTTAATTTGCAGGTTTGCCCTGTAACCAACACCTACGACTAATCTTACACTCTGGGTATGAGCAACCATTCTGACCAATGACAATACAGAATCCATGCTTGTTTTCTGTGTCCACTGCCTTTCCTTTATCGACGAAACCACCAAGCCTCAGTGCAATTCACTTCATGACTGAGGTTCGAACTGACGGGAAACTCAGTGGCTTTAGAATTTAAACTGCAGACCGACACGGGAAGACACGATGCGAGTCAGAAAACGCAAGAGCTGTCCGCGCTTTCATCATGCAATTGTTTGTCTCCTCGCGCTTTCTTATTAAAGGCTGAACCGAATCTGTCGAGACTTGCAGCGCAAGAAAAGCTGAGCCCATTGGGGTTGCGCGGTTAACAGCTCGCGCAACGCTCTTGGGAAAAGCATTATTTTGTAAAATTGTGTTCACTTGCGTTCAACCGCACAAAGCAGGGGGCAGGAAGCTGCGCTGAACTGCAGGTCATCTCGAGCTGCACATTCGCTCATTAAAGGGCTGCTTCAAATAATTAAGACTCCAAAGCCATAGGCCTGCACGCAGGAGGTTCATTATTTCAACCACGGATCATACAAAACTTAAGAGAATCAATTGGAAGCCCTAATAGAAGTGTATTAACCCTTTATAATCGTGCTCAAAGTGACGTTTTGTGGAATGTGTAAAATCTACATAGTGACATGGAAGAAGCGTCGTTCATGGGATATATCCCTATTATAGATGTATTTGTGCACATTTTACAATCTGCCACCATTAGCACATATACTTAACTGCTGTAAGATAAAAAAACAAAGTAAGATGAATAAAGACAATACACGAATAAATAGCATTAAAATCACGTACAACATGAAATGCACTAGACAGATGGTGCCACTTGAATGGTCGGAGCAGAAACACTCCAAACACGTTAACTAAGTAATCTGCTATATTAAAAAAGAACCTTTGAAACTCAATAAACATTCTTAAAATGACAGTTCCGAACACTGCCATCAGAAGGAATCCGTGCTACTTGGAAACGGACGCATTACACCGTTTTCAAGTTTTCTTTGCTCTTCGTCTAATAAGAGATACGAATGGCTGGCACGTTTGAATCTTTGGTCGGAACGAACAGCGTCAATTAAATCTTTTATTGGAGCAAAAACAACGTTTCCAAATTTGACCAGAAAGTGGTTCAAGTTGAACCTCGAGCGAGGGTCACAGCCGGCACCCAACTAGAAAAAAGGGTGCATAAGCAGGGTCTAGTTATTGGACTTGTCAAATGTACCTCACCACTGGCTAATCTGCACCTTAAAAGAAAACAAGGAGCAATTGCTTTAGCCGCATGACCTTTTTCTATTTATTGCTCGTGTTTAACTCTGTCTCCGTGACAGACATCTTGACAGGGGCAAAGTCGGCATAGGCAAGCCTCAACGTGTACTGTTTACTTTGGCACCCCTTACATACTTTTTGCGAGTTCTCGTTTCACATGTCTAATTTCTCTGGAACAATTGTTGCACTTTATTTATCCGAAATAACGTTAGGAAACAATCTCTGTCTGAGGAGATTAGATCGCTGCCCACACCACAGCCCCTCCCCGTAAAGCAGGTGCATGTGCGGGCCTGCGGATTCCTTTCACTAATTGTATTGCCTGTGGCATACGCTAACCACGCCAGACAAGTGGAACCACAAAGGTCAAGAAATACAATACAGCCACTTCTCTCAGAACAGAAGCAGAGGCCAGGCCAGCGCGCGACACGCTCGCCTCTCATCACTAAACACGCTGCTCGGATGACCACAAAATATTGCTTGCTTCGCAGGCCGCAATCACTTTTAGCAATTACTAGAGCAAAGCAACGAAACACTACCATGTTTCCAACGTGTTTTTAAAAGAAACACGAGTACAGCACGTTGTTGAAGGTGAAGTTCGGCGTGGGCAGCACATTTGCAGTTGGTAAAGAAATGCTCCTTTTATCATTTCCAACCAGCCTTTCAAAATGCGCTCAGTGTTTTCCCTTACCAGTTACACATTTCATGCAAAAACTACTTTTTGATGACATATTTTCCATGATATCATTAACACTAATGCAAACCACAGAAATAAAAATCTTTAAAATGCGCATATCGACGCACGTGGATCGGTTCTCGGGTGACTGGTACAATGGACTTACCTGACAAACCACTTTTATCTGACAGTACTCACATCTGACTGGGACTTTTTTATTAAGCTCTAGGGTTAAACCAAAGGAGTTACCCATAAACATAAATATAAAATACGATATATAAGTTGAAACACTTGAGATTGTTTCCTGGCTTTAAAAAATACTGTTGTCCCTACCATTGGAAGGCTGGGTCATGAAGGGTAGGGCATGTCGCAGCAGTCTGTCAGCCTCCTTCCATACATGTCAACAGACTTGCTATGGCAGAGTCAGACTGTCGTTCTCCCAGCTTTTTTGTTACTAAAATATACACCTTTCCTTTTGTCACAATCATGAAGTGTACATGTTGCCCTTTTCTATGCAATAGAAAGTTAAAGCCTCACCTACATTTAAATAATTTAAATATAAAAACTTGCCTTAACTAAAATGTTGTAAAGTTGGCATCTATGTGGTTCCAAGGTGTGCCTTACCAAAAGTTTAAAGGGCCCCTCAAGCGAAGAGGAAAAAACAATTCTCATACATGACTTGGTCGTTCTCTTTTTTGAGGTTGGTTAAATAAGTACTATTGCGTGGTTCAATAAAGATGAGAAACAATTCTGTTTCTAGAGTGCCCTATATACAAATTTCTATATAATTATGAAAAATGGGAGCACCATCTGATACACATCACTTGGGCTATTTATTCTAGACTTTATACCCTGTTCAAAATGCTAAAAAATGTTGGTGCAAGTTTTGAAACATGGAACTAGACGAATATTCTCTGACATTTAACACAAATATTCACTAAACCAGTGCTTAGTTTGTAAAACATATACAGGCACATGCATCAATGTTGGCTTTTGCGATTTCTTCATTGCGATTTTTAAGGAATCGCAATTAAGGAATCGCTAAAGCCTATGCATGTAGAAATCGCTTAAAAAAAATGCGATTTCTAAACATTCCTTAATTGCGAGTCGCAAATTGCGAGTCGCAATTAAGGAATACCTCCCTATTCATTCCTATGGGCCTAGAGGCCCATATGAATGAATGGGAAGACATTCTCAATTTGAGATTCTCAATTAGATAATCGCAAATTGAGAATGCAATTTCAAGGGTGCCAGGGTGTCAAAAGGACACCCTGTTGCACCCCTGAAATAAATCTGCATATGAGTACATCTTGCACACACACATGCCCAAGGGCATGTGTGTGTAAAATAGAACTTTGAAAAATGCACTTTAGTGCATTTTTCAACGTTTTTGCAAATTACCATGAAGTTGCACTTCATGGTAATTTGCGCCACCTATTAGCGAAATCGCTCATTTTTTTACTTTAATGAATTGCATTTAAGGAATCTCAATTTGCGATTCCTTAAATGCAATCGCAATTTGAGAACTCGCAATTAATTGTGAATTCTCAAATTGTGAGGGCCTTGACCCTTGATGCATCGCAAAAGCTAATTTTGCGATTGCAAATGGACGATTTTTGCGAATCGCACCGTTTGCGATCGCAAAAAGCTTTGATGCAGGTGCCAGTCAGTGCTTAGACTCTGGTCAGGAGGCCACTGCAAATTCCACAACACATTGTCCCCACCAGCGCCACCAGTGACAGAAGCAACACAAATACTAACCATTATACCCTTCAAGTGTGACAAGACTATTCCAGGCCCACACAAGCTAGAGTAATAGCTGGGCAGCAGGTAACAGTCATTTTTTTTTTTGTAAAAGTGGGTTTTATTGTATTTGCAAAAAAGTAACAAAGGTAGTACAGACAGAAAAGGAAACAGGCGGCATTATTGCAGCCAATACAAACACGAGCCCCGCAGGAGCATACAGAACAACCATTAGTAGCCTCAAGCACCAGCGAGTCATACTAAGCAGAGTCTGTGTTGACAGGGCGGGAAAGAGTTCCAATCACTAGGCTTCACTCAGTGGCTCTGCTGAAACTACCCCGAGGAAGGGTAGATCTGGTACATGAAATGTCACGGGGGATACCCGAGCGGGTAAAGTCCTTCCTCAGTCTTGCAGTGCCGCAACAAAAACAAAATCCCCCCAACTTTGCTCCCCTCCCTCCCCCCCACAGGCCCCCCCCAGGTGGTGGCGCCAGCACACAGTCACATTCCTCACTACTCACTCATCATTCGGGTAATTAGACTTGAAAAAGGTGAAGTGCTCTTAGGGCCGATGGACAGACAGCAGATGGTAAACCTTTCGACAAAAATCTGACTAAAGGTCCCCAGCGGAACATAAAGTTCTTAAAGTTGCCCAAAAAGATGTCCGCCATTCTCTCCATGCTCATTAGTCTCCATAACTTTGCGTGCCATAATGATATTGCCGGGGCGTCGTTTTTTTCCAGGCCGCAGCTAGCGTTAGTTTAGCCGCCCCTAAGCACAGCCACATAATTTGTTTGTCTGCTTTCGTCTGGTGTTCCAATAGCGGGTCTCGGAGACCCAGGACAACAAAGGACAGGGAATCTGGAATCGGATACCCCAACATGTCTTTGATATGTGATAGAATTTCGGTCCAAAAAGGTCTAATGACTGGACAGTCCCACCAGATGTGGCGAAAGTCGCCCAGTAAGCCACAGCCCCTCCAGCAGCGATCCGAAGTCGCCGGGAATATGCAATGAAGTTTTGAGGGGTAGAGATACCAATCAAACATGGTTTTGAAATGGGCATCTCTCAGGTCTGCCGAGTGGTTGTGGGTCTTAATGTCTCGCCAGAGACCCTTCCACTCAGTCTCCGCTATGTCCCTACCCAGCTGACTTTCCCAATGGTCCATATAGCGGGGACGAGGAGAGACCACTGTGTCAAGCAAAAGTTTGTATAAAAAGGAGTTCATTTCCTTCATTGTGGCAGTCCGCAATAAAAAGGCTTCGAACGGCGAGGGTGGTCTCGTAGCCGCCTCTCTCAGCCCGGGTGAGGTTGCCTAGTGGATCAGCTGGGCATACCGAAAGTGTTCCGTGGGTGGCAGGTCGTAATCCCGCATGTAATTAGCGAAGGTGAGGGGCTCAGTGCCATGGAAAAAATGTGTAAGGGCCCTACAGCCGCCCTCTCTCCAAGGCCGAAAAGGTCCCTCCTGTAGCGCCGGCGGAAAAGCCGGATTAAAGTGTAGAGGAGTGAAGGGGGAGGGGAACGACGTCCAGCGTTCGTCCCCTGTTACTGTGTCCCAAACCTTTAAGACCGTGCCTGTGGGAGTGCTGATGTACGCATTCTTAGGTCTATCTGGCTTGGGTTTCCAGGCCAGGTCCCAGATCGACCTCCCAGCCACACTCCTGTCCATGTGCAGCCAGTGTTTTTCAGATTCTTGCTGCGACCACTCCACCAAAACCCGCAGTTGCGCGGCCTTATAGTACAGGTGCAGGTTCGGGAGGCCCACTCCTCCCTCCTCTCTCGGGCGCCTCAGAGTCGCATAGGAGAGGCGTGCCCGTCTACCCTGCCAGATGAACTTCAGGAGGAGGGTCTTCAGCCGCCGGAAGAAATACATCTCCATTGGTATGGGGAGGGCTTGGAAAAGGTACAGAAATTTCGGGAGGAGGACCATCTTGATGGCATGGATCCTGCCCAGCCAAGTAATGTATTTCGGCTTCCACCTGTCCAGTTCCCCCCGTATAGCCTGTAACATAGGCGGAAAGTTTGCTGCAAATAGGGAGCCTACAGAAGGTGTCAGGCGAACCCCTAAATAGAGCAGAGAGGCCGGCGCCCACGCCAACGGCGTAAGCGATCGCAAGCGCTCGGCCTCGGCCGGCGGGAGCGTCAAATTCAGGATATAAGACTTATCAAAATTAACTTTGAAGCCGGCTACGTCTTCATATTTGGACAGCAGAGTTTGTATGTGCGGCAGAGATTGTGCCGGGTCCCTTACTGAGAGGAGCACATCGTCTGCAAAAAGGGAGATCTTATGTTGTTCCCCCGAAAAGGGGAGCCCCTTTATCAGTTCCTGCTCTCGCAGCGCGATGGCCAGAGGCTCAATGCTTAAGGCAAAGAGCAGAGGCGAAAGGGGGCAGCCCTGCCTCGTACCCCTGGTGTGAGCAAAACCGGCGGAGCGATGTCCATTGACATCACCCTGGAGCAAGGGTTGCTATAGTTCGCGCGAATCATGGTAATGAATTGGTGCGAGAAACCAAAGTCCTCTAAGGTGCGAAACATAAAGGCCCAGTCCACCCGATCGAAGGCCTTCTCCACATCTAACCCCACCAGCACCGCCGGGAGACGAAACCTTGTGGCCTTCTCAATGAGGTGAATCACCCTCCTCAGGTTGTCGTGCGTTTGACGCCCCTTAATAAACCCTGACTGATCTGGGTGGATGATGGTCGGCATCAGATCCCGAAGTCTACGAGCAAGTATTGCGGAATACAGCTTGGCATCTATGTTGAGTAGTGCTATCGGGCGGTAGGACGAGCAGCGGGACGGGTCCTTCCCTGGTTTAGGGATCACCGAGATCCTGGCCTCAGCCATGGTGCCCGTGGTACAACCCGTGGTTGCCATTTCATTAAAGAGGGGTACCAAAAATTCGCAGAGCTCCGTAGCAAAAGATTTGTAGAATAGCGCCGTGTAGCCATCCGGGCCAGGAGCTTTGTGGAGCTTAAGATCCCTGATGGCCTCCAACACCTCGTCTCTAGAGATAGGGGCCGCTAGGAGCTCGTTCCATTCTTTCGATACCCTTGGGGATGGGGAGGTCAGCCAAAAAGCGATCCTGGGCTGCTTGGTCAAGGGAGTCACCCTTGTATAGAGCCTCATAGAACAGGCCAAAGAGGCGTGCCTTATCTGCATCACTGTAGTGAAGCGTTCCGGAGGGGTCCAGGATGCCACCCACATATTCCCTTTCCCGCTTATCTCGTAGTTGGCGCGCCAGATGTCTACCTATCTTATTTCCCTAGGAGTAGGAGGTGCGTCGAAGCCGGAGCAGAGTAAACTCCGCACGGTTGGCGTAGTGGGCCTTCAACTTACCCCTAACCGCAGTCAATGGTCTCAGAGTAAGCCTAGACGGATTAGCTTTGTGGGCCTGCTCCAAGGCTTCCAGCTCTGTCTCTAGTTCCTCCCGTTCCTTCCGTCTCAACCGACTGAGGTTGGCGTTAAGGTGAAGGCACGTGCCCCTTATGGAGGCCTTACACGCATCCCAGGTGTTAAAGAGGGAAGTATCCGAGGCCGGATTGAGAGTTCGAAACTCCCCTATAGCCTTGCGTAGTTCCTTGCAGGAGTGGTCATCCCTGACAAGCGCCGGCGGGAAATACCAAGTCTTCACGCCACCCCCCCCCCCCGGACGGCCAGCGCAGCCCTAGTACCAGTAAGCTGTGATCCGATACAGACAGGGGAAAAACACTAGAAGTTCGGATATCCCCTTGGAGTGCCTGGCTCGCAAAAATATGGTCAAGCCTAGAGTAGGAGTGATGGACATGGGAGAAGAACGTGTAGTTGCGTGATTGGGGGTGCAGGAATCTCCAGCAATCAACCAAACCAAGTTCACCAATCAGTCCCTGAGTCTCCGTGGAAAATACACCTGCTCCCGCCCTCTGCGCCCGCGAGCTGTCTATATCCCCGTCCCAAACCATATTAAAATCACCCATTAGCACCACAAGGCCTCCAGCAAAGTCTCCCGCCCTGTCCAACAGGTCCCGGAGAAAGGCCTTCTGCCCCGAGTTGGGAACATACACCACCACAAACGTACATGTCACTCATCCGAGCACCCCTTTGACCATAAGCCACCTTCCTTCCTTGTCACAGCTAATCCCCAAAGGCTGAAAGTGTAGAGACGCTCGGAAGAGAAGCGCTACCCCTCTATGTTTGGTGGAGGCAGAGGCCCTATAGATCAGCGGGAAGTGCCTATGGCGCAGCCGGAGTTCATCTTTACGCGCTAGATGGGTCTCCTGGAGTCCCACAATATCCAGGTGATGATCAAGAAGATATTTCCAAATCTTTTGGCGCTTCTGTGGGGAGTTAAGACCTTTGACATTCCATGTCCCAATACTAAGCGGCATAAGGGGATTCCAACACCCACCCCCGGCTAATCGCTGCAAATACCTTCCCGCCCCACCACCCCCCAAGAAACATTTTTGCTTGGTCCGGCATTCCCCCACCACCCTGTCCCCACAGAACCTTGTATCCCTTTCAGAGGCCCACAATTCAAGATCAGGAACAACATCCATCCAGTTGGTAATCTCCAAGAAAGGCCCGCCATTCAAGAGCCCCAGGAATCTAGCCGCAGAGAGAAAAAAGCACATCATACAGTCATACCAGGCGCCACCACCCTCCGCTCCACCCAACCCCTTCCCAACAAGGCCCCCCCAACACCCCCTGTGTCCCACCCCCCAAACCAAACCCCAATTCAAAAACAAACATAGATACTTAGCAGTCTCAGCGAAGAGTCCCAGAACAGTGCAGCGCACCGTGTAGTCACTGGGAGGGGGGCGGGAGACCCCAGGTGGGACTCCCAGGGCCTCGGTCCGGGGTGTCTTCTCACAAAGTACCTGCATACCAACGGAACCAGAGAACATGGGCCCCTCCGGTACCCTCAGGCCCGCAGCCTTCAAGTCAGGCTGCCCCGGAGCTCTGCTGTGAAGACATTAGTGTTGCTGAAACAACGGAGGCCACCGCATCCCCCCCTCTCCTGTAAGCTGGTTGCTCGATCGGGCCGCCGGCGATCCGAAGCCGACCCCACCCTGTGCCAAGAGGAGGATCGATGTCGCCGTCTCGGGGATGGGCTGCCCGCCCTTGAAGTTGGAAACTCATCCTCGATGCCCAGTAGTTCCTTTGCCACCTGCAGCGAACGTATCTGCGCCAGCTTATTCTGCCAACGGAAAACTATGCGGAAGGGATGGCCCCATGAGTAAGGAATGCTATGGTTCTGCAGAAATGCCGTCACTGGCCTGAACTCCCGCCGCTTCTGAAGAGTCATTGCCGCCTAGTCCTGATAGAGCTGCGGGCGGTGTTCACGGAACTGCAAAGTAGGAGCGTCTCGCGCTTTCCTAAGGATTCTCTCCTTGAGCTGAAAATCATGGACACACACGAGGATGTCAGGGGGCGGCCCTCCACCCCTCCGCGGCAGACCTACTCTGTTGACCCGGTCCATCCGAATCTCTCGCACATCCTCCTCGCCCAGGATCTGAAGGAAGAGGTCCTGCACGTAGCCACGCAGATCACCCGCTTCGCCATCCCACGGCACCGCTCGTATGCGAATGTTATTCCTCCGAGAGCGGTTCTCTAAGTCTTCCGCATGGAACTGCAGGTCCAAGTTCTGTTCAGTGAGCCTCAGCACGTCCTGCTGCAGCTGGTGGACGTCATTCGCCATGCTGAGATCGTGATCCTCTAACGTGGCTACTCTCTCCCCCACAGCGTCCACGTCCCTCCGCACCTCCCGAAGATCAGACGTCAGTTGCACTCGGAGGTCCGAGATGTCTTCTTTGATGCACTGTCATGAAAGCCTTGGTAACTGGAGCCTCGTCATCTGAGCGCTTGGGAGAGGAACTCGGGCCAGGGGACGTCGGTTGCTGGGCGTTCTTCGGTTGGCCATCCTTACCGTTCTTCCCCTTGCGCAAAACGGTAGACATTGCGGCCCCTCTTGACTTCCTGGGAGGCACCACGAACGGTGTCCCCCCGCCACCAGACAGAATCCCCTCAAGGTCCCGGCCGGACACCCTCGCCCTTGGCCCAGGTCACCAGCTACAGCCCCAGTTCGTCATAATGGCGGAGGTAGACCAGGTCCAGTGGAGGCAGCCTCCGCAGTTCCAGCCCCAACACCAACAGCCAGGGGCGGTGCGGCAGCCCAGTGACAATGTAGTCAGGAAGACAAAAGGCTAGGGGACCGATCAACCCCTGTGGCCCACTATGCTGGCAGGTGCTCCGATGGGCCAGATCACATTCCTCGGGGTCCACGTGGTCCCACTCAGCAGTCCGATCCTGCTCGCTCCCGCTATGTAACAGAGTCTCAATTCCCGCTTTGGGAGAAGGGGGGGGGGGGAGGGGAACCCAGCTAGCATTGAAGGCCTCCTGTATGGTGCCGTTAGGGTCCCCCCTCGGTAATTGTCCCTCAGCATGACTCTCCAATCCCCCAAATAGCTGTGGCTGTGGCCGTGCCCACTCGCTGTCCGCTCCGACACTCCTCTGTAGCGTTGCTCCCCCCCGAGCCCCAGTTACAGGCACCAGCCAATGTCCCAGACAGCCACTCGCTTATGGGGCCAGCCGAGGGCCGCCGCACTCACCGTCGCAGTCCAGGTGCCACACACTTCTGTGGGGGCCGAGTACACTCCTCCAAAGCCCAGCCCAGCTCCAACGCGCGGTCCAGATCTCCGCTCCGTTGCGCGGGTACCGGGAGCAGCGTCGGACGCTCTTCCAGCCAGTCCGCAGACCACGGCCTCAATTAGGAAGCAGGCCGCGCCGCGGCTCCGGGCGCTCGCGGACGTGAGGCTCCGCTCCTGCACGGGAAGCAGAGGACACAGGGTCGGTCAGGCACCCTCTCGCTGCCGGTCCGCCCCCGCGGCACCCCACCACAGTGCTCAGGTGGACTCGCCGGCCTCCGCTCTCCGCACCAGGACTTCCTGGGCCGCCTCCGTGCACCACTGCTCTCTACGCCGCTCCGGGCTCAGGCACCCCCTCTGCCACCGGTACCGCGAAGGCGGGCTCCTGCGTCTCCGGGGAGCACACCACTGCTGGCCACCGCTCTGCAAGGACTTCCGAGCGACCAGAAGCCAAAGAGGACTCCCGGGGCCACGCTAAACAATGCTTTGTAGGGCCTGGGGCCGGAGGGGACTAGAAACAAGTCCTACTCCGCCGCCATCTTGGCCACGCCCGTAACAGTCATTTTTAATGTATATTGAATTAATAATTAACTGTTGTTGTGGTCATCTCTAAATTGACCAGACAGCGCCACCTTGCGGCAAAACTGTCACAAGCACCGGTGTTGGCAATTAAGTGCCGGTGCCAAGCACCAGAAACTATCGGTTCAAATAAAGCACTGCACCCAGATCCTCCAACACAAGAAAGCAGAATGCTGTGTGAACCCCGCGTGAAGAGACCCAGAGCATTATTCAAGAAATATAATGGAAGGAACAGCAGATGCACTGACTAACAGGCTTAATATGGAGGCCTAATCATACCTGTGTATTTTGAGGGACTTATTTGTAATGAGCCACATCTTTTGACTGAAATCCAGGATGCACATGGCATTTTCTCCTGGTCCTACATGACTTCGTGAACATGTACTACAGCACTTCTAGCTGAAGTTCCTTGTAACCTCATTAGCATCCAAACTGAAGAGATCTGGGAGGGCATCCACATTTTAATGTGACCACTGCAGATCCATACTAGTTGCACCGATGTAGTCATAAAAAGTTTAATTTCCAGTTAACTCACTTATGACTAAGTACAGTAGGTTTGTCTATCCAGGCCTCGAAAAATGCTACGAATGTTACTAGACCTGCGGGTCTAGTGACTTCAGTAATGTACTCGACCTAATTATAATGCTCCTTACCCATAACTGGTTTCAAATGATGTGATCCTGGGCAAAAATGTAAATACACTAAGCTGCCATTTATTTCTTTATCACACTTTTAAATACGCTCTAAAGTTTAGCAAGTCTTCTGTATACAAAACACTTTTGCTTGATTTAATAGACTAAACGTTTGCGCCATAAACAATACACATCTAGCCACATATAGGATACACCTGACCGCTAACTTGCCTCTTAGTTCATTAACAGCATTGTCATCAGTGCGGGGACAGGAATGTTTCTCAAATCATGTTTTAAAATTATCACTTTTAATAAGTAAATACCTAAAAGCATTAAGTGGTGGCACACTCATTTGCAATCAGCTGATTTTCCACTAAAATGGCCAACAATTTCAGACTGACGTGCTACCTACTGATAAAACTGTATAGTGTTCAATGTTTAAAAATCACGTTTCTGCAAATATTTGTCGGTGCACATCACCAAGTAAAGTGTTCTGATTTTTTTTTCCTGTTCAATATTTTTTTACACCACACTTCTGACTTAGATAAAAATTTGATTTCGGAATTCCCGATATAATTTGAAATATTTGTACTATTCATCTGCAAGCTGTTCAAATGTTGTGGGTTAGAAAAACATCACAGCCTTTTATTTCACAATGATTGTCAGAGAAATCACTTGACAAAAACTCCAACTGTAATTAGAGAAGGAAAAGTAAATACCTTTTTCCTGGATAAACTGAGCATCAATTATTGAAAAGACAAACTGACATTTGACCGCTGTCCTTGAAACAGACAGCAAGTTTGTCAAGATAAAAATAAGATTTAAAGGTGTCTTATTGCTAATTCATTTCCTAAACGAGCAGAACACCTGTTCCTTTCCAGTTTAAGTTTGCTCACCAGAATGGACAGAAGGTCCTATAAACGACCTGATAAAATTTGGCCTGCCATAGCGACTGAGCGAGTAGATTTTTCGAGGCCTGCTATCATTTGTAGTGGACATTGATCTTCTTAAATGTCAAAGAAATTACAATCAAGGCTACCAAAATAATCATAGGCTGAGGAAATGAGGACAATGGAAAATTACTCTAACCCTTGGCCCTCAACACATTCAACCAAATGTTTAATAACTTATATTTGGTCATTTTTAGGTTGTTTGACGGGGAGGGCAGGAGGGAAGGTACAGTCAAAGAGGAGACTTTAGTGAGACTCCAAATCAGGTACAGTTCTCAGAGCTCCAGGCACCAGGAAGAACGTCAGAGTTGATGACAGGCATGGTCAAGGAACCTATTACAGAATTTCCAAGAACTTTCAGTAGCAAGGAGGTTGTGGGTGGTTACTCGAGGATCAAAACAGGAGTCTCCTCCATAATCCAAACAGAAACGCTCTCCTTGAGCTTAAGTTAAAGACTGCAAGATGCCTACTACGTATAGTAGCCGCCAAACCCTCCAGTGCCGGGAGAGGGGTAATTTGTTCAGAGGTTTGTGCTGCAGCAGTGACCAAAGTTGTCTATTGGAGCTCAAATAGGAACACGTGTTTATTAACTCACCTTAACTTGTTTCCCACCTGCAAATAACTGCACGAAAACAGACACCATAGAACTTAGCTGCATATGCTAAGCGTGTCAAATTTTGTGCAGTCCTTGTTGAAGACCATTGTTATAAAAAATGCCTTTTCAACTCTAAGTACACAGTGATGACAGCCACTGTGTAAAATACTTTACACCATAGAATATATTTTCTTTCATTGAAAAAGGTTTACAGAGAATATATCATTAGCTTTGGGTATAATACCTTCACATATGTTTAAAAAAAACTCAGGTTTGACTGACATTTTTTTTTAAACTCACACCCCAGACCAAAAACCAGTGTGCAGATATCTAGCTTGGGACCCTTTTAGATGGAAAAAGAGACCATTCCATTGAAGGGGACGTGGTAAGACAATGAGGAATCTGCGGTTAGATAGAGTATCCACAAGAAATAGTTACCAATGGTATGTAACTTGTTCTTCGGATGCATACTTCTAACTTCAGATTCCTCACCTTTAGAACAGATAGCAAATGAGAACCTCCCAAGGTGAACGGTCTGTGAAATGGTCTCAGACCAAAAAGTTGTGCTGAACAAGCAAAATGTCCTTCCCATCAGACCTAACTGTCAAGGCTGTAGTGCTTTGTGAACATATGTACGGATGCCCATGTCAATGCCGGAAATGTTGAGAGCAGGCCCTCCATGTGCAAACACAGTGGTAGAAGCCTTGGCTCTAGTGGAATGAGTCCTCAGTCTTTCCAGAGGCTGCTTCTTGGCCAGTGCGTAGTAGAGCTTGATACAGGGAACTATCCACCTTGACAAAGTACTTTTCTAAACCACCTTGCCTTCCTTTGCTCCAGAAAACCCCAGGAAAAGTTGATTGTTCACTCAACGGTCTTTGGTGCAATCGATGCAAAAGCCCAGAGCTCTCATGATGTCAAGAAGAAGAAGTCTTCTCCTCCTTGGAGAGGTGAGGTGGAGCAAGGGTTGAGAGGGTGCTAGATTGTCCAATGTGAAAAGGAGTCACAACAAAAAAGGCACCCTTCTCCTCAGCACTAGTTTGTCTGGAAAAAATGGTGGCGGAGAGCTGTTGCACTGAGCATGCCTGAATGTCACTCAAAGTTGAGTGAAGCAATTATGAAAAGGAACACAGTCTTCACAGTCAGAAGACACAATAAGCAGCCATGCCTCATTTCGAAGGGAGTACACAAAAGAAAAGTCAGGAAGAAACTGAGACCCCTCTGAGGCATCACATAGGGTTTAGGGGGAAAACATGTGTTAAATCTTTCAGGAACCTCATCACAAAAGGACAACAGGTGATTTAAACAAGGATAGCTGGTCTGGCAAATGCAAATAGGCCAAAACGACAAATAACCTTTACCGATGCCCACTGAAAGTACTTGCTGGGCCAAAGACAAAACAAAAATAACAAATCCATCAGTTTGGCTTGCAGTGAGTCTATGCTGTGCACACCACACCAGGCTATAAATATGTTCCAGTGGCTGTTGTAGGTAGACTCAATAGAATGGCAAAGTGGAGCTAGGATTACATCCACAACCTCAGGAGAAAGAGTGAATGCAGTCAACTGTTGTCACTCACTCTACATGCATATAGGTGTAGATTGTGCAGGTCTGTGTGCAGAACCCTGCTCTGCTGCTGTGACAGAAGATCCTCCCGAAGTGGAAGCCTGATCGGGTGACAGATGCTCATAAGCTTCTACACCATACTCTCTTGATCCAATGCAGATGCACTAGGACGACTTGGACCCGGTCATTCCTGATCTTCTTCAGAACTTCTGGCAAGAGAGTCGGAAGCGGAAAGGTGCACAGGAATCTTGTGCTCCACTGTAGTCTGAATGCACAGAAGCTTTGATGCTGCACATTCTCGAAAGTGAAAACAAAGGCCAGCCAGTGTTTTTTTCATTATTGGAAAATGCCCTGTGCCACCATGAGGTGAAAGAGCCATTTGTGATTTGTTAGGTGCCATCATCTGAGCTTGTCTGCCCTGGCGTTCAAATATCCTGCTAGGTGGTTCAAAACCAGGGATATGCCCTGGAGCCCAAGCCAACTCCAGAGGCGAAGAGCCTCTCCACAAAGGACCCTGGACCCCAAACTGCCCTGCTTGTTGAAGTAACACAGAGTGGCGGTGTTGTCCATGAGGACCTCTACCAGTCTCTCTTTGATGGATGGTAGGAAAGCCTTCAGTGCCACGCAAAAGGGATGCAACTCCCACAGGGTGATTTGGAGTCAGGTTTCCACTAGAGACCGAAATCTTCTGATCTCCACTCCTCCAGATAACCTCACCAACCAAGCAGTGATGCAACAATCACTCTCATCACCTCTAGGTGGGGAAGGGAAAGGGGTCTACCACTGGTCCGACAACAGTTGATCAGCCACCAAAGCAGATCTTTTGCAGTCTCCTCCAAAACCTTAATAGAATACGGCACGTTCAATGGATCCTGTGCGCTCTGAGTGTCAGCTTCAACTGCAGAGCCCACAAATGTCACCTGGATTAGTTTATAAACAGCATGCAGGAAGCCAAGAGATTAAAAAGCCTCAGAGCCACTCTCACTGACTCCCATGACTTAGACTGCAACATCAGGATCATAGCCCAAATGTCCTGGATTCATTGTGACAGCCATAAAGCTGCGTACTGCACCGTACCCCGGATGGCTCCAATGGAAAGGAGCCTTGAAAAGGAGTGAAATATGATTTCAGCACATTGATTGTGAACCCCAAAGATGTAAGGAGGTTTGCTGTCTTCTGGAGATGGTCTTGCCTGGCTGTGGTGAGCCTATCTGCATCAGACAGTCGTTGAGATAGAGGAAACTGGTATTCCCAGCCTCCAAAGGTGTGTTGCGACTACTGCTATCATTTTCATGAGCATACTTAGGGCAATGGTGAGGCTGGAGGGAAGCAAAGCAAATTGAAAATTCTCATAGCCTATCTTGAACTACGTAACTGCAAAATGGGTATATACAAATATACATCCTGCATGTCCAGGGTGATCATCCGGTCACCAGAATCCAAGGCAGACAGAACCTGGATTAATGCGAGCATCTTTAATCTGTCCTTCTGCAGGAAGGTGGTCAGAATGTAGCGATCAAAAATAGGAAAATACCTCTATCCTTCTTTGGCTTGCGGAAATAGCAGGAGCAACAGCCACTACACATTTTAAAGGCTGGTACCCTCTTTGGACAAGACAGCATGCACTTCCTGAAATACAATGGCCTGCTGCTCCTCTGAAAGCTACTCTGATGTGGGTGGAAGATGTGGGGGGTCAGAAGGAAATAGAAGGGCATCCCTGAACTGGAGAATCCATCTACCAGATGTGATCCTACTCCAATCTAGTAGAAAGTGTTGAATCAGACTTCCAACAAGGTGGGTGTGTGCCACTAAGGGCAAGCTACAGCGGCATGGAGACTGATGCTGCCGGGTTGGGGGGACTGTAATGATCAATGTCCTGGTGAGCTGCATGTAGTCTGCCCGAACCCTGTGCCTCACCTGAAGGGACTGGGCTGACTGCTGCAGGGGTGATTGGGCTTAGCGCTGTCTCTGGAATAACCTTCAAAAGGGAAGAAATTACTGGGGAAACCAGCTCGCCTAAGGCCTAAGGAACACATTGTGGCTTGGCTCTCCTTAAAGTGCTCCTGGGCCAAATCAGCCTTCTTGCCAAACAAGGGAGACTCGTCAAAAGGCATTTCCGTAAAGGGTGCCTGGACATCCCAAGAGAAGCCTGTAGGTCTCTCTCAAGTGTGGTAATGGAGCACCAAACTTGTGCCAACTGCTCGACCCAAGCAATCAGTAGTATCCAGGCCAAACCGAATGATGTATTCTGACATATTCAACCACCCAGAGTTATTTGATCTAGGGAGGCTTACATATCTGGCAGCATGATCTTGCCAACCATGTCCCAGTGGGCATATCAGCCAAATAGGCGCCCAACATTGACAGGCCTCAAGGCCGATGAGAACATCCATTTCCCAAATACCTCAATTGTCTGTGACTCTGTCTGGCGGGCTGAGGGATCATGGGGAATGAGTTTTGGTTCACCTTGCTGAAGGAAGCTTGAACCACTAAACTGTCTGTGGGTGGATATTGAGTTAGAAAATCATGGTCGCCTGTTGCCAGTCTATGACGCCTGGCAGCCTGTCTCTTCCATGGAAGGCAAGCAAGGCTTTGCTCAAGTGCCCATCAATGTGTCAGTAAGAGCTTTCTCAAATGATAGCAAAGGTTCAGAATGCGCCCGCCCAGGCTGTAACACCTCTGTTCAGTCATTAGGCTTTATCTCTACAGAAGGGAGTTGTAAGTCAAAAACCTCTAATCGCCACACCAAAGGAAGCACTTACCTCTGTTGCTAGTCTTGGAGGAAATCAACCCTGTATTAAGGGAAAGTAAATCCAAGTAGAGATGGTTGTCATCTTAAGAAGGGGCAGACATCCCCATCTAAAAAAGGATGTTTGACTCATCAGAGTCGGAACTGAAAAGTTGGTGGTTGAGGGTGGCTCCATGGCAGAGGCAGTGTTTTATCTGAATCTGACTGATTGAAGTCTGGGGGAGCCGAAGTGCATTAGGGGTGTGACCTTGGGTGAGTCATCACTATCTACAAAGGGTCCTCATTTGGCAGCGTCAAGCCTGGTGTAGACGTCGAAGGGACCACCACAGATGTTGGTGTTGGAATTGAAGTTGGCAATGAAACTGGTGTGAAAATTGAAGAGGGTTCTAGAAGCACAGAAGGTGACAAGGATGGATCCGCCAGAGGTAACCCAAATGAATCCTCTTGCTGATTCTTGGGACCAAAAGGCAAGCAAGAGGGAACCTAAGGCGTGCCACAAATGTGCAACATAGGCTCCCAAAAATCCTTGGTGTGTTGCAATTTAGGTGATGACCTGGAAAACTTATGGTGCATCAGGGACCAATCGTGGAATTGGCTCCTCTGTGGATCAGGAGTGGGAAACAGTGGCACATTGATAACCTCACGACAACTCCATAGATAGAGAGTGGTGGGATGTGGACAGGTCCTGCTTGGCTGTCTTATGTTTTCAATTTGACTTCGATTTGGACTTACGTGGAGACTTTGACCACAATGAGGACTGATCACAGGAACGACCTAGGGAACAGATCCACAACCACAAAATCGAATGGGAGTGGGCCCTAATCATCGTCAGATTCAGGAGGGTGCATTCCTCACATGACTTGGAGTCGTGTTCTGAGCCCAAACACCAGACATACCTTGTTCGAATCTGTCAAAAACATTTGTTTGAGACAGTCATGGCATGGTTTCAATCCAGTAGTTTTAGAAGGAAAAGGGAGAGCAGAGGTCCAGATACATGTTCAAAGGCATGGAAAGAAAGCAAGTGATGTCAGTTCACAGAGATGACGCTTACAGGTGGCTCTGGAGGTCACTTCCAGAAGGAACAAAACCAAAGTGGAACCACATGGCACCATCTAGAGGCACACATGGGCACTGCAGTATACATTTTTCCAGATACAGTGGAGCGCCTGGGAATATTCTAAAAGTGAGGAATCTGCGGTTAGAAGTATCCATCAGAATAGCTTATTACATCTTGAGCATCTCCGTATATGGTTTATCTCATAATGTATATATATATATATATATATATATATATATATATATATATATATATATATATATATATATATATATATATATACTATATATGTCTATAGTTATTATTTTTATTATTGATAGTTTGGTCTCCCACCTTCAAAAGTTTTTCGAGTAAACTTTCCACTCCAAAGACTCCTTTAAATATCCAGACTGTGGGCAATGAATGTGACATGGGTGAACAACCCAAATGATTTCTTTCTGTTTAAAATTTCTAGTTATTCTGGTATTCACCCATTTCCCTGGCACAACCTGAAGCACTCTGTGGTGGCAGAACTGAGTTGTGCAGAACTTTACAAAACCCCTAAAGAAAATAAGAATACAATGGACACTATGTTTAACTGAAGCACAGTGTCAAATAGATAGAGAATTTGTTTAAAGGCCGCACTGCACGGAGGGAGCTGTGTTTGTCAAAACAGATAACCACAAAAGAGCATGGCGTCCTGATATGACGCATACCTATCTTAGCAGCTCCTGAGGAAAAAAAATTGAAGATGTCCTTGTCCTGTGAGCTTAAATATTGTTTCTTGAAAGCACCACATAAGCCTCGTGCCAATCAAAGTGGGTTTTTAAAATTGGTTGCTTTTGCCCGCCACGTATGGTTCCTGATTGCTTGCCTCCGTAGCCTGCCCTAATGAGACAGCTGAAGGGAGAGGAAAGGAAGGAGTAAGAGGTGGCGTGGCTTCATTGTTCAAAACTAGGTTTTGTCCACCTCTCAATGTCTATGGCACGCTGAGAATCCCACAGTGGAAAGTATCCCTACTGTCGATGAGGATCCACCCGCAACTCTTTGTGTTCCAGTATTTAAGAGCACACACATCACACAGTACACTGTTATTTAATGTAAAGCATCTGCTTGTGAGCTGAAATAACCCCAAGGCTGAATGTGTCACAATACAAAATACAAAAATAAGCAGATACGTAATTATTCCCCTGGAAATCTTACTAATAAGACCCTTCACAAAACTCAAACACACCCTCACACCTCCCTATTTAACCCATATATATATTTATTTATATTTTCAAAGAGTGCTGCTCTACCAGAAAGAGAGTCAACTAACACACATGCATATTCGTAATACAGACACACAACACAGATTACTAATACACACCATTCCGTTGGGACCCAATTGCTTGCCCCATAATCCAATGTTGAGACAGCGTTGATAGCTCCTTCCCACATATATTATACAAAGTCTGAGCAAGCCTTGGGTTTAGGGCCCCCACTAACAAAGAGACAGACATTTAAATACAAAACCCTAAGCATTTTTGTCGCGCAAACTTCACCACTTAGGAGGACTTGGTTCTGACCAATATTTATAAGATATGGTGAACAAACCTCCACTTTCTGTATTAGGCAACCCCCGTTATATTTGTAACCACCCTACAAGATCAGCAGAGCTGCAGCTTCTCTGCAGCTTCATGGTGAGCAGACAGTGGTTCATCAAACCACAACTGCTCGTGCTTTTCTTAATCCATTCACTTCTCCCTGCCCTATGCCGACTCTGTAATTAGTCTCAAACAATAAGAAAACATCTGCCTTTGAATAATCAGATTATATCCTAATGCAGTCTTAGATTATTAAAAAGCTATTTATCAGCATTTGTGCTACGCGTGACATTCGTTTATCCAGCCTTCGAGCAGTCCTGATTATAAACGGCCAAAGTGAAGATTCATTCGCTGTGAAATATTTAGATTTTTCAGAATAAAGGCGTATCCTGATTTGCCTCTATGCGCAGCTTGCAGCGAATGCACTTTCCATACATGCGGTGGTGCGCAACACAGCCATATTCCACTAAAGTACAAAATAAAGGCTTTTTAATATGTACGGATGGACTAAGAAGAATACCTCATATTTTCAACAGAAGGAAACCTTAATTAACTCGACACATGTTCATTTTTAGAGGAAGGAACATGTGGCATTTTAAACCAATCATCTACAGCGCTGAAATCATCAAGTACTTCAAGAAAACGCATTTACTTGTTATGTGACGTATGTCCAAAGTGCTGTTTCGTACTACAGTTCAAAACAAATGCATCTTTCCCCAGAGAGACAGCTGGAAGCAAGCGTGTTTGAAAATGACCTACTGAAACAAAAAATCCTTTCCTAAGCCAAAACACTGCCTCAAAAGCCACCAGACATAGGGGTGATAGTGAGCCCAGCTTCAAGATGGCCGAATGTTAATGAGGCTCCTTGGGCACGGAAACGATATCGGCAATACCTGAAGGCGCAATGGCACAACCTGTGCTTGCGATACTGGGAAAATAAAGATGAGCTGAAGGAGAGCAGCTGAAGGTCATGATCAATTCCACTAAGTGCATGATCCCAGAGCCTGGTGGATCGCGGTATGGCACGCTCTGATCAAGATGGTGACGCCGGACTGGTGATGGGCGGTACATTGCCAGACTGAGCTCAGCTGGAAAGAGTGGAGCGAGGTGGCACCCACGTGTATTTAGCGCAGATTGACAGGGAAAATTCCGGCCCCATACACAGTGTGGACTCCAGCGGTGGAAGAGGTAGCCAGCAGCCTACCCAAGCTCTTCCGTGAGTGCTGCTGGCCAGGCGGTACTGGCCTGCCATCCCCAATAACATAGTAGGCTCTACTCATGTGCTTTTGGATGGATCTAGATCGTGGGGAGGAGTGCACCCTGCTTCAAATGAGGATTCTCTGTAGTTAGGCCCCCGGGATGCCCAGTGTGGCCGTAGACTTAACACGTTCTGGTGATCTCGACTACTGGGATTGTTAAGCAGTGGCCGATGTGTTGGACGACCTAGTGGTGACTGCCTGGCCTGTTGCCTCCTCAGTGGCCCGGGTCCTTGCAGGGTCTGCAGCAGGAGTTTGCTTGTCTCCGATTGTAGTGAATTCACAGCCTTGTGGCCACCTGGCGCGCTCTAGTTAGCAGTGGCCTTTCAGTTGAATGGTTACAAGGACATATCTACATATCCTATGCCCTCCTAGTAAGGGACCCGGATTTCTCCCAATCCATGAAATTAACGACCCACAGGGTTCATATAACCTGATAAAGGATACTATCCATTGTAGGACCATTACTTATATAAACACATATGGACCCAATGTGGAGGACCCAGACAACATACAATGGTTTTGGCACATATACACAACCCTGGTGCCTCAAGCGGTTCTTTGGGATCCTAATTTTAGTCTTGGATAGGGACATGGACTGCACCCACTTGACAAGTCACACACATAATGCTGCCACACATGTACTAAGGAACGTTATGAACTTATACGGTCTATGGACATTTGAAGGAATAAGCACCCTTCAGTCAAGGAAGGAACTCACATCACCCCAGCATATGGATCGGGGGCACGCGTGGATTACTTGATAGGCACACAAGATATTTGAAATTTGGTGACATCAGCAGACCACTTTCCACAGAAATATTCAGACCATTCACCATTAAAGCTAAGTCATTGAAGTCCCAGTGTCCCACTAGCTACATGGTAACAGTCACCCTCATCCCTCCTTGACACAGCGTTTCAGGAGGAGGTCAAGAATGAAATAATACGCTTTTTCCAGCTCAATGACAATTCAGTAGAATTGTTAGGTATCATGTGGCATGCCTTCAAAATGTACCCATGGGGATCTGTATGGCAAAGCAGCATGGGATGCAGAGGGCTCTGTACGACTGCCTTCCTAAATTAGAAGGTGAAATAAGTGGTTTTGAGAAGGAATACACGCCCTCATCATCCGCCCAAGTCTTGGCCGCCATTAGAGACAAGCTCAACAAGTTTTAAGAACAGCGGAGCAGGAGGTTAAGCATCTTCATAAGAATGGTATGGTGAAAATCAACAGGGAAGGTGAGAGGTCATGCAGGACACTAGATTCCCTCATATGCCACCCATGGGCTTCCCAGAACATTATACAAATTGATGATACCAAGGGAAGTACTCTCTCCAGTTCTGACTCAATACTCACAAAATTCTCAACATATTATGCTAACCTTCACATGTGCAGGATTTCCCCCTCGATAGCGGACTAACACATTCAGTTAGATTGCATCTCACTTGCATGACTTTCTAATGCACACCAATTATGTCTTACCACACCAATTACACAAGATGAAATACTTTCAGCCACTGATGGCACGCCCACCAGTAAAACATCAGGTGGAGATGGACTCCCCAGTGAATTTTAAAATGCCTATGTGGAGCTGCTTGCACCCAAACTGTTGCAAGTTCACAATTAAGCCTTTCCTTCTGGGGTTCCCTCCCCCCACCACAAGGGAAAAAATACTGGTTACACTGTTTAAGCCCAACAAGACATCCACACAATGTGAATCATTTAGACCACTCTCCTTAATGAACAGGTTACTTACCATCAGTAACGCATTATCTGGTAGGGTGAAGCTCTAGCCACAGATTCCTTACTTAAGAATCCTCCCACAGGCATGAGAGTGGATCTGGCAATTTATTGTATAGCATGTCTGCACGTCGGAAGAGGGCATCGCACGACTCGGTATCGACGTCATCCACCTGCAGACAGTACAACATGCAGCCGCTCGTTTGGTATTGAAATTGCACTGCCATTCCTCGGCCTCTGCAGCTCTTAATACCCTGCATTGGCTGCCAATTCGAAAAAGAATACTATTCAAGATCCTCCTTTCAGAGCTTTCAGAGCATTGGGGCCAAAATGCCTAACCGTTAGGTTTAGGCACTATGTCACTGGCCGAACGCACAGATCTTCATCTTAAAATTTCCTCAAACCCCCTGCTTTCAGGTACAATTCTAAAGGGGGCAAATCCCTAGCAGCTATTGGGACCAGAACAAGGAACATTCTTCATAGAAATCTAAGATAGATCAAATTAGAAACTCTTTTTAAAAGACTACTGAAAACTTAGATTTATGCAGCCTCTAATGCCCTGTGTGCTTCACTTGTTTAACATTGCGACCCGGACCATGCTTACTCGGACTCTTATCTTTACCTCCGCATAGAACCAAGATGCTCCTTCCGGAGCAACAGCTGTACTTTATAAATACAAATACATTGAACATTGAATATGCAACGTCGATAGAGTCTATGTAACCCCCTCGCCGACACACCGTCATTTTTTTCCATGACTAATTTCCACTCTCAAAACATCTAGCCACGTATAGAAACTGCCTATTGAAACAGTGTGCTAAAATAAAAGACAGTCTTGTGTCAAATAATCATTGAATTCTTAATTCAGTATGTGTTTTTCCATAACAAAATCATTGAGACAAAAGAGGATGGGGGAGTTGTTACGGAATCTGCGGCTAGATCCTGTCTCTAGCAGATAATGCGTTACGGACGGTAAGTAACTTGTCCATCTGATAGACCCATCTAGCCACAGATTCCTTACTTCAGAATCAGATACCAAAGCATACCATCCCCGGAGATGGGTCTGCGAACAGAGACCATTCAAAAGTCTCTAACTATAACAAAACCGGTCTAGAACCAGAGAAAAAGATCAAACATTCATAATAATGTAGGTGAGAAAACAGCATGCTCTACAAATTAAAAACCTGTGGAAGGAACCACAGATAAGTAAAGCCATAAGACATTAAAAAGCATGGGAATAACATTATCCATGTTAGCATGACAAACTGTGGTAGAAGCTACCTAACAATATGAATATAAAACATTTCTCATCCTTAATAGGATCCAGACCCATGCATGCTCAAACCATAACCACTACAGAAAGAACCATAAAGATAGGCATGAGGCAAAGGCATGAGGATAACATTACCCATGACAATAGGACAATTTCTGCCAAACAACCCTATTAATATAAAGCTATTTGCCCTGTATCCAGACTCGAACTGTGTGTTCGATACTTGTTGACCACAGATCAGCGGGCCATGCCATTGAGCAATACCTTTTTCCCATATAGAGTTCTATCTACGCCAGACCTGCTCTTTAAACACAGAGAAAGGTCTATCACCCATGGGAAAGCACAACAAATGCTCTATTAAAATGAGTTGAAGACAACAATAGCAACTATTGGTATAGGCCCGGTCTTATCCCTAGGAAAATCAACTAGAGAGAATACAAATACCTCCAGAATATCCCCAAGATATATTCTGGCACACGAGTAAAATAAATAACTGCCTATGTATTAACAAGAGAAAAGTTTAACACATAGCTATAAAATAAATCTGAGTAATCAGTCAGACAATACTGACATACCAGTATAGAAACCATAGTAGACATCATACCACGTAGGAAAGCAACAGCCGTTGAAAACATCAGCGTAATGCAAACTGCCTGAGACACCACCATCAAGCACTAGTAGTATAATGCTGAATAAGATAGTAAGAATGAAAAAGAAACCTTCATAGCCTAGTGAAAACCAAGGTAAGTATGTGACCCTACTATATGAATAGAGACCCATCTACAGATGATTCAGAAAGGGTCTCCCATATTTAAACCAGAAAATGTAAAGGATTCTATAATAAAAATAATCTGACTGATTCTGTATATTTCATCTAAAGACAACACTCCGCAAAGTGTGAACCCAAACCACAATTAGTCAGTTGAATGATGAAAAATAGTTGTCACCTAGACGAGCAATGATCCCTTAATACAGTAATACAAGTCTTCTACAAAAAGAAGAAGTTTTGAGGCAAACGCCTATTCTCCTTATTTATAATTGTATATGAACAACCACATAAGGAAAAAAAGGTACACCATTAGAGGGATATTTCCTTCAGAAAAGAAGGAAATCTTAAGTAATAATGCAAAGCATCATCTAGAATAGACCTAGAGGCTACGTCTTCCTGGAGACCTAAACAGCCGACGTAATCTCAGGTAAATGAAACCATAACTTTCAAAGAACATTTATCACTCTACAAATGTCTACAAGAATGTGTAGAATAGCTACTAAACTGTAACGGCTAGAATTCAGAACCTTAAAAGCAAAAACATATATTGTCTTAAGGGTCACAAAATGTTAATGTCTTGGTCCCCCCTTCTTAATACAGCAAAAATAAATAACTTGTACCATCTTTATTAAGTAAAATCACCTGCTTAGATGAAAAGCAAATACCCGAGGTAGAAGTATAACCTACATAAAATGGTAAAGTAGGCTACAAACTACCTTTCTTGAGGACACAATCCGTTTAAAACAAAGTTTTTTAGATAGACAGAAGTCATTATCAGGATGGTGCCAACAACATTTTAAAATTAGCAACCCTATAAAATGAGAAAGAAGGAATGAGTGAAAGTATTCGGGGGTGTGGGAACTATTGGAGTTGGGTCCAGTTATGAAGGAGACGTACCTCAAGTATGAAATAAAGGAATACCATAGCCAATTTGTGAAGCTAATGGGGTTTCTGGGTAAGCAAAAATGATAGGATAATGAAGACACACAGACAGATAAATTCCAATTATATCAGACTATCCACGGCTTACCGATTCAGGCAATAAATCGGAGTAAATCACTGACTGGCAAGGCCTGAAGAAACAATTAATGGAAAACAATAAGAAAACAATAAGAGGAATAAATGGTTGCTGCAAAGACTCAATCTAGTTTGAAAGAGAGTTAAACACATTTGGAATCACAAGGCAAAGGAGTGAGACCAGGGAAACATCCACTTAGGGACAGTGGTGTGTAAGAGACCCAGGTTTAAGGAAAAGCAAACAAGAATGAAAATGAAATGAGGGGGTAGCACCAGCAGGAAATTTCACATGCTGGAGAGGCTTATTAGTGCATAAAAGAGTGAGTCATCACAGAGCAGCCGCTGCCCTTCTTTGGCCTAAGGGAAGAGGATGCATTGGCAGTGCAAAACCTTCACTGTATGAGGAGAAACTTCAGCTTAGAGGCAGGCGTTTAAAAACAGCTACAGCAAGCAGTAATAGGTCACAAAAGTCCTGGCCAACAACAACAAAGGCTACATTTCAATTGTAATAAAGAAAGGTAATTGAGGAATAGAAACTGCACAAAAAATAAGTATAACAATTGTAAATCATGTTGAAACGTGGATTACTGGCACCCCGGAGCTAAAATGGTGCTGATGCGTCCGTGTGCCATCCCTGCCCCGCGGCTCCCTCGTCTAGCAGCATGCTTAGCAGCTGCTCATGCCCCCTGCAGCCCTCCACGCTTTCAATCAATGCCGGCGGCATCGCTCCCAGCAACCTTGTACACAATGGTCACATGGTTGCTGAGAGTGAATCATGTGTCGCTATCGGGCCATTGCGAATGGTAGAACAGGCAGCTGGAGAAGTTTGTATGCCTCGCTATGCCCGCCTCTGTATCAGCCGTGGCTGGGGTAGAAGGGAAGAGATAGGTGTGCGGCCACCATGAATACTAAGCTTGGCATTCCACTCTTTATAAAAAACAAAATACATTTAAAAAGAAAAGCATTTTGTCCGTGAGCACAATAATAAAGTTGTGCGGCCGCCATATGCACGTCATAAAACTGAAAGAAATAAAAAGCGGCCGGGAAAGGCTCCCTTTGAAGTGGCCGTGAAAGTGAAAGCAATTAGTGGGGAGGAGAATTGAGGCCAGCGCGCACTGCGCACGCTGGGGAAGCCTGTGGGAGGCAGGCTGATGGCTCTGATGTGGGGAAATGCGCGTGCTTATGTTCACGTGAACTGTTTGAAATCCGCCCGATGGTTTGAGAACTTTTTTGCCTCCTATAATTCTCGACTATCCATTCCTTGCGGAATGGGATAGGCGAGACCTAAAAATGAATTAAAGCAAAACAGTATTTGAAACAATCTGTTTAAGAATCATTCAAGGTCACCAGGGCAAGACTCTCTGAGGAACAGAGCTGGATCTATCAGGGCGGGCCTTGAAAAGCTGGGGCCCTGGGCCAGAGCCCACTTTGCCATTGCCTTAAAAGGGCTCTTGTAACCAGCAAGATAAAAGCTTCCAAGGAAGAAACAACACAACAGTTCTATCGAAAGGTACTTACTACATGTGAGCTTGACCTTTCTCATCAGAAATGAACCATTCATGGAAAAAAGGAGGCGGTAACTTCAAACTAGATCTTGAACTGAGCTTGTTTCAGCATCCGAAACAATGTCCTCGATGTTTATCTGGGTTCCTTTTTCTTTGTTAATGGATGCTACATATGCCACTTTTTGCCTAAATGATCTACGCGCTTAATTTTCAAAACTGGCTTCACAAGGGATCCTGCAAACCTTTTGAAATAAAGTGTGTGAGAATATTACTCACATGTGATTGTTGAGGGCTCTAATCAATGTGTTTGTGACCACAAAGGGGCACTTACATGTCCTTACTGTCCAATACAATTTTGAGCAGAGGGCATCATCCACATTTTGAGAAGCACTTGCATTCAGATATATTGGGTTATGAAAAAGGATCTTGAAGCTAGTGTCCAGTAAACTGAAAAAGTCAATTTCAACACCTAGTTTTTTTATCTTATTTTGTTTTATCCACGTACTGGTATAGTTCAGTGTTTCAGAGCGCCATTGACCAGATATAGAACATGACCCTTTATAGGTGCAGAGTAATAAAAAAAGGCGATGCAGGAGAAAACAGCAATGTGGGACGAGAACATGTCCAATGAAATAATATTGTGGCACAAAGAAGCTACTTTCATAGTGGGGCGGTCTTCATTCCTACTAATCAGAAAGCTCCAATGGTGCCAAGTAGGCAGGAAATGTCTGGTGGTACGTGGTTGAAGTCAGATCTAATAAGAAATTGATGGGTTGACATGAGAGACTGTGGTGCAAGTATTTATAAGCTGAGGCCAAAAATCTTTACAGAACATAATTATCACTCTACACCAAGGCAAAGTGCTCTGAAAGAAAACACACTGCCAAACTGATATTTACAAAACTAAATGTCACAATTCGAAGAAGTTTCCCTCAGTGCTGAATATGTTAAATATTTTACTATCCCCATCCATCTCAGGAACTCTGTCACATGGTTTGGGGACCTTATTGCTCCCAGCACCCAGGACCTGGAACTTAGGCTCTAATATCACTTGAAGCTACAACGCCGCCAAGCTTGAAGCCCTGAACTCAGGACTCAACAACTGCTGCTGCATATCTTCCCTATCCAAGGCAGGAACTTTTACCTGACTGCACTGTCTCTTCTCCTGCAACACCAAAACACCAGCACGCTAGGCAACCCCTAACCACACCAACCACGACCACCCCAGACCATCTCCACTGCCTCCTGCTCAACGCACGATCTCTCAGCAAGCACGCCACCAAGATTTGAGACACCATCACCTCCTTCACCCCCAACGTCATCTTCCTTGCGAGACCTGGCTCAACCCTACATCCGCACCCGAAATCGCCTCAGCTAAGCCCGATGGCAACAAGATAGCACATCAAGACTGGATCAACAAGCATGGAGGTAGAATCGCAATCATCCACAAGGAAACCATCCACTGCACCACCACCACCATAGACAAATGTCACCCTGATCATGGAACACCTCAACTTCAAACTACGAACCGGCAGCAAAACTACCATCAGAGGCACCCTCACCTACAGACCTAACCCCAGTTTTTGCAACGCCATTCCCGAATTAATCGCTACACTCTCCATTAATTCCAAAAACTACATCTTCCTCAGCTACCTCAATTTTTACCTCGACGACCCCAAAGATACCAACACCGCCAAATTCCTTGAAAGCATGGGCAACATCAGCCTCACCCAACTTGTCACCAACCCCACACACATCGCAGGACACACACACTCAACCCCATCTTCACGGTAAGCGACAGGGTCAAGTACAGCCATATCACCAAACTCACCTGGACAGACCACGCCATTGTCTGTATCACAATCTCGCGATCCCCCAGCACGCCACCAAGCAGCCCAGCACTTCACACTGTAGCTGGAATAAAGTCTCAGACAGCCAATGGACCGACGTACTCAACACCTCCCGCCCACACACCGCAATAAACGTAGAACAGGCGGTCAAGAACTTCTGGCCTGGATCACAGACGGAGCTGACAGAGTCACCCCCAGCAAGCCCACCAAGCTCAAGAGGTCCTTCAAATAAGCTAGTTGGTACACTACAGAACTGAGACCTATGCAACACACCTGAAAACGACTCAAAATTAAATGGCAGACTAGCAAGAAGCCCATGGACAAAGCCAAATTCAAAACAGCCTACAACTAATACCACCAATTCCTGAAAAAGACAAAAAGAAGTGCCATCACTGACCACATTGAAGCAAACTCTAATCACAGTAAAGAACTCTTCAACATCATCAGAGATGTATCCAGCCCCATAGTCACCAAACAGGTCATCACCCCTTCCAAGGAACTCTGTGACACCCTGGTGGACTTCTTCCACGACAAGATCTCCACAATCTACAGAAACTTCTAACCCCAACCTACAGACATCCTCAGTTATTTCACTCCCATGAATGGGTAGCATGACCACCTGCTCACCACCTGGGACCAGCTCACCATGCAAGATACCATAGCCATCAAGAACTCTGTCCACTCAGAGTCACCCACGGACCCCTGCCCCCACCACATTTCCAACCTTGGGAGTAAGACGATCAGCAGCGAGCTCACTGCCACCTTCAATGCATCCTTCACCACGGCCCCCTACCTAGAGGAATGGAAATACACAGTAGTCAAGCCCCTACTCAAGAAACCACACACCGACCACAATGAACTTAAGAACTGCTGGCCTTTCCTGCCAAAGTCTGCGGGAAGGCCATCAATGCCAAATCACAGATCAGCTAGACAACAACAATCTTCAGGACACTTCTCAATCCAGATTCTGCACCAACCACAGCACTGAAACGCCTGATTGCAGCCACAGACGACCCCAGATCCCTCCTTGATCATGGAAAAGCAGCAGCCCTGATCCTCCTCAATCTCACAGCAGTGTTCAACACAGTATCACACCACCTGCTGATCAAAAGCTTCACAACATTGGAATCTAAGGAGGCGCCCTCTATAGCCTCCTTTATCACTGGAAGAACCCAGAAAATCATCTTCCCCCTTCACCTCGGAACCCAAGAACACCATCTGCGGCATCCATAAAGGTTTGCCCCTCAGCCCTACCCTGCTCAACACCTACATGACTCCCAACATCATTAGATCGCATGGACTGATCATCATATCCTACGAGACAATACCCAGCTCATCCTCTCGTATCAGACGACCCCGCCACTCCACTGATCAACTTTTGCAGGTGCATGGCGAGCATTGCCGACCCGATGAGCGACAACTGCATAAAACTCAAAACAGAAGTGCTGATCTTCGAGAACTACACCTTCCCATGGAACGATGTCTGGTGGCCTCCCGAATAAGAACCCTCACCCACATTGACTGACCATGTCCGCAACCAAGGCATCATCCTGGACAGTAAACTCGCCATGAAAAGAAAGATCAACACTATATTGTCTGCCTGCTTCCTCATTCTTGGCATCCTCCACAAAATCTTCAAGTGGCTCCCCATCGACACCAGACAGACTGTCACACAAGCTCTTGTCACCAGCCGGCTGGACTATGGTAAGGCATTCATGTAGGAATCATCTCGCACCTCCTCAAGAGACTGCAAACCATACACAACTCAGCTGTCAGACTCATTCTGGACCTCCCTAAACGGACCTGCTTCACCCACCATCTCAGGAAGCTCCAGTGGCTCCCTATTCAGAAGAGATGCCTGTTCAAGATGTTGATCCACACCTTCAAAGCCCTCCACAACCAGGGACCAGCATACTTCAAACACCGCCTGAACTTCCACCTTTCCTCCAGATATCTACGCTCTGCTTCCCTGTGCCCCACCCACACACCTTGCATTCGCCGCAGCAACAGTGGAAGACGCTCCTTTTTCTGCTGGAATTCAGAGAAGGACTCAAGACCTGGCCGTTCAACTGATCCTCCCTCCAGCAGAGCTCTGAGTGCATGGATACCTTCACAGGTGATTAGCAGTGGTAACAAAATCCACATTGATTGCTTAGAAAATGTTCACAATCATAAGTGTCTGCAATGGAATGACCTCAAAGCAGCCTTTCGTCTCAAATGTCCCACCTGTTAGAAAAATTGCTGAAATGGATCATTCTTGTAAGACTTGGATCCCTATACACCTAAAGTGCGAGCAGATGCCACCATCTATGTCTTGAACTTTCAAAGAAGTACTTTTACCTCTTTATCGTGCCCATGTAAATTTCCTCTAGACCTTTTGGCCATGCTTGAATTTCCTGGCTAGCTTTGCCATTCATAGGTGTCACCTATGGACAGCTTTAGCTTTCCACTGGATAAGTTGTATGATTCAGCACCTTACATTCGGGAAACCACTTTTTTCTTTTGACTTTAGCATCTCACAGTAGTGCATGTAATTTATTGCACTCTCCATCGTGCTCTGATTCCTTCCTCAAATCACCCCCACTCTCAGTGTTGCACCCTCCCTTCTTAACATCTATGCTATTGCATAAAATGTCAATCTGCACCAAGCTTTAAAAAAAAATGAACAACTCCTCTCCTCCCCCACTCCCCCACTCCTTCACTGCATCCCAGCATTCATTAGCTTCCCACACCTCCCAACCGCATCTCCATTGGTCACCCATCCCCCTCTGTGCAGTGTTCTTGGTGTAAAAAAAAAAAGATATATACTGTTTTTCTTTTTTGGTGAGGTCTACAGTTGCAATTTACAATTGGGCCATGCCTTTTCCTTACATGCACTTTCGCACATTTCTTTTTAATATTTACAGCTCCAAAACTGGCGACTGCTCTCTAAGAGCAATTTAAAAAAAAGGCTCTGTCAAGACTTCTGCATGCACATGCAGGGTCATGTATGTGCGCATGTATACACTATCATATGTCTGTCGCAAAGCATCCTAACGTATACATGCGCATGTGTGGCCAAGCATGTTGGACCCGGGGGTGACCGGTCCACCTAGGGTAGCCTGGCTCAAGTGGTAAGGCCTATCTCTGAGGCAAATTGTGTCACACTCGATACAGTAGCACAATCTACTTCCACTCAAAAAGGACACCACACCCTATTTATAAAAAGATAGTAAAGCTTTATTTTCCCTTCAAATTTTGCTTAGTTGCATCAGCAGTAACATGTCATCATTACAAATGTTTCACCATTAGAATTCCGGTCTCCTATTTTCCAGGTTAGTGCATTAGCTCCAATTACACTAGTGAGTCTTACTTATTTACAGCACCAACAGCAGTTTAAAAAGTACATTCATGTAAGCCCAACACTCATTTGAACGCTAGGAGCGAATAGAGGAGGGCCGAAAGGCAAATCAGCAGGAAGCCTCTTAGTTTGAGTCCAGCATTTGGTTATATCAACTGTCAAACCAAGCAGTGCCTAAAAATGAACAATGCAATAGATTACGCTAATTCATTAGTGCAAAGTGTCCATGCGAAAGGTTTTCAGTTAGCACAGTCAGATCATACTTTTGCTTTAGTAGAACAATAGAATTCCTGCGTTAAACCCAGTACGAGTACACGTTACTTGTGGAAGGAAGGCTTGTCACCTAGAGATTATTTGGCAATACTCTGTTTCTTTGAATAACCTCAATTCTGATGGAAAGAAAATAAAGTACCTCACATATGGGGCAGCATTTGCCACTGGAGTCGTGCATCTCCCCCCCCCCCCCCCCTCCCTTTTCCTCGGCTACTCCCTGCTCCCTCCTGCCAGGAAAATCCCAGCACGCTGACTGTTCAAAGGCCAAGAGAAGGGGTTAAGTTTATTAGTAAGGCCAGTCACTGAAAGCAAGCCCCCCATGGTTGAATCTTCACCTGACACAGGGTGCTCCCACGCAGCAACTCCTCTTCCAAACTCGGCACAACTCGCTCCGCGCCCACACAGAGGCGAAGCGTAATGCCAGAAACTCCAGCGCATCTCTGCCTCGGTTCCTCCCTCAAGGCAAGGCACACCTCCTCTAGGCCCGCCCCGCTCCTCCTCTTTACGTCAGGGCAGAACGCTACTCCGACCTCCGCGACCTGGCAACAACCTCAATGACACCGCGTACACCCTGTCAGTGCCGGTCCTTCCCAAGTCTCGTTAGCGGGGAAGTCAACGTTCCCTGAAGCCCCGTTCTCTCCCCGGACCCCTTCGCTGAACCACGGGGAACCAGTCGCCAGAATCGCCGCCGGCACTTATCTGCAGGATTCGCGCTCCCTCCTCAGGAGATCTGCCAGAACAGTGGCGATGATGACACAATGGCGGGGGGAATACAGGTCAGTTCAGATGCACCAACTGACAGGCCCAGGCAGGTCACAGCAGGGTAGCGAGGTAACGGGTTGTGCTGGGCGCAGGGAGATGACTAACCCATGGGACTTTTACCAGGGCTACAGCCCGATTCAGAAGGCAGCCCCACTCACCCTCCCCAGTCTGGTTAGGTTTCTTTCAGCCTGCAACCGGGACTTCCACTCGGGGAACTGGTGGTATTTGTTGTATCGTGGCTTCAAGTGTCAATGTCCTCGCGGGGTCAGATCAATGGGCTAGGGGTAGCATCACAGGAAGGGGTAGCAGCCTCTGAAGGCAGTCAACCCCCTCACTCCACAGTGCCAACCTCCTCACTCCACAGCCCGGACTCCAGCGAGATTCTCTCTCCTCTGCTTTCACCCCACTCTTCACAAAATGGCTGCCCAACATTCCACCTTATATAGCCTGTCCCTAGAGTGTCCAGAAGGTTCTGGAAGTCCTCATATTACCCTATGGCACTAGACTATGAGGTAAACTTGTCAGTTGGCAGGCCACCATTTTGTCAGGATCTCCTATTCTTCCACCATTTTAGAGGAGCACCTGCGCTTCATGTTTAATTAGTCATCATGGAGCGCCCAGAGACCTATGGACAACACCAAAGAAAAATGTAGTGGACAAAAAGAAAAAGAATGAGAAGGCAGAAAAGGGGGTACAAATTAGGAGGGACTACCCAAAGGGCTGTCAGGTCTAACAAAGCATAAATGTGTACACTTCAGAGTAGATTTGAGTAGTTCTTTTTCTGATAATGATCAGCACAATTGAACGCCACTGGCAAAGCCAAAAGGCAAGACCGATTGGCTTCACTAATGCTTATTTATATGGGCACTGTCAAGATTTCCTAACAGTGGGTGCAGCTGGAGCCTTTAAGGTTTGATCATACCTCTACTGAAAATCCTCCCACTGCTCCTTTTTCAAATGTATCTAGTTTCAAACGCTTAGCAAGTCAAACAACAATTATGCTATAAGCTTAGCATTACAAATGTAATCAATATCTAATTGTGTTTACAGGGTTCCATTCAGTACCCATTATAAAGGTCTATTTTTTCGATATGTGGACATAATCAAAATTATCAGTAGTTGTGGTATGCAGGTATCATAATATTCAGGTGTCATTTTAAGCCCTTCCCAGGCATCATCAGCACAGACTGTGAAGATGCCTTTGATTAACTGTGGCTTGTTCTTATCTACGAGGGTCTAATAGCAGGTAAAATCAAGAGCTCCTGTGCACAGAACTTCAATCAGTGAGGTAGTCCACTAGCTTTAAATATCTTCTACAAGTGGACACACATATTTCTTCTACTAAGATATGTATTCTTTCAACTGAGCCAGTATTGCACTCATGGTGCTTGTGGGTTCAAACAATTGATTGGGAAGAAATAAAAAAGTAAGAGTGTTTTGGAGAGACCCTAAAGAATGAGAAGGGGTAGTCGATGGGGAACATTGTGGTGAGGAAGCCCGTGGGTAACGAGTTTCCACTGTGACAGAATGCCATGCACGCAACCCTGGAGCTTTCAAATGTGATATGGAGGATTACTTGATTTTCACTGAAATGCAGTCAGCGTCTGCAAGGCACAAAATGGATGATAGCTATATCATCACTTGCCAGGAGGCAGCAGTCCAGAGGGCAAAGGTCATGCATTTTTAAATGTACTGGGATACCAACTTCCTTACAGGAGCCTAAAGACTCTGAACCAGGGGCTTCTGAAGGGCTGGTTCCCCAGTGTTAAAAAAAAAGATTTCAACTGGACCTAGCTCAAAAAACATCTCCTACCTTGTAGTGCCAAAGACTCATGACATACCAGTCATATTTGCAAGTTCCCGATGAATATCTAAACAAATACATTTTGTAGTGACTTGCCAAGTCAATGGAAAGTACCTACTAAGCCTCAGCTGATATAAATGCAGTTTTTTGAGGATACCTTTTGAGAGCGTGAGGATAAACAGTGTTAGATCCTTGGACCCCAGGTGCACCATAGATGTCTGGTTCACACGGAGGGATCATTCCAGAAGGAAGAGTGTACTGTGTTTTAGAAGCCTGAGAATAGCAATAGCAGACCTCCTACTGTCATCTTTACTAGTCTGGAGTTCACATAAAAAGTGGTCTCTGAAAGAGGTACCAAATTGACATGCAAAATTAGAGCCAGGTAACCTAATATTTCACCACTACTTTTACCCACCTGACAAACGGACTGGTTGAGAGGTTCGACAAGGCCCTGCAGGGCCACTGTGGTGGTAATTTGATGCCCTCTGGCTCTCCTGTGCCTATGTTTGCAACTAGTGAAGATAATACTATTCAGGGAACACTAAGATGTGAATCTTCTTTTTACAGCTGCCTACATGTTTCTGTCAGAGAAGTTCTCAAAAAATGTGCATAGGATGCAAACAGATTATAAAATTAGACCCCAAAAATGTAGGCCATTTTGGTTTTTCATATAAATATAAGGCATCACTGCATGAAAAAGGTGATGAGAGGAATGCTAGCAGAAACCCTAAACCAGTGGCAATTGCTCTGGGTACCTTTCCAACCAATCACTTTTTCATCCACTGTACTGCGCGAGTCAGAGGCCTGCTTTATGCATATCAGAACTCACCCTGCTCCTTGTAGTCCATACCGAACTGCCAGACAAGCCTCTCTCCAAAAGGAAACACAAATCCCAAGAATGGTTTAGGCCTCGTCAGTGAGGTATAGCTTGGATCTTGAGTCACAGCGAGGAAGGGCTCCACAACTAGGTATACCCAGGGTCATTGCATGTGTTTCATTCTGGAAGGGGTCTCACCTTGCAGTTTGGGAAGGACAGTTTCCATGAAAAGAAGGGTCACCACTGATTTGCATAAGGTGGGCCTTTATCTGAGGTGGCACAGAGGGCAAAATAAGACTGAATGCTGCCCACCGCGATTGCCAGTGCTTTAGACTATTTGAAGGAATTTCCCTCATCATCTTGTACCTGTCTCACGTTGTACAATGCCAAGTATACTTAATAAGTCAAGGAAAATAAGCCACACACAGCATCAAACAAATCGTTATGTCCTAAAAAATGGCAATCGGATTGTTTGGCATGATTCAGTTTGTACAAACCCATGATGAATTACTTTAATGATTGGCCTTACCCAAATTGCTCCAATTTTGCAACTTCCATGGTCTAATTAACCCAACAGTAATACCAAGACTCACTACATTTTCTTTTTTATATGGACATGCAACATCTGCAATTCCAGAAAGTCATCTCGCATCTCAACTGTGTTTACTTAAAAATATCTGCTAACGGACACATTAATCTCTCTACTGGTTTCATGATAAATGTAAAGAAGGGGTAGATAATCCAGTTCAGTCAACTGAAATATACCCTGTTATAATTCCTAATACAATGCCAAATTGTGCATTTTTTGCACGGCATGAACAAATTTCAACCTGAGAAGGTGCTTGGAAGACACTGTGATGGCGGTGGGTTAAAGGCTACAACACTATGTATTGAATGAACTTTCAAATAGGTAATGCAACATACATTCCAAACTGATCGCGCAAGACCTCTATGGGGGTCATGCAATAACATAAAAAAATACGTTCCTGCTGCAGTGGACCTATTTGTTAATAAAACAGCAGCCAGTTTTGTTCCACGAACATTACTTCTCAAATATTTAAAGGGTTTTGATAATTTCTCTAAATCCTATAGAAACTGGTGGTTAGTAATTAAACTAGGTTGTTTGTATCTGCGAGAAAGCGATTTTATGTTTGGATAAGCCGGACAGTTTTATTTATATAGATTTATGAAGGCATGTTTCATGATAGGGATAGAGGGTAAATTGCATAAAACAGACTTACAAAAAAGCACTAAAACAGAAAAACCAAAAGCACAACATTTTAACTTCATTAACACCGAAAAAAATGGGAACATCAACTGAAATCATTACAATTGAAAAGGAAATAAATCTATTTAAATCTGGGGGGTGTGGTTTCACCACTGCACGGAATGGACGCAAGTTAGATCGGCTCCGGAACACCCCAACCCTACCCCACAATCCGCGGCAAAAATCAGTCTTAAAACACAGCGGGATCATCAGAAAAACTATCAGCACTGGTGATCTAAAAGCGGCACCGAAAGACCCAGCGGCTGCGGAGATATAAGAAGAAAGAGCAAAAAGAGGTCTGAGGTGCAGGAACGGCCCAAACAACTGGCTGGGAAGGAGAAGAAGAGGTACAGAGGGAGGACCTGTGCCGCATACAAAGCCCTGATAGCAGCCAAGACTACACAGACTGTTGGCCCGGGTGAGCGTACACTATTTGCTGTGAGGGCGGTGTGCTACAAAACTTCAGGCACAAAATAAGACGCTTCACGACCCATAATTTTCTGCGGACCTGGGGATGTCGTAAAAGTGTTGGATACCCCTGATAGGTGGGAACGGCTTGGGCATGGTGGCGCTTAGCGGGCTAGAGACTGAATATCCGGGATCAGTACAGCACAGCCTAGAAGCGCCACAGAGACAAAATACCACAACCCAAAAGACACTGGGCAATAGCAGACCTTCAGATGGTGACTCTGAAGTATAAAGCCTAATAGGAAAGACATCATAATTCATAGCTGGCATGCAAGTGGATCAAAGAGACGCGCCAGAAACCAGCGGCAAAAAAGGAGAGGCAAGGATTGGGCGCAGTGCTTGGTGCGGGTCGGGATGTCGGGAACCAGGGGCCCTAAGGGTTCGCAGCAGACAAAACTAGATACATTTACAATGCCAAGACCAGCCGACCCCGAACACACCACCAAAGGTAATACACAACTGGACCAGAGCACGAGGATCAGGACCCAACCCTGAAAGACATTAAGAACGCCATCTCGGGCATGCGCAAATACATGCAAACGGTTACCACAGACCTTATTGGGGACTCCAAATCAAATGCAATAGGGCATTAAGGAATTGCAAGCCTTTCTGAAACTGGCGGAGGATAAACTGGACGATTATGAAGGAAGAACTCGGAGGAATATCATAAATATAATCAGAATTCCTAAAATAGGGGAGGTCCCTGCAGCAGACCTATTTGTGGAAGACCTAATAGTGAGGCACCTGCAACCTAAGGGACTTTCTAAATTCTTCGTCGTCGAAAGGGTGCACAGAATCCCCAGAGGAAGACCGAAACCAGGAGCGCCCCCGCGTCCAATGCTGGCAACGCTCCTGGATATTAGAGATAGGGATAACATACTACATGTCGCCCGAATGGCCCACCCACTTAAGTACTAAAACTGTACAGAAACAGCGAAAATCCTTCCTCGACATCAAGAAGCAGCTCAGGCCTTAAATATGTGATGCTGTTCCCCGCCAGGCTCCGAGTCGAGGCCGAGGGAAGGGCCTGGTTGTTCGATAACCCAGAAGCAGCAGCAGATTGGTTGGAGGGCTGGAGACCAGTAAAAGAACACAATGCCCGAAAGGGACGAGAACCGGGTCAAACGGGACGATTGAGGCACTCTGAGTGATCTATACACCACTTGATGAACAAGAGTTAATGAACACTAATGCTGCCCAGGGCCCAAGGAGTGACAACGCTTTGCTGATGGACAGTAATACCAAGGATCACGCTAAGTGTCTAACTAACTATTTTGAACTACCATGCTGATCCTTCTATAATGTATACATAATGGGTAGATGTCGGGGTGGTGGAACCCCCCCAATATATTCTACTTTTAGTCTACTGTTTAGGGCGACAGGTACTCTGCATGGTTTGGGTTGTGGGCAGTTTGACGCCCAGAGTGCAAGAGAGCAGTGAGGGGGGTAGTTGGGTTGGGGTTGTCTTGTTTTATGTGTTATCAGACAGTGCGACGACAGGTGATCCAGACAGAGGGAAGGAATCATTCAGCTCCAACTACAAAGATGGGAACACCGTGGGCCAAAAGTTTTACGCTCCTGTCTTGGAATGTCAATGGCCTGGGGGACAAATTAAAGGAAAGTATTGTACTACAGTTTACTAAGAGACACCCCCCAGATGTGGTGCTACTCCAAGAAACGCACCTCTTTGGCAACACCTGTAAGGCTTTCAACAGTTGGGGATATCGTCTGAATGTACACTCAGGCTTCACTACGGGTTCCAGGGGGTGGGCATCATGATGAAGAACTCCTTTCCAATGTCACCCAAACATACTTGGACAGACGTAATGGGCAGATACGCGGCCGTATCGGGGCAATGGGAGGGTGTACCACTCACAATAGTAACAATATATGTTCCACTGGGGCTGCAGGGACAGACATTTAGAGATTTAGGTAACATTATGCTAACATTCCCAGAGGGAAGCCTGGTGGCGGGTGGGGACTATAACTCAGTTGTGTCTGGGACTCTTGACTGGTATCCACCCCCCTCCCCCCCGAAACATAGGCCCCACACAAAGATGGCTTCCTGACTTTCTAGACGCAATGGGACTTGTGGACGCATGGCGGTGCATCACCCCTGTGGTGCTGAGTTCATCTTCCATTCAGTGCCACCTAATAGCCTGTATCAGATAGATTATCTTCTTACCCCGGCGGCTCAGATAGGGAATATACAGGAAATCCGACACTTAGCCAGTTGTATCTCGGACGACTCACCGCTATGGGCAGGGATAGCACTTGACGAAAAGCAAGTGGGCAGAATAGCGCAGCTTAGCCCTTGGCACCTCAAGAATCCAGTAGTTAAGCAAAAAATGTCTGCAGTTATTGAACACTATTTCCAGGAAAATAAAGATTCGGTAAAGTCGACACAGACACTTTGGGAGGCCTTTAAAATAGTTGTGAGGGGACAGGCAATTTCTCAGATTGCCGGAGTGCGCAAAGAATAGACTAAAGAGCTAGTCTGACTAGAGGAAGAGATTCTCCAAAAAAAGGGGAGGAAGAAGCGGAACCAGAGGCGAAGGACAGACTCCACACATTAAAACTCAAGAGAGAGGAATATAAAACTATAGCCACTGACATGGCCAAAACACTGAGCAGGGACACGGCAGGTAGACAGTACGAATTAGGTGATAAGGCAGGGAAACTATTGACCTGCTGGACAAAAAAGGGCTTGCAAACAGTCTAGTCACCAAACTAATGATGGAGTCAGGGGAAGTGTTAGAAGATCCACAGGAGATAGCTGGTGAATTTGCCAATTACTACTGCACCATCTCCCTCCAAGTAGAAGATTTTAAAGCCCTGCTCTTTGACAGAACACTGCCAACTCTATTGACTGAAGATATGGAACTATTGGACAGGGACATAACTAATGACGAGGTTGCCCAAGCCATAAGAAGCATTCAATCTGGAAAGGTAATGGGCCCTAATGGTCTGCCAATTGAATTATACAAGTTGAAACCAGACAAAATTGCTCCGTATATATAACAGGCATGTTTGAGGAAAGCCATGACTAGGGTAGACTTCTGCAGGATCAGAAGGTGGCCACATTGGTAACTATATACAAAGTAGATAAGCCCAGAAATAAGTGTTCCTCATACCGATCAATCTCGTTAATGAACGCTGAGCCCAAAATATTTGCCAAACTACTGCCCGTTTGTCTGGTTCAGGTTGTCAGTAAGCTAGTACACCCGGACCAATCGGGGTGTATACCCAACAGAAACACAGCACTCAACCCGAGAAGGCTTAACGGGTTGTTAGGACATCAGGAAAATACAAGAGAGGATGTGGTAGAGGTGGCCCTGGATGTCACTATGGCCGTTGGCACTACAGAATGGCCATACCGCTCGGCGGCACTGGGTAAGATGAGATTCGGACCAAACTTTATGAAATGGGTAAAACGGTTATATTCTGAACTTCAAGCACAAGTGGTTGTCAACAATAAAAAATCAGCTGTCTTCTCCCTCGGTAGAGAGACTAGACAGGGATGTCGCTCTCCCCTTTCCTCTGTGCTCTGACTCTGGAGCCCTTGTTGGCCTGGATCCGCAGAGACCCCATTATCCGGGACCTGAAATGGGCAGAAAACTGGGAAGACCGCATTTCCCTTTATGCGGATGACATACTATTGTATTTGGCTCCGCCCAGGGCGTCACCGCACAGAGTACTTAATATATTTACAAATTTTGGCAAATATTCGGAATTGATTTCCTTGATCTATGTCCTCAACGGAAGGCTTCCTCTCCTGCCCCAAGATTGCCCAGTGAAGGAAGCAAAAGAAGGATTTCAATACTTAGGGATGTATATAAAAGTGGACCCCAGGGATAGCTATTAGCGCAATCTACTGCCCCCGCTACAACGACTAAAACAAGATGTAGGAAACTGGAAGACTCTCCCAATATCCTTACTGGGAAGAGCTGCTCTATCTAAACCGATGCAGTTACCAAGCTTTATCTATGCCCTGCAAAATTTCCCAAACAACGTACCTGCAAGATACTTTAAAGAGGTGGAGAGAACTACTCTGGGATGGCCAACCCTGTATATCACTTCCAAAGTTGGTGAGGGGATGGTACGATGGGGGAATTGGGCTCTTGGACATTATAAAATACTATTGGGTAGCCCACCTGACTGCCATCAACCAATGCACGTATCGACAACGGGATGATCCGGGCTACAGAATGGATAAATGGCTTCTACCAGGGGGAAACTATAATATGGCACTCTATTCCAAACCCACGGAATTACATCTGACGGGACCCACCAGACATTCAGTACAGGTGCGGCATGCAGCCGCTAGAAGTATGGGTTGAGGAAAAAAATTAACTCAGGCCACTTCCCTGTGGGATTCAGAGCAGTTCGGCACCTTGCGAAAGATGAAGGGATTTGATAAATGGGATATAAATCGGGATCTCAAGAGTTGGCGACTTATGTAGGAATTATACCATTCGCCACCCTACAACAAGACTACAAGAAGGCAGACACAGAGCATTTTCAATCCCTGCAAATGAGACACGCTCTGGCATTACAGATACCGAAGGGGGAGTCCCCCCCGAAGCCTCACACCTGGAGGACAGGCTCCTTGATGGCTATATGCTAACAAAAGTAATATCCTTAACATACAAAAAACTGATTAATAATGCCTTAGACCCCCTGGTAAAGGTCCACGGGTGTTGGGAGAGGGACATTTCAGAATTGGATGAAGACAAATGGCAGGAAGCAATGACCTCCCCCAGAGAGTTAGCGATCTCAGCTCGACTTAAATTGGTCCAAATAAAGATTCTCCACAGAATATTTGTTACGGGACCAACACTAGCTAAGATGGGCAGTAGAGAAGATTCGGGGTGCAGGAGGCAATGTGGCCAAGAGGGTACATTTTTTACATATACTGTGGGAGTGCACATATATTGAGAAACACTGGAAAGGAATCCACCTTAACTTGAAGGAAGTACTTGGGGCACGAATGGATCTCGATGTCAAAAGATGCATGATGAATATCTGTGAACCCCAGACCTGAACAGCAAAGAAAAAACATGGGTGACATTGGGACTGATGGTAGCCAAACGGAATGTGGCCATAATGTGAGGCGCAAGTGTTGCACCTTCAGTGAAAGCCTGGAAAACATACATGGACTGGTGCATGATGAGGGAAAAGACTGTATATATGGCAAGGGGATGCCCGAAAAAATGGTCAAAAAATGGGGCAAGTGGAATGAATATCGAGGCCATGTCTGTGTCCCATCTTCTATCCCCTTCCCTCCTGTCTCACCATCAATATAAACAATGTAATACTGAAATGTTAAATATTGTTACAAGTAATTGAATTATTCCTGTAGATATAAGATACAGTAAGAAAGTACCTCATCTGATTGTTGTGATATAAATGTCGCACTACTGTTATCAATAAAAATATATTTTTTTTAAATATCCAAATCTGAATACCAGCACGCACTATGTTTTTTTTATGTTTAAACTTTTTTATAAAAAGTCCACTGCTATTCGACTATGCCAGTAGACATGAAGTGCAGCGCACTTCATAGCATCAGCACTTTATTACTAAGTTTCTCTGAGGTTTGGCGACTTCTTCCATTTCAATAAAGACTTATCGGATAATGAAGGAATTCACTAAGGCGTTTGGATCGGAAGGCAGGAACTTAAGGAAGGAACGTGTGTTATTTTTGTGTGAGGAATACAACACCAAGAATATTTAAGGAATTACATTTCCAAAAATACTGATTTTGAGGACTGACTTTTGAAGAACGTCTACTTACTTGGCATCTACGTTTTAAAAGGGGCAAGGGCAATGAGTAAGGAGGTAGTGTAAGATTAACACGTTGATTTCCGTTTTGAAATGTATAAGACAGGCATTTGGCAGATTGGTGATTTCAATTTAGGGTTGGGTGCCTAATTTATGAGTGTTTATGAGATGAAGATTCTATGAGGCTAGGTACCTATGGAGAAGCGTGGCTCAATGGTTAGAGCGGCAGACCCTGATGCAGAGGTCTGACCCGGGACCAGGGTTCAATTCCCGCCTCGGCGGCTCTTGGACTCAGTCTCCCCGGACCTGATAATTCTCGCCTTGGTGCCTAGTCTAATCATGGGTCCCACTCTGTGACTCTGGGCAATAGGTTGTTTAATCTCCACAACGGCATCCAAGTGCTACTGGGGCCGTTGTGGAGATTAAGCAAGCTATTGCTTCATTCATAGACCTGTAATACACCAAGAAAAGTGGACCAACAACCACCACCAGCCGATCATGCCCATCAGAGGAATAGCTTACTTTGTGCCCAGTACAAATGCAGAACTTTCAATCTACTAACAAGTTTATTGGAAATAACTGTCAAAAATATGGTATACAATGTCCGGCGCTTCTGGATGCCGATTGGTCCCTGTAAAGTATTAGCACCACAGACCGCCTCAATAACTTTCCGAAAATAATAACAATCGGTTGCATGTGAAAATAATAGCATTGAATTGCATGGGCTATCCTCTGCTATGGAAGAATCAAGGCAAAAGTCTACATTACCCTTGAATATTGAGCCAGCGAAGCAGGAGGGGATACAAAAAGAAGTCGAGGGCAGGTTAGTGAAAGATCGAGAGAGAAGCGAGCTCATGTCTAGTGTGCTGAGAACTGTCAATTCAAACCAGTTAGTCCTGAGCGGACGGAAAAAGTTCTCTGCAGCTGTTTTAACTGCTCACGGTGACATTTCTTAACTTTTTAATGCCAGCAGGAGTGAGCTTTAAATATAAGTGAAATTGGTTTGGAGCTGGGAGGCCTCAAGCTGGGTCCTTGAGCATGCCCGGCTGCTCGGTGAAAGCAGCACTAAATCCAGTCGCGCGGACACGCTCAGCGAGGTCAGAGGCGCGAGCTTCAGAAACAAGGCAGGTCAGACCTGGAGTGCCTTCCACAGTAGTGGGGAGCGGCATGCACGGCCCCTGCCTGCTCTGCAGCTACCTCGATCAAGCAGTGCATAACCTTTTATATTTCAAAGCTTTTACAATACACATATTCACACAAGGCGGGAAAGAAAACGTGATCATGTGTTTCAAACTGCCACTTTAAAGAGAAGTCCTTCAGTTATCAATTGCGCCAAGCAGTCGCAGCTATTTTTTTCAAAATTCCTACAATGTAGGGAGCACCCACATCAAACAAGGCAGACATCGTGCTCCCTCAGCAGTGCACTGGTTATTCTGCTCCAGTCCCAAAGCATGCGCTTTTGTGATGGATAAAAGGGGACTACTGCACACAATGCATCCATCGGGCAGTTGCATTCTCAAGGACTGCAGTCATTAAACTATTTTAAATCTTTCTCAATTTGTGCAAAATATATTTTTTTCACTGTGACATATGGGAAAATTGAGCCAGGAACCAGCGCACAGAGCTTTGTTAATCACAACAAAAACAACGAATGATGTATTCTGGAAAGCTCAAAGAACGGGGTGCACAATTGCTGTTGGCCAGCGTCCCTTGCACGTGCGAAAGTTGAAAAAAATGGCTGCAAGCTATCAACCTCTTCTATAGTCTACACAACATCCTGTTGGCTATGGGTTGTCCAACTTTTGTTGAGCTTGAGGAACAAGCCTTCACAATGAAGGTGCGTCACATGGGTGAACATGACCCTTCCCTTGCCTCCAGATTCAGAAGCAGTGTTTCTGACAGCGGTCAGGTGCTGTGCCGCCACCCCAGAAAACAAGATAACATGAAAGAGGACTTGGCAGTCAGCGAGACCCAGTACAGGCTCCTTTTGTTGACAGGTGGTCTTAAGTGCAGGTTTCAGTACATTCAATTAGAAAACAAATGCAGTCCGGCAATGATGGCCCAATTACAGTGCTGGTGGGGATAAACGCCCCACCTCAGCCTTCGCTCTCACCATGCACAGACCACGTTCAATGCTGAGCTTCATTCCAGGAATCAGCTAAATATTTTGGCGAGCAAAAGTGTAATTTAGTAGCGTTCCCCTGGCCAAAGAACCACAGGTTCTCTTTCGTTAAACCTTTAGCAATAACTTGAGTTTAGGAATTCTGAAAGATTAACGTGGAGGGCTGAACAAAGAGGTCTTAGAAAAAACACGAATTCCAACGGCCACCCCTACTGCTTTCCCACTCACTATGCTCTGCCGCATTGCAAGGCACTACAATTGCATCAGAGGCGTGTGCAACAGCTGGTGTCGCACAGTGTAATGCAGGTGGGAATATTCCGTAAAAACACACTAAGGATAAAAAAAAATAGACCTCTCCAGAGACCGTGAAGAAAACACATCTCCCTGCTTGGAGTTGCTTTGCGTACATCTGGAGAGCTCAGCCTCTGGGCTGCCTCAGGTGTTAAAATATTGCAAAGATGTATTTATTTTCTGCAAATGCACGACAAAGGCGGATTGTAGGGTACCATTTTGAAAGCACAAATGGTAGCAGCAATCCACGGTATGCGCTTTTTATATGCTTTCAATATTTGCACCCAATTTTGTTTATTAATCAATTAATTGATGTGATTTTTTTGCCAAGTTCAGATTCATGCTACATGGGCCTTCCATCTCAAGCACTTTGAACATCTTTGTTTAGGGTAATGCGATCCACTGGTACAAAACAAAAAGAGTAAATGAAAAGGCTAGTTATTGAAACACATACCATGGAACTGGCATAAGAAGGCTAGAAGGGTCTCCTGACTCAGGAGCACACGTGAGGGCTGGTAGTTGGGGCGAATGGTATGGTCTATAATTATGATAATTGGCATAAGTCGCAGATCCCCCTGTGTGCCCAAGTCTCAGAGAATCAAAGGGTGATGTGTTTCTCTTCCTACCTGATCTAAACTCCCTGTTGCCCTTGACCTGTAGGAAATGGACATCACATATAATAATAATCCATAATAATCAATACTTGTAATGCTTGAACATTTCACCCCTTAAGGTTTCAAGGCGCTGGGGGCTGTTGGGGAGATTAAGTTACCTATTGCCGAGAGTCACATGATGCTGAGCTGAGCTGCTGCCGGCACTGGGCACTGAACTGTGATCCCGGCTCTCTGGAGTCATCCGCTCTGGCTGCTGCGCAACCTCTCCCACGTATAGTCCCAACGCATATGTCACAACAAGCCAGAATTACTGTATAGTGACAGTATGGGTAGGAATGTAAGTATCACATAATTTCCCTTGTTATGAAAATATGTTTGCATTTTTTGTAAGTAAAATATATCTCAAGTGTGAAGAATCCATTTGTCATGTCTTCAGACACAGACAGGCTTCCAAATAATGTTTTAAGTGTGAGTATTTAACTCCCTGGAATAGGAAATTGACAGTAAAGTGATAACTTAGAAGGAGTAAAAAAAAATCTGTTTAAATTCTGGTGGGATCAGATATAAGTAGGTAAATATATATACTGTTAATTTTCAAACCATGGGTGTTTATTTCCTGTAGCCTGCGCATTCTTTGCAGTTGGGAGTTCCAATGAATGAAAATATTTTTTTGCACTGCTTCAGAGCCTTCTTGTGGCACGTCACTGTGGTCTCACTGACAAGGGTATAGTACCGGGGCAGCAGGTGTGGAAGCTTGGGTAGACTTCTGTACCTTCTCATGATCAGAGAGAGTAAAACAGGCCATTATCAGGCAAGCTTCTCACTAGAACCACAGACCCATCTCATATAATGTATTAAAATAATTCAGAAATTAGTCACTACTCTTAAGATGCATAGGAGAACGACTAAGCACTGTGCAAATATAAGACTGTTTGCCTGATTCACAGAACTATCAGGTATACATGTAGCTCCACCAAGATTTTTAAAAACAATGCAAGCAAGTTTAAGGTATTCGAGTTCTAATGAAACAGACAAAAGGTGACTGGGGCTGCTTGCAATAAGTCTAAGCACTGCCAATAGCTCAGGGTAGCACTCCAACCCATAGTTCTTTAGCTCACTTTGCCACCTCAATTTGAACCCAGCCATATGAAATCAATCTTGGCCCCGTTTCTCATGGAAACAGTCCAGCCTGAACTGCCAAGCCATACCCTGCCTGACCCGGAAGATGAGCAACCATGGATCAGTTTCGCCATAGTTATGTGCTCATCACCAGGTACAGCTTGGTTCCAGTGGCACAGTGAGCATGAGACCCACGTCTGGGCATACCCATGCCACTTAGTACGGTACATGAAACACACGAGAGGTGATGGGAGGCTGCTTGCAATTCATGTTTTCTTGCCAAAGCCATTTTACCCTAATCCGAAATGTGGAGACCTTTACATGCAGAGTGCCAAGAAATTAGTAGAACTTTTAAAAGAATATATTTAATCTGTTTTATAAAAATGATTACAATTTAAAAAGTCCTTCTTCCCATGCCCCACTTGTGAAAGAAGGGTGTACTAATTATTTTACACTGTTAGAGCCCCATTCCAAAGGGGCGGCAAATTGCTAACACAAATTGCACACCCACTAATTCCTGCTTTTACGGAGAGCAGTAATTGGCAAGTGCTCTATTTGCACCCAGGAACAGAGGGTTGCTCGCTAACGGTGCATAATTTAACCTAGTCCTGGCTGCACAACCAGAATTCCATCAATTTGCGCATGTTAGTTGCAAGCAGGGTTTACCTGCCACAAATTGTCTTTTCAACTATAACAAGGGAACCCAACTGATACCTATGGACCATGGGCAGACAATCTATTCTAGAGAACAAAGGTCCTTAGGATATTTTAATAACATTTGCAATGAGATATATAGACTTGAATCAGTACTATATCTGATTATTCCAGTACCCAGCCGGGCTTGGAAATTTTATTTGATATATATCACCAAGTTTAAGAGACCACAGAGAGGGTCAGATTCAGCATTTGATATGGTACAAGCCTGTACCTATCTAAAAAGTAGTGCAAGAAAAGAATAGAAACAAGGAAAACAAACAATATCAGGCCAAAGAGATGTGGGAGCCAACTATCCCTTGCGCTTAAATACTATGTAAAGCAAGTTCGGACATACAATTCATGCAATAAAATTAGTCACAATGGATACATTGCAGAATTGTTAAGGCTGTCGACGACGTTTCGATCCCTGGCTCCTAATGAACCGGGATCATCATCAGGACTTGGTATTAAGTTGCCTGTTTTGTTATTGAAGCGCCTGTGAAGATAAGAATGAAGGAAGAAAGAAAACAAAAATCAAACACATATTTACAAATGAGTGCACCGTACTTCATATGTCAGTCCATCTGTGCAGAATTACGCATGCTTCCACTCAGTACTACGTGCCACAGTATCTGGAAAACATCATGTGTAACTTTACGGCCAAAATGGCAACAACTCTCCGGTTTTGACTGTAGTGCCCAAACAACACATGTGGTGGTAGGTTCCGGGTTGGTCGGAGTCTCGTGAGCGAGTGCCTATTTATAGACGCAAACATGCTGGCTATAGGAAAGCGGTAGGTCGGAATCACATTAACCAGTGCCTAAAAACACATAAGCATGCTAGTCTAAGAAAAACGATATGTGAATAAATCGATTTCGAAGTAGTGCTTAGTGCAAACGGAAACAGGCAGTGAATTCGCCGCGATGCCTTATTGGTGGGGAATAGTATGCTAACCTGTGGGGGTCCGTAAGTGAGCATAGATAGAGCCTGGGACTGTTGAGTTGTTACCTCGTGGCGCGAACTAGGTTCAAGATGAGAACCTGGAAAGATCATGTTTGTGAATTAGTTAAAATGCAGAAAATTGTGCTGGAGTAGTGAGACGGCCGGGTACCAATAATTACCTCAAGCTTCGGATTTGCACAAGCATTAGATTTTGCGGACATCCAATTGGGGAGTCCTTTGGTTGGCTAAACGAAGATAAGTGCTCCAAGTGGAAGAGACGCCAACTTCGACTAATTATCCGTAGCACGCTGCAAAAATGAAAGCTGTGTCAGTGGGCAGTAGCTCTAATGCATTACGACCGGTAATCGCATTTAGAGGCTCGGGGCTTACTTATTGAGAAATATAGTTGCTCCACAGTCGGGCAGTATACTTGACGCCGGCTCCATTGTGACTAATTTTATTGCATGAATTGTATGTCCGAACTTGCTTTACATAGTATTTAAGCGAAAGGGATAGTTGGCTCCCACGTCTCTTTTGCCTGATATTGTTTGTTTTCCTTGTTTCTATTCTTTTCTTGCACTACTTTTTAGATAGGTACAGGCTTGTACCATATCAAATGCTGAATCTGACCCTCTCTGTGGTCTCTTAAACTTTGTGATATATATCAAATAAAATTTCCAGGCACGGCTGGGTACTGGAATAATCAGATATAGTACTGATTCAAGTTTATATATCTCATTGCAAATGTTATTAAAATATCCTAAGGACCTTTGTTCTCTAGAATAGATTGTCTGCCCATGGTCCATAGGTATCAATTGGGTTCCCTTGTTATAGTTGAAAAGACTTGAGCGCAAACGCCGGTTTGCAAGGGCTCAAACTCGTCTGAACCATACACTGGTTTAGGTCTTCCTAGTACTATTCCCTTCTTTCCCAATTTTTGTAAACTATTAAGACTCCGACCAACCCGGAACCTACCACCACATGTGTTGTTTGGGCACTACAGTCAAAACCGGAGAGTTGTTGCCATTATGGCCGTAAAGTTACACATGATGTTTTCCAGACACTGTGGCACATAGTACTGAGTGGAAGCATGCGTAATTCTGCACAGATGGGCTGACATATGAAATACGGTGCACTCATTTGTAAATATGTGTTTGATTTTTGTTTTCTTTCTTCCTTCATTCTTATCTTCACAGGCGCTTCAATAACAAAACAGGCAACTTAATACCAAGTCCTGATGATGATCCCGGTTCATTAGGAGCCAGGGATGGAAACGTCGTCGACAGTCTTAACAATTCTGCAATGTATCCATTGTGACTAATTTTATTGCATGAATTGTATGTCGGAACTTGCTTTACATAGTATTTAAGCGCAAGGGATAGTTGGCTCCCATGTCTCTTTTGCCTGATATTGTTTGTTTTCCTTGTTTCTATTCTTTTCTTGCACTACTTTTTGGATAGGTACAGGCTTGTACCATATCAAATGCTGAATCTGACCCTCTCTGTGGTCTCTTAAAATTTGTGATATATATCAAATAAAATTTCCAGGCCCGGCTGGGTACTGGAATAATCAGGTATAGTACTGATTCAAGTCTATATATCTCATTGCAAATGTTATTAAAATATCCTAAGGACTTCTGCCACAAATTGTGGCAGCGAACTCCTGTGTCGGCGCAGTCTGAGCTTGAATTCTAATCCCATTTCTGGTGCAAACAAGAGTTTGCGTTACAAAGGGTATCAACCCAACTGGGATAAGAACATTAGATTAACGTGGGTCATTTAAGTGTCACTTTTGAAATTAAAGAAAAGTGTAAAAGCAGGATACAACCACAACTACTACTTTAGGTGCTGCTTATGAAGACTAAATTTTGTAGGTGTAATACAATTTTGGTATGCTTAAGTGATAACTCTGCACACAATATCGTCCTTGTGAATCAACAGTGTTTTTCTACATGTGTAAGTCTCAAATACATTCAAGGAATGTACCTTAATGTAGCCTATTAGTATTTATATTGCACTTTGCATGTCCCATGCCGAAGACAGTTTCTGGACGGTCTGATTGCATTATATGTGCACAGCACTTCATTCCCACTCTAATTTGGATTGTTTACCTGGTAGCTCAGTGTGCATCATTGAAAGGGTGTTGCTTGTAGAGTTGCTGTGAGGTGCGTGGGGTTTGAACAATGTGGTGGAAGTATGGCAGGCCTAACGTCACTACACATAGCCGTGAGGTGTCGCAGAAAGTGAGAGAACAGATGCAATCGTGCATTGTAGGTACTTACCAACTTTTCGATGGAAAGTATTAAATGTTGAATGTGCATCAGTGGGGTCCATTAGCTATATGTAGTCCTCTCAGTAGCATTTAAAGACCTAACCCATGGAGAAGCTGGTTATTGACAAATGATCTAATTCATGTAATCTACTCAAGCACAACAGAGCACCCACCCACTGGAGCTGCTGTTAAACTATGAAGCGAGTGCTATGTGGAGTCCACCCAGTAGGTAATATGATGTAAGCAGCAGCAGGTGCTAATGTTACAGAGCTCTTGTAAAATGCAGGAACGTTATAAAACAAAAACATTTTTTAATAGGTATTTGTCTTCAGTCTCAAGTATCTGCAAACTCTGAAGTGAGTTATGGGAAGGGAAAGGAGCATATGGAGGAAACACAAGGACTCATATCTGATCTTAGTCCAGTTATTTCCAAGCTCAGAGACAGAGCACCTGGGAAGTGGTGGCTCCTCCGCTATGGGGAGTGTCACCCTACTGCTTTTAAGCAGTGAAAATAAAGGAAACATAAAATTATACTAATTGTTTTATCATCATTTTATGTTTCCATGGGGGCGTGGCTTAGCAAGCCACGATGGCGGCTGTGTTTTGCTGAGGCTCCGCGATCGGGCTTGCATCCTGCCTGTTTCCAGGGATCGCCGGGAGCCTCAGCCAACGGAAAAAGTCACCAGCAGTGCCTGCACACCAGAGGCACCATCCAGATGAGCCGCGATCGTCGCTGAAGTGCGGCGCCTGAAAGGGAAATCTTTTCTACGGGACCGGTGAGCCGAGCCGCAAGATGGCGGCCGCATCTCTATCCCCCAAAGGTTAAGGCCGCTGAGTCCTCGTACCTGGACCGGAGACCCGGGGAACACATAGGCAGACCAAGGCTGCGGAGCTCCTGACCAGATGGCGCGACTAACCCCCGGAGGTGCACTTGACACCGTGCTCACCCCTGCGGGCGCGCAACAGCGCGCAAGATGGCGGCCACCGCACCGGAGCTTCATCCCACCAGCGCTCCTACCCGACCAGATGCCTGCCCGACCGCGGCCCCGACCACCGAGGACTGAGGGGCACCGGCGGACACTCCACCAGCATAGCACCTGGACCCTCCACCGACCGCGACGATTCCGGCGGGCGGTGAGTGTCCGCTCCTCCCCCCCCACCCTGGGGTCCCCAACACTCACACCTCAGCGGCATTCGGCCTCCTCTGAGGCCCCCCAGTGGACACCCGCCACCCCACTCCTTGGACAGGGGAGCGGAGCGGCCTGAGCATACCTGGCACAGCAAACGGCCTGGCGGATCGGGCTGCCTGACCCTGACATGGCGCCCAAGAAGTCTCAGATGCCGGGCTCGGCGCGGGCTTCCTCCTAGAGGCGGCAGCGACCCCCCAAGGATACGGCGGTGGCACGCCACGACAGGGACAACCCATCACCGCCACAGTCTCACAGGCACCTACCGCTAAGCCCCCCCCCTACCCCAACTCCTGCCAAAGACTGTTGTCTACCGCGGAGGGGAGGGGTGCGGCCGGCCATCTGCCTCGTTGTGGGCCTGCTGCTGTGCGCCCGCCGATATCAATGCAGAACCCCACCTCACCATCGGAGTCACCGGACCCCCGGCGAGCGCCAGACCGGGGGGGGGGGGGGCCCACGGCGAGCCCAGCAGTGCCTCGGCTCCAACGAGGACTGGATACTCGACCCCCACTGGGTTGGTATTCGTCCTGACGACCCGCAACTCCGGGACCCAGTGACGACGCGGCGCCCTCTCCCTCCGCCCAATGGGGAAACCAAGGGGCTCGCAGATGACCGCCGTCCCTGAAACGGCCATCGAGAAAATGCCGCACACAAGGACCTGGACACAGGCAAACACGCGGAATGCGGACCCCACATTATCAACGAAACTGGACCAGGTGTTGGCAGCTATTGAACTGTCCCGGCTTTCAATGGAGGAATGATTTGGCGTCCTGACAACGGACATCAGCCTGATTCGCGACGACCATCGTAAACTAGTGGACAGAGTGAAGGAGGGAGAGCGAATCGTGGCTACACTCCAGCCCACGGTGAAAACGCAAGAAGCAGACATGAAGGAGGTCCTGCGACGAGTGGCGGCCCTTGAGGAGCGCACAATTGATTTGGAGGGACGCTCGAGGCGATGCAACATCCGCGTACTGGGACTGCCGGAGGGGATTGAAAACTCGGACCCGCTAACCTATATGGAATCATGGGTCAGATCGTTTACCCCCGAGTCGGAGCGGTCAGCATTCTTCTCAATCGAAAGAGCTCACAGGGTCCCTGCCCGGAAACCCAAACCAGGTCTTCCTCCACGCCCTATGCTGGCTAAGTTCCTACATTTCCGAGACCGCGATGCGGTGCTCCGCGCAGCCCGGGTGGCGGGCCCCCTGCAAGTGGAAGACCAACAGGTCATGGTGTTCCCGGATTACGCCCGAGAGGTACAGCAGCAACGCTCGACCTATCTGGAGGTTAAGAGACGTCTCAGCGAAAACAATCTCCAGTACTCCCTATTGTTCCCGGCCCGCCTTAAGGTGCTCCATAACGGGAAGGCCATATTCTTCACCACGGCGGAGGAGACGCAGGATTCGGGGGAGTTCCACTGCCCGTTGATTCCTAAGCCCGGACCCCAGCGGAGACACAACAATGACTCGCGACGATCCAGGAGACGAGGCACGAACCGCACCCGGACAGACCCCTCCAAGAGTCAAGCATCTTCACCCTCGGGCTCGCCCGATCTCACGCAAATCATGCAGGAGAGGCGTGACGCCTTAAGGGCAGTGACTGAACTGCACACTTCTCCCCAAGCATCGGACCTAGAAAGCCAACCACACCTGTTCACCCCTGAGAAGGACCGGGACAGCGACGGCACAATGTCGGGATTTGGTCCGATCTCATCCCCCCTCCTAGCAGTGCATACAACGGACGCTACCCCGGCTGGCCAACCTGGCACCTCTTCATGATGAACCAATGAACGATTGCTGTATCCTCTGTTCTTGGTTGTTTAACGCGCTATGCGATGTTTGTGTGCCAAAGAAGCATAACCAGTTGGCTGTTTCTGCACACGCGCGATAGACATCTCTCCTACAACAGCCCGATCTGCGAATAAGCCCGGCAGCAACACACGCTGCCACCCCGCAGAATTTTGTTATATTTCTCCCCTAGTGGGACTCTAGTTTGGATATGCCACCCCCGGTGATATATCGCTGGTATTGGAACTGTTACCCACCTTTGGTTCAACCTGTTGTTGACCCCGTTAGACCCTCCCCCACACATATGGAAGCATGGCGCGCAGGGACACACGCGAAACACACGGCCTCACTGGCCTCGGGAACTGCAAGGGTGCCCCATACACGAGCACGATATCTTAGCAATGGCGACTCCAAGATCGGACGTTAACGTCCTCACACTGAATGTACGGGGCCTCCACACACCTAGCAAACGCTACTCCGTGTACTCCTACATTAAACGTATGTCAGCTTGCGTAGCACTTTTACAAGAGACACATACCAACGCTGCCGTACTGGGCCGACTACAGGCCAAATGGCGAGGGACCTTCTGCGCCACAACATACTCCGCATTTGCACAGGGCGCCTTAATTTGGGTTAGGCCAGGCACCCCTTTTCGAACACTCAGACGGGTGGTTGACAGGGAGGGCAGGTACGCACTATTAGAGGGAATCTTAGACGGGCATGGGGTCCTCCTGGGCAGCATTTACGCCCCTAACACTGAGCAAGATAAATTCTGGGATCACCTCACAGGAGTCCTGGCCCAGTTCACTGCCATTCCATGGATCTTGGGGGGAGATTACAACTGCTCGCTGGACTCCGCCCTAGACCGATCACACCCACCCCCGCAGGCTCCCCAATCCCCATCCAGCGGAACACTTTAGAGCTTGGACCACACACTGGGGGCTCACTGACGCGTGGCGGCACTTACACCCACTGACCCGTGTTTACTCATTCCGCTCGATACCACACAACCTTCGGGTCCGTCTGGACAGGTTCTTATGCTCTGCACCTATTCTCCCAAAGGTAACATCTTCGGACTACCTAGGTCGGATCCTCTCGGATCATGACGCCCACATTCTGCGCTTGATCTGGCGCCCCCCACACCCACCAGTCCCCACTTGGCGCCTCCCGAAGGACTGATCAGGTCTTCAGGGACACACACAAAATCAGCATACAGGACTACTTCCTACACAATGCGGACTCGGCTTCGTCGACGTTAGTGGAATGGGACGCATTCAAAGTGGTGGCACGGGGGGAATGCATTAAACAAATTGCAGGGGTTCGCCGCACATTAGAACAGACACTTCTAACATCAGAACAGCGCCTTGCTACACTCACTAAACAAACCGATGACTCAGAGGAACACGTCGCGCTCACGGCCGAGGCGAAATCGGTGTACCAAGATGCTTGCCTGGATGGCGAGGCAGGACACCGAGACCAAACCAATTACGGATATTATCAATCCGGAAGGCGTACTAGTGCGATTTCAGGCTGAGATCCTTCTGGCGTTCCAACACCACTACGCAAAGGTATACGAGGCCCCAACCCGGTACACTCCATCACTCGTGGACCACTTCCTCGATCCACTGACACTGCCCACGATATCGGATGCAGACAAGCGCACACTTGACACTAAAATAACACCCTCGGATGTCACCCAAGCACTACGTGCCCTGTCCCGGAATAAAGCCCCGGGGCTTGACGGCTTCCCACTAGAATACTACTTGACATACTCTACCCTGCTGGCTCCCCGATTGGCTCGGATGTTCGCGGCAGCCCTCCACTTAGGGGTGCTTCCCCGTTCACTGCGGGAATCCGTAATTGTGACCTTCCCCAAGCCCCACAGGGACCCACTTCAACTGGGATCGTATCGTCCCATCACGCTCCTGTCGGCAGACTGTAAGATCCTCTGGAAAATCCTGGCTGACAGGTACACCCAGGTCATACGCCCACTGGTCCACCCAGACCAATGTGGGTTCGTGCCGGGCAGGAACACCTCACAGAACATCCGCCGTGTCTTCCATGTACAGGATCAGGTTCGGGACAGATTCCCCCGCGCCTCCTGCCTAATTATGGATTTGGAAAAGGCGTTCGATACCCTCACCTGGCCGTACCTTTTTGCGACCCTACGTCGTCTCAATGTCGGCCCGACACTCATGGCATACACTCGTCTCCTGTACACCGACCTAACATCGCGAGTGCGGATTGGGAAACACATCTCCTCTGCATTTGAGGTTCGCCGAGGTACGAGACAGGGGTGCCCCCGGTCACCTCTTCTATTCGCTCTGGCCGTTGAACCGCTGGCGGTCCGACTACGCCGGGAGGGGATACACTGGGGCATCCCGCTCGTGAATGACACACACTGCGTCTCTATGTACGCGGACGACCTCCTTATATATGTCCGGGATATCGAGGCGGATCTAACTCCCATAGGAATGGCGCTGACTGAGTTCGCAGACGCCTCGGGACTCCAGGTGAACTGGGACAAGTCCACGATCTATCCTCTCCACCCGCACGTACCTCCCCGAGACGTTGAGCTAGGAACCCACAGACTCTCATGGTCCGCGGAAGCTCCCCGGTACCTCGGTGTCTGCCTGTACCACTCTCCGGCAGACATCTTCGACGGCAATCACCGTAAAGTGCTCGCTAACCTGCGCCCGACGGTCGCCTTCTGGAACAAGCTCCCATTTGCCCCGATAGGGCGGATAGCCCTGGCCAAAATGGTGATGCTCCCCCGACTTCTCTACCACTTCACAAACCTACCGGTGGTGCCGCCCAGATCCTTCTTCCGGGACCTCAACTCTCTCCTAGGTACCCTTAATTGGGGCATGAATCGACACAGAGTGGCCATGAAAACCCTCCAACTTCCCACAACACAAGGCGGGCTAGGAGCGCCTTCCTTCGAGTCCTACTTCCTAGCGGCGCAGCTTAAGTGGCTGTCGTACTGGACGGCGGACCGTTACACTCAGGAGACCTTCACCCCGACCGGTAGAGTCCCGATCCCGGAGCTCACCCGTCTTCTCCTCCCGGGCACCAAACCCCGGCGCACATACCCCCTTCAGGTCGCGATAGCGCGTCAATGTATGATGCGGATCCACCGGATGGCCCCCAGTAGAACCCCATACTCCCCGTTACTGCCGTTGGTAGGCTGCCCCAGACGGGACTCCTATTTCTCGGCGCCAATGATTACCGAATGGACACATTGTGCCGTCACGGATATGGAGTCGCTCTTCGAGGAAGGACAGCTGAAGTCAATCGATCGGTTGTTGCAGAGTATGAACTTCCCCCAGGTCAATTCCTCAGACATCGACAACTACTCAAGGGATTCCGCCCATACTGTAATCTAAGGGCAGGCGAACCAGACACACATCCAGTAATACACACCATCCTACACATGGGAGTGGGACGCCACTTGGTCACCTGGTTGTATAAATCAATTCGGGAACTCTCGCACGTCCCCCTGACGGCCCTACGGGCCACGTGGGAGGAAGACATCGGTCGCGCACTTCACGACACAGAGTGGACCAAGGCGCTCGAGGCCCCGAAATGCGTTACTAGGAACGCTCAATTCAAAAACATTCAATACTATATACTACACAGGGCATACCTCACCCCAGCACGCCTACAGCGGTTTTACCCTTCTACACAATTCCTGTGCCCCAGATGTCGATCCCCTGATGCAGATTTTCGTCACAGGTTCTGGAGCTGCCCCGACCTCCACTCCCTATGGAAAACGGTGCACGACACACTGGCAGATCTTACAGGTCTCACATCACTAGCCACCTGGGAATCCAGTGCACTAGGCATCTTCCATGTCCCTAAACGAGACCCGGTGCACAGGCGCTTTGTGTCCTTGGCGCTATTGCTGGCAAACAGATGCATAGCTATGCACTGGCGATCTCCGGAAGGCCCCCCTATAGCAGCTTGGACGGGGGCGGTTTGTAAGTGGGCGGCGGCGGAGGAGGACGCCCTTAGGGAAGAGGAAGCCAGGGGTGCGCGTAAGCATCCCATCTCTATGGAATGGGCCATGCTCCTGCATGGCTTCCGGCAGACCCTGCACACAGAGGACCCGCCTACGCCCCCCCACTAGAATGTGTACATAGTCCCTGGCCATGGCCCCGTCCCCACACCAACCACCCGACTACTCACAGACACGGAATGCCCCCACTCTCTGATTGCTCTATCTCAACGTGAGTGCACACTGAGGGAACCCCTTGTCTCCCGACACCCAATACTTGTTTTCCTCTACCGAGCTCTTGCCAACGCCTATATGCTCCCTCCCACAGTTCTGTCCCCCCAGTTACTGGTAATACCGTTATAAGAACTGTACAGACCCCGATCCTACGCCATCAAGGCGGGAATTCACGTACCCACTAGTATTCTTCTTCCCCCCTTACGGAGCA